>NC_142337.1:30736875-31050000 GCF_054954075.1 Amborella trichopoda | reverse complement strand
GGAGCATATTCTGATTTGGATATAAGTATTCTTCGGAGATGAAATTGATTTCTAATCTCATGGATTTGAAGAAGTGATATAATTTTAAAATAGAAAGGAATTTGAGGCTGAAGCATAGTGGTAGCAAAACTCTCATATTTTGGATCAAGTCCATTAAGAAGCCAAGATACCTTATTTTCATCTAGTACAGGTTTGCCAATAGCAACTAAATCATCACAAATACTCTTGAATTTGCATATGTATTCTGAAAGGGTTGAATTCTCTTTCTTGCAAAGTTGGAGTTGCTAGGTAAGTTGGAACTCCCTAGCTTGATACTTACCTCTATAGGCATTCTTTAGGCACTTCCAAACTTCTGCAGAAGTCTTGAGGCCAACAACAAGGCCAAGACACTTTTTTTATAATGTCCATGTGATTTAGGCTTTTAGAAGTCGGTCGAACTTTAGCCATGATTTGTAGTCTTGATTTTCGATTTCACTCTTACCATCGGGAGATGAAATCTTTTGACTTGGTGTAGGGCAGTCACCATTAATGAATTCAAAACGTTTTTGACTCTCAATGAGTGAGAGCATTTGTCACACCTCAAGATTTATAACACTAAAATCCCTGACATGTAACAGTCTATCTTTAATAAAACTAAAATTTTCTACTTCACCATTTATTGCACTAAAACAGATCTTTCTGTTTCTAAGAGTCTGTACAAAGTCTACTCATAACTAGTATTAACATGAAGGTTTAGATATACATCTGTTGATAGGACAAAATTTACAATAGTGAATTTGAACAAAAGTCACAAAGAGAAAATTTCATCATAACTATCACTTCTTCCAAAGTTGGTCCTGTTGTGCCTTCCACTAGGGAGGCTGCAATTATCCTGAAAATTTTTTACCATAGTTTGATGAGTTTGGCTACTCAATAAGTGATCATCATAGTCCCTAAAAATAATCATAGTCGGAAGATGTAAGCATTTTCAAAAAGGGAGGTCTATTAGAAACAATGCGAGCCAAAAAGCATTTATGGATAACAGTTTCACTTTCAGAAATGCACAATTAAACATAATCCAAATGATTGAAATGCATATAAATATTTTAACAGCAATGTATAACTCAAAGGATTTCACAAAATACCCTACTGACATCCCAAGTAGGTTACCTATATACCCCATCAGCGTCCTGGATGGGTCCAACTAATCCATGCAGGTCCCAACATACCTCACCGGCGTCCCGGATGAGTCCAAATAGTCCCTACCGGCGTAACCAGATATGTCCAAACAATCCCTGCAGGTCCAAACATGCCTCACCGACGTCTCGATGAGTCCAAATAGTCCTTAGTGGCATAACCAGATAGGTCCACACATACCTCACTGGCGTCCCGAATGAGTTCAAATAGTCCCTACCGGCATAACCAGATAGGTCCAAACAGTCTCTGCATGTCCAAACATACCTCACCGGCGTCCCGATGAGTCCAAATAGTCTTTAACGGCATAACCGAATAGGTCCAAACAATCCCTGCAGGTCCAAACGTACCTCATCGACGTACCAGATGAGTCAAAATAGTCCCATCGGCGTCCCGGATAGGTCCACACATACTTAAATTATCTCAAAAACTCTTTAACATCAGAAAGCATCAACATCGTATATTCAAAAGATCATTGAAATCATTAATAGGAATTCACTTGAAGCATTTTAAACAATTACTTTCATTGAAATATTTGTAAGTAACCAATCAAACAATTTGGATAAAAATTGCAGAAAGGTAGCAGATCGAACAGGTAAATTTGAAATGGAATCCAATAGGCAGTCGATTATTAATTTAAGAGCTTTTATAGAAATCCAAGGTTAAACACATAAATATCACAATTTTATGGAATGTAATTTCATAATTAATTATTTTACAGGAATAGGTAAAACTTATAGTATCTAAAATTCATAGACAAACAAAAATACAATTAAATGCAGAAATGCGTAAATCTCACAGTATTGGCAGTATTATAATTAATTGCAGAAATATCAATTTTTTCACATAATGATTTTACTAGAAATAACATCACTTACACATAAATTTTACAGTGTCTAAATTTCTAATAAACAAAAATAATGATTTTAACAGAAAAAAATGATACCATATGCGCTTAATACACATCCCAAGCCTTTATGTGAAGCATCACTATAAATTACAAATCTCCCACTCCCCTCAGGAATAGTTAAAATAGGCGCTGAAGTCAATCGAGATTTTAGTTATTAAAAACTCTCTTCACATTCCTTTGTCCACTCAAATTTGACATTTTTCTGTGTCAATCGAGTTGATGGAGTTGCAATTCGAGAGAATGCTTCTACAAATCTTTTGCAATATCTTGCTAATCCCAAAAAGGTTTGAATTTCAGTTACATTGCTTGATTGTTTTCAATTAACTACGGTTTCAACTTTTGAAAGATCAACTGATAAGCCTTCCTGTGATATCACATTCCTAAACATGTTACTTGTTCAAGCCAAAATTCATATTTACTTAGTTTGACATACAACTTCTTTTCTATTAATGTTTGCAATACCATTCTTACATGTTGTTCATGTCCATTCTTACATGTTGTTCATGTTCCTCCCGATCCTTGGAATAGATTAGAATATCATTGACGAATACCACAATAAACCTGTCCAGAAAAGGCTTTAAAATTTCGATTCATCAAATCCATAAATGCAGTTGGTGCATTGGTTAATCCAAAAGGCATGACTAAAAATTCATAATGACTATACCTTGTTCTGAAAGCTGTCTTGGGAACGTCATCACTTTTAATCTTAAGCTGATGATACCCAGATCTAAGATCAACTTTTGAAAATACTTGTGATCCTTGTAATTGATAGAATAAATCGTCAATTCTAGGTAGTGGATACTTATTTTTCACTGTCACTTGGTTTAACTGTCTATAATCGATACATAACCTCATGGTCCCATCTTTCTTTTTAACAAAGAATACCGGAGCACCCCAAGGTGTCACACTAGGTCTGATAAAACCTTGTTCTAGTAATTCTTCAAATTGTTGTTTAAGTTTCTTAAGTTCTGCTGGTGCCATTCGGTAAGGGGCCTTAGAAATTGGGGCTGTCTCGGGAAGTAACTCAATAAAGAATTCAATTTCCCTGTCAGGTGGTAACCCTGGCAATTCCTCAGGGAATACATCAGGAAATTCTTGGACGACCGGAATGGTGTCCAAGTTTATCTTTTCCTTTCTATCTTCTTTAATATAGGCAAGAAAACCTTGACATCCTTTTTGAAAGCCTGAATGGAGGAGATTAAAAATGGTGGGGAGGCTTCTTTGATACTTTGGAGGTAAAATACTGGTTGATTTGGAATACAAAAGGTAACCATTTTCTTGTAACAATCAATACTTGCATGGTATGCAGAGAGTCAATCCATGCCTATGATCACATCAAAGTCTTGAATTTCTAGTAGTATTAAATCCACTAGAAGTTCCTTTCTTCTATCCTTATCACACAAGATTTGTATACTATATTGGTGTTAATTAAATTCCCCATAGGTATGGCTACCTGTAAAATGTATTCCAATTGTTCTGGTTCTACCCTTAAATGACATGCAAAGTGTGGTGACACAAATGAATGAGTAGATCCAGGATCAATCAAAACATGAGCTGCTTTTTGAAAAATAGTAAGAGTACCTTGGATCACCGATTTTGAGGCCAGAGCATCTTGCTGAGTGATTGCGAATACTTTTCCCTTCGTCTGAGGTTTTTAGGCTGCCTCTTTAGGCTTCGAATGTTGCTGCATTTTTAAGGTAGGACAATCTTTGATCTTGTGCCCCAACTTCCCACATTGGAAATAAGCTACAGTTTCCCAATAACAAGGTCTCATCCCATGTTTCTTCCCACATTTTTTTACAAGGCTCTAGTGGGCTTTGAAATGGCGCGGGCCTTGGCCTTTTGTTTGCTCCTTCAAATTGTTGTCGATTAGAAGGTATTGGCCTACTCTGGCTTCTCTGGTTTTTCAATAATTTGGGCTCGATCTACTATTTTGGCATAAGTTCCTAATTTTAAGACTGATATTCTGCTTCTGATGGCTGGTCTAAGGCCCCTTTCAAATTTTTTCACCTTTCTTGCCTCATTGTTGACCATATGTAGTGCAAACTTGACCAATTCAGTAAACTTGACCTCATACTATGCTACTGTTCTGTTCCCTTGGACTAATTTCAAAAATTCCATTTCTTTTTTATCTCGAACAAAATTCGGGAAGTACATTAAAGTTTCTATAAATACTTCTCAAGTCAAGGGTTTATTTTCTAGGACCAATACTCCTTTTGCCATCAGCCACCAATGTTGGGCTTCACGTTCCAACATAAAGACTGCTAAAGTGACCTTCTTATCATCAGGATATTCCATTACCTCGAGTATTTTCTCCAATCCATCCCTCAGCTTCTAGTGGGTCTGCAGCACCATTAAAAGAATGTGGGTTTAATTTCTTAAATTGTTCGATATTACACCCACCATTTCCCCGTAGCTGACTGCTTTGGTGTATAATTGTTTTCCATCTGATGTTGTATAAGGGCAACCATATTTTCCAAGGCTTTATGAATTCCCTCCATATTAGCTTCAACCATTAAGGATCTTGACCTTGTACTAATCTGTACATACAATAAATATGACTTAGAGTATATTCTTTTCAAATTTCCTAAGAATCCAAAACCTATTGTTCTGATACCATAATTGTCACACCTTAAGATTTATAACACTGAAATCCTTGAGATGTTACAGTTTATCTTTAACAAAACGAAATTTTTCTACTTCACCATTTATTGCACCAAAATAGATTTTTCCATTTTTAAGAGTCTGTTCAAAGTCTACTCATAACTAGTATTAACATGAAGGTTTAGATATACATTTGTTGATAGGACAAAATTTACAATAGTGAATTTGAACAAAAGTCACAAAGAGAAAATTTCATCATAACTATGACTTCTTCCAAAGTTGATCCTGTTGTGCCTTCAACTAGGGAGGCTTCAATTACCTTGAAAATTTTTTACCATAGTTTGATGAGTTTGGCTACTCAGTAAGTGATCATCAACGTCCTAAAAAATAATCAGAGTCGGAAGATGTAAGCATTTTCAAAAAGGGAGGTCTATTAGAAATAATGTGTGCCAAAAAACATTTATGGATAACAATTTCACTTTCAACAATGCACAATTAAACATAATCCAAATGATTGAAATGCATATAAATATTTTAACAGCAATGCATAACTCAAAGGATTTCACAAAATACCCTATTGGCGTCCCAAGTAGGTCACCTATATACCCCACTAGTGTCATGGATGGGTCTAAACAATCTGTGCAGGTCCAAACATACCTCACTGACGTCCTGGATGAGTCCAAATAGTCCCTACCAACGTAATCAGATAGGTCCAAACAATCCCTGCAGGTCCAAACATACCTCACCGGCATCCCGATGAGTCCAAATAGTCCCTAGCTGCATAACCGGATAGGTCCAAACATACTTCAGTGGCGTCCCGGATGAGTCCAAATAGTACCTACCGGTGTAACCAGATAGGTCTAAACAATCTCTGCAGGTCCAAACATACCTCACCGGCGTCCCGATGAGTCCAAGTAGTCCCTAGCGGCATAACCGGATAGGTTCAAACAATCCCTGCAGGTCCAAATGCACCTCACCGGCGTACCAGATGAGTCGAAATAGTCCCTATCGACATCTCGGATAAGCCCACACATACTTAAATTATCTCAAAAACTCTTTAACATCAGAAAGCATCAACATCGTATATTCAAAATATCATTGAAATCATTAACAGAAATTCACTTGAAGCAATTTAAACAATTACTTTCATTAAAATATTTGTAAGTAACCAATCAAACAATTTGGATAAAAATTGCAGAAAGGTAGCAGATCGAACAAGTAAATTTGAAATGGAATCCAATAGGCAGTCGATTATTAATTTAAGAGCTTTTATAGAAATCCAAGGTTAAACACATAAATATCACAATTTTATGGAATGTAATTTCATAATTAATTATTTTACAGGAATAGGTAAAACTTATAGTATCTAAAATTCATAGACAAACAAAATTACAATTAAATGCAGAAATACGTAAATCTCACAGTATTGGCAGTATTATAATTAATTACAGAAATATCAATTTTTTCACATAATGATTTTACCATAAATGACATCACTTACACATAAATTTTACAGTTTCTAAATTTTTAATAAACAAAAATAATAATTTTAACAGAAAAAAATGATACCATATGTGCATATAATTACAGTATAAGAATGGTGAACAGACTATTTTTCAAGATAATGAGATTATTTGTCTATAATATTTGAGATGAAACTTTCAATAAAATTCAGCTAAAGAGAAGGAGTTCACTGCGTTTGTAAGAGGGAGAGCAAGAGAGGAAATTATGTAGGGCAAGAGTCCTTACCCTCTTTCTATTTAACTCCTTAAAACCTATTCTTATATTACTTTATTAAACTCCACCTCATACATGGGTAGAACTAACATTAAATGTGTAACCTTTAAAACCCACAAAAAGACGTGGCAATTGAAAGAAAAAAGTGAAGGGTAAACGGGAATAAGAGTAGTAATGGTCCCTAAGGATCATAATGCCTCTATGGACCATCATACTATTTTCATTTCATTTATTTTATTTTATTTTATTTTATTTTTTTTAAAGTTTAGGATTGTTACAACATTTGAGTTTCCCATAATAGATAATTGTTTTGTGTCAAGTTAATAGACACAAAGATTCCTATATTAAGGGTGAATATAGATATTTGTTTAATGAGGATGAAGCATCCATTGGATTGAAGAGGTATTTGATGAGAGAGGGTATGAGAGAGTGAATTTAGGTCTCTTTTTTTAAAAAAAATTGGGTATGTAAAAGAGAGTGGTATAAGATGTGCGTGAAGGTTAAATTGGGCTAGGCGTAATAAAAGATTGGATGATATGGCTTTGGGTGATATGAAAATAATAAGTTTGATGAAGAAAAGAGTGGGTTTCAATATAGATTACTAATGGACAGAAGATGCTATGAAATAGAGTTGGACATTAGATTAGAATAACTTGGTGGTAAAAGGAAGAAATAGTTTGATGAAGGACCATGAAGAATGGTGGTAAAATCGAGTTGTGGAAGAAAAAAAAAAAAGATTTTGAGGGTGGAGGACATAAGGTTGTTCCCTTGTTTTAGAGAGATGAATACATGCAAAATAAGAGTATGGATGAAATAAAGTTTAGTCGAGTAGAATACAGACTAAATAGAGAGAGAGTTAAAAAGACGATGATGATGGATACGAGATGCAGAGACGTGTACGAGTGGCCGTGGCATTATGATAGATGACTGGCGTCAAGGTGGAATGCTGATAGGAATAGCGTATGATATGATACCATGAAGAAAATGAGAGCGAATAATTTTTTGAGAAAATAATTGTACCTCACACAATTACTTGTGATATTTCTTTCATTGTATATATAATGGTAATATAGTATTGTAATATACACTTTCTTATTTTATTACATACAATATACATTTTCTTATCTTGTTACATTCTCCTCTAAAAAAGAAAGAGCAATATACTTTCCTATCTAGTTTGAACTGTGTTTCTATTAGCCATCCCTATGAAAACCTAACAACTTAACATCAATGCTTAGTAACCACTATATGTGCCCGTTCAATTGCTATAACTACAAACAAATCTCCCAATAGTCAAGCCACGAGCTTGATCCCTATACGTCCTCAGGGAGGGCGCCTCATACACTTATGCGAATGTGCAAGAGATAAGTGCGGTGGTTCTTTCATTGTATATATAATGGTAATACAATAGTGTAATGTACACTTTCCTATTTTATTACATGCAATATACACTTTCCTATCTTGTTACATTCTCCTCTAAAAAGGAAAGAGTAATATACTTTCCTATCTAGTTTGAATTGTGTTTCTATTAGCCACCCCTACGAAAGCCTAACAAGTTACCATCAATGCTTAGTAACCACTAGATGTGCCCGTTTAATGGCTATAACCACAAACAAATCTCCCAACAATCAAGCCACGAGCCCGATGCCCACGCATCCTCGGGCGAGGGCGCCTCATACACTGATGCGAATGTGCAAGTGATAAGTGTGTCATCAAGTGCACTTGCACGCCTCGCACACACACTTGCACTCGTTCACATGCTACAAGTGCTCCACATAGGTCTATTCTCCCTTTGGTTCTTAGAAAACAAGTAAAGAAGATATCTACATAATATAAGCAAGTTTTCCCTCATCCACATCTTCAATGTGGGATAAATAACCCATCACTTTCTCTCCACAAATAAGAGAAAGGACAATTTCTAAAGCTTTACACTTTCCAAAACGCTATATAATCAAAGAGATATTATTTTGAAATACGATTAAGTATATTTCAAGCCAAAAAATACTAACATTTTCATACATTATTTTAAAATACTATGAAAAAAAAAAAAAAAAAAAAAAAAAAAAAAAAATATATATATATATATATATATATATATATATATATATATATATTGTATACCATGAATGTATCTTTTAATTTGAACCTTAAATTAGAGTATACACTACAAATTCCATCAAGTTCCATGACAACATATACATCTTTAAACCATATTCTTTTTCCAACAGACTATTAGTATTACTCCCAAATAATATCCAACTCTGGTGTCTATAACTTTCAACACATTTTTGGCCTTGTGCTTATATCTTGCTTTCATAAGTGCTTTAAGGACATGTCTCATCTTATAGGAAGCAGTCTTACTTCCACATTTATATAGGTATGTTTATCAAAAGTGAACAAACATTCAGACTTATGGAAGTCATAGAGAACAATTAAGGGTTTGTTTGATAACGGGAAGGTAAACAATCATTGGAAATTGTAAGTTCTTCATTGCTAAGAAGAAAAAAGATCTCAAAAATAAGTTTTGGGTATCTGTGCTTGATAACCTACTGGAATGTTAAAGAAGTTTTAGGTACCTGTATTTGACAACCAGTTGGAATATTACATAAATATAGATATTGTAGATAGTACAAATGTATATTAATAAGATCTGGTGGGAATTAGGAGAGGTGGATGTTTGGATTGTGTGGATGATGGGTTTGGGTAAGTGTCAAGACCTCGTTCCCTACCATCCCCACTGGACCAACAAAGGGCTAGGCCCGGGCCTGCTGAAGGACAATAAGGCGTGAGATCACGATCACAGGTAGCGAGTGCTACTCAGACTGGAATGCTCACAACACTTGAAAAGAAGGAATTTCCAGTATCAAAGCCAACCACAAACGAAACAAAAAATGAAACACAATACACATAACCATAGTTTGTTGGACAAACAAGTCCTAGAATATATATAACAGTCCAAGCTAGTACATATAGGTCCAAGGCACAAAGGGCCCAACATTAAGACATATACCAACTTACAAAGGACTATGTGGCCAGACAACCAACCAAAATGTATATTATAAAATGGAGCTTCAATAGAAAGGGAGTAAGGGACCCCAAGCACGACCACCAGGACACGCCACTCCACACACGATGGCTATCACTCTACATGGAGGAAAAATTTTAAAAGAGTTAGTTGTAAAGCCCAATAAATAGATATAGGTGCCATGCAATCATGTTTACAAATATTGCATCATGACAATAATTAGGGTCTTATGCAACTCTTACAAAACATGGAGTCATGTGTCAAATTCACATATAAACAAACGTGTCATGCATGATTTGTTTCATGGTGGAGTAATAACAAATCAGATTAATTATATATGATTGCAACAAGAGTCGATCAAATCATTTGGGCATGAGTGTCATAACAACTCAAAATAGTTAGGCATATATGTGACAAGCATAATCAAAATCAAGAGATATTAACTAACTCCTAAAGTAGAAGCCCCACTCATCAGGCCAATCAAATCCTGATGTGTAGAGCCTCTACCATCATGACCAGGAAGGAAGCACCACCAACGGGTAAATTAGTACCTCACACACACACATGATCCTCAAAGCGCTTTGGGGCTTTTGATAAGCACTGGCCTTGCAAGGCACGACCCTCTCATGTGCCATTCTGGTGAGAGAGCATTACACTATCAAAGGAGTCCCAATGAATAGTGGCTCACATAATTTTTGGGGGTGAGACCACCCAAACACATATACTTCTAACTCTCATCCTACCATAGAGAGTTAGGGAAAAATCATAGCTGTCGGCACAAATATCTCATCATATCATAACAGGGACATGTCTCCATTGACCAATATCTTATCATAAGCATATTACCATGTACATTGTTTACGATGAAAATCTGACTTAAGCAGTGGCCATTCATTGCCTCATAACAAATGAATCATATTTCATCATAACGTCATAGCATTTAGCAAAGGACATGCATTTCATAAGCTATCATTGGGCATTTACACATAAGCTTTCTAAGTAGCATTTGGCATTCATTAGTAATTTATTTCATCATTATCGCACTCGTGGCGCCTTTATCTAACAAAGCACAGTTTACACGGAATCATTCATGTATCTTTATGGAATTCTATGGAATTTATCATATGGCATTCACATTTATCATATATCAAGATCACTTAGTGTCCCATGGTCATACAATGATGCAGTGATAAGTAACAGTGACATGCCCCTCTTAGCGAGGGTGTAGCTCTCGATGTAGGGGGAGTTTCATAATGCCTCAAACATGAAACCTTGACCTAATACACATTCCTTTACAAAAATAGTGTTTTGAAGAAATTTGGGTGCCATTTGATGGTCAATAGCTCAGTACAAAGTGAGCCTTAGTTGCTCGAAATTTTCTTGCAACAGTGCGACGTGACGTGTTCGTGCATTTCGGGTCATAGCTCAAAATCCGTGGGGAGTTTCAAACATCTAAAAACATGAAACTTTAAGTACATTCATAAACCTTTCCAATGGCGTTAATGTCAAGGTTTTTGGATACCATTATCTAGGTCAAAAGCATTGCCCAAAGAGGGCCACAGTTGCTGGAAATAGTAGCGACTATGAATAGTGTCAGGCCTCAGCATTTAGGGCCATATCTTTCTATCCATGCAAAATATTATCGTGACAAAAAAGGTAAACTTGCAGTCTACAAACATGTCTTTCATTTGGGAATGATTTGGTCCTATTTGGACTTCATTTGGTCATCGAACATATAGATGCAAAAATATTCACAGTTCTGGGAATTTACATTCTCAAGTTAATATACTTTTAAAGAACACTTAATATTTCCTAGCCAAGCTACACTTTGGGCTTGGAACCTTATTTCTGATAAGGAATCTCACAGTGAGCGATTTCATGAGTTTCCATAAATAAAAAGATAAAACATGTGGTAGACACAGTCATAGCATTGAGAAACACAAACTGAAACTTCAACCTCATGTTAACCCGTTCATTCTTCACATTTTCCTTTATCTCATCTAATCCATTTCAACATTTTTACAACACTCATGGATGCATAAAGCTAAACTCACTTACCTTGACTTCTCAATCCTCACTCATGGCCTTCACGGGCATTCTTTGGCTTCACCAATGGGCTGTCTTGAAAGGGGCAGCAGTGAACTTCAAGAGAGAAGGAAAAGTTGAGAAAAAAAATGGGAGAGACCTATGTTGCCCAAGGCTTAAAAGGAGAGGGTGGCTGGAAAATACTGTGGCTGACGCAAACACTCATTGCTCTGAAATTTACGGGGCGGCTCTGACATGTAAAGAGGTTGTACTTTTGACTAAGAAACTCCCGGTGCTTCACTATCAAACATTCAATTGGCACTGCTCCAGTCGGTGCTGCTCTCTTCTCTTCCAATTGGTGCTGCTCCAAACGGCATGTTACTCTCTTCCTATCCCACCAACGCTGCTCCAACCGACACTACCCTCTTCTGATCCAACCGGCGCTACTCCAACCGGTGCTACTCTCTTCTTATCCAACCCGTGCTGCTCCAACGGATGCTACTCTCTTGTTATCCCACCAGCGTTGCTCCAACCAGTGTTGCTCCACCCGGTGCTACTCCAACTGACGCTACTCTCTTCTTATCCAACCAGTGCTGCTTCAACAGGCGCTACTCCACCTGGCACTGCTCTCTTCTTTTCCAACCGACATTGCTCCAACCAGTGCTGCTTCAACCGGCACTACTCCACCTGGCACTGCTCTCTTCTTTTCCAACCGGCATTGCTCCAACCAGTGCGTTACTCTCTTCTCACACGGCGATACCGGCTTGGAAGAAAATTGTGACCCTTACTGTAGTTCACTACTCACCCTCTAGCCGTGAGCATTAGCGTCTAGCGCCATCTAAAGGCTGTGACACTGCTATTCCACGGATGTGGGTGACAACTCATAGTGTCTTCGGGACCCTATACCTTTACTGTCTCGTGCATTCCTCTCATTCTTTTCTCCTCTCATTCAATCCCTTTTCTTTTTATCAACCTAACTTCTCACATTCTTAGCCACATGAATGTGTAGTTCCTTAAGACAAGGGTGGGTCCTTTGGCCCACTTATCTTGCAAATTTACCATAGTAGTGTTGTGTAAAAAACAAGGACATTGCAGGTCAATGGAGGCGATTTCAAACCAGCTGAAGTAGCTATGGGGCTTTCCATCATGATCGAAGAGGGTGCCCACGCGAGTCAGCCCGAGCAAGTCACAGACCCAGGTTAAGTTGGTCCCCACCTCACATCCAAAATTCCTCTCTCACTAGTTAGATACTTGCCCTTGTTCTTGAACAAGGTTCTCGAGAAAGAGATCTCAGGTCCTGGGTCTTCCGAACCTGAGACACGTGTCACCTGATCACCTAGATCCAAGGACGCATGATCGAGGCACCTAACAAGTGTGCACAGTCCCAAGTAGCAACTTCGAAGACCTGTATCTCACTTGGTTCGAGTCGGATCGTGCTCAAATTTGGTGAGCGTGTTCGTCTCATCAAGATGAGCATTTTGATATGTGTCATGACTCGTGATGATACCCGAACAGGGAGAAAAACTAGAGAAAATTTTACGATTTGTGAAGATAGTTGCAGAAACTTCAATAGCGACAAGCCTCGCTCGAGTGGCAATATCACGACACTCACGTACCCTATTGACGCGAAACCAATTGCATTATGTTCGGAAGTCCGAGGCCATGTATGGTCTGAACCCCATGTACGATGAATGGCTAGATTCGGTATACAAAGGCATCAAAGTTACTATAGATTTTGCCTACTGGATTTGTAAATTCCAACGTAAACCCCAAAACGGCGAAATCTTCGTCTGGACACAAAATCAAGTTGTGTTTGTCGCAAAGTGATTATGACAGCAAGCTCAGTGAAATTTAGTGAAGAGATCAAAGAAAAATATCAAGAAACAAGCACACTATCGATCGGGAGTTTTTAAGATCTATACAAATTTCGAGTCGCATGATCGTGGCCTAAAAACACGATTCGTGGCTTGAAGTTGGTATCAAATCGATCGTCATGACGAGCTCCACAAGAAAGCAATCATCTTTCGGCTAAACGGACGTCGGAGCAACCCCAAATCATCTATGGAAGATCACGCAAGTTCTAGAGCAGCAGCATGGGCTATTTTGGAATTTCATGTATTGTTGGGCAGGGGCAAAATAGTCCTTTTGCACCCATTTTTAGAATTTATTTTAATTAAATTAAAATATAATTATCATCAATTTAGATAGTTTTTGGGCATACACCCATGTTTTGGCCCAATTTTATAAATACATGTTAAATCTAATTGTCAAAGGACCCCTAATTTTTCGATCTCAACAATAAAATTTGAGAGTTTTCACGTTGAAATTATGGGTACGTCTTGGATAGAGAGAGGAGAGAGAAGAAAAGATCTGGTACCCTTTAGTGAAGGTAACTTTCTCTCTCCTCTCATCTCTCTCTTTCTCTTTCTCTCGTTTATCTATTTCTATCTCCTCCCCCATCTCTTTCTCTCTCCTCTGGTCTATCCCTCTCTTTTCGTTCTCTTCTCTGATCTTCTTTATTCACTTTCCTTCTCTCACTTCTATATTTTCTTTCTTTTTCCTCACTTTCCTTCTCTCTCTCTCTTTCTTCTCTGTTCATGCATGGCGGAGCCTATCGTCGGGTGTGATGTCTTCCTACTTTTGAGACACAAATAGCGAGCGGGGCCTTAACTCAAGTGGCGGGCCTGGTCTTTGTCAAAGTTCCCATGTCTCCCCCTGTTTCATGGACGGTGGAGGCTCATCGTCATCCATGTTTTCTCTCTCTTCTTAATCCTGTGTCATGGACGACGGAAACTCATCGCTGTCCATGCTCTCTCTCTCCCCCCTCCTCTGTCATGGACAGCGTAAGCTCATCACCGTCCATGTTATCTCTCTCCCCCAGCTCATCACCGTCCATGTTATCTCTCCCCCCCTCCTCTGTCATGAACGGTGAAAGATCATCGCCGTCCATGTTTTCTCTCTCTTTTCACTCCTCTGTCATGGACGGCAGAAGCTCATTGCCGTCCATGTTTTCTCTCTCTTTTGACTCCTATATCATGGATAGTGGAAGCTCATCACCATCCATATTTTCTCTCTCTTCTCACTCTGTCATGGATGGTAGAAGCTCATCGTCATTCATATTTTCTCTCTCTTCTCACTCCTCTATCATGGACGATAGAAGCTCATCACCGTCCATATTTTCTCTCTCTTCTCATTACTTTGTAATGGACGGTAGAAACTCATCGCCGTCCATGTTATCTCTCTCTTCTCATACCTTTACCATGGATGGCAAAAGCTCATCGTCATTCATGTTTTCTCTCTCTTCTCATTCCTATGTCATGGACGACGGAAGCTCATCGCCGTCCATGTTTTCTTCTATCTTCTCTCTCCTCTGTCATGGACGACGAAAGCTCATCGCCATCCATGTTCTTTCCCCTTTTCTTCCCTCTCTTTCTTTGCCCTCCTCTTTTTCTTCTCCCTTCTTCTCTCCTCTATTCCTTTCTGATTTCCTTTTCTCTCTCTCTTTCTTCTCTCTCTTCTTTCTTCTTTCCCTCTCATTTTATTAAAGGAGGCTAAGTTAAACACTATGGTAGTCTCGTCGTCTAGCAGTATTACCGCTGTGCCGGTCTTAGTTAATGTGCTCTCCTTATTGCCACGATAGGCTAGCCATCTTGCTAGGCTGGTCGGTGATCTTTCTGTCGTCTAGTACTATTGCCGTTGTGTCAGTCTAGTTACTGTGCTTGTCTTGCTACCACGCCGGTTTAATCACTTGCTGGTTTAGCTACTGTGTTAGTCTAGCCACCTAGTCAAATTCCTATCTCCCCCATTCCTCTATTATATATCTTTCTTCTTCTTTCATCTATCCTCTTACCCTCTTTTTCTTCTCTTGAATGTTCATGCCTATGTGCATTCCCCCATAGACAAGGTGGGGTCCCTTGGCCCACTTGTCTTGTAAATTAACTGTGTGTGTGTGATTGCAGAAATAGGAGAGCATAAGCCAAGGGAAGCGATTCTGAACCAGTTGTAGGACTAGGGGGCTTTCCATCGTGATTTAAGAGGTGCCCACGCGAGTCAGCCCGAGTGAGTCACAGATCTCGCCTCACATTAAAATTCCTCTCTCATCGTTTGGTATACCTACCCTTGTTTCCTAACAAGGTTCCTGAGAGAGCGATCTCAAGTCTCGAGTTCCACCTAAACCCGAGACACGTGCCATCAGGTCATCCTGACTCGAAGGGCGAGATCGAGCCACCTAACCACACCCGAAAGGGGTCTATGTCAATGCGGCCTCGCAGCTGGCGGGTTTCACATTAGAGCGGTGTGGCTTCACTGAAACAGTCCCCAAACATGGAGACTGCGACGTCGTGTTTCGAGAGCAGCTTCATGGACCCATGGTGCCTTCCACTGAAACCAGGAAGGGCCTAGATCCAGATATGTTCTAGATCATCTCAACCTCGTCAGTTTGACCTAAGACATGCACTGTAGTCAGACTTAGAGCCAAACTTCTCCTGAAAAGAAGGTGCCTGCAAAACCAGAAAAACCAGGGTTCAAGAAGAAGAAGAAGCCTAGAATCCAATGAAGCACAACTCGACATCCAGACATCGGATCACCGCGGGAATGAGTTCAATGCAACCACCTTGCAAAGAGCTGCAAACTGGTATAACTCTTGCATTTAATCCAAGTATCGATGAATGCAAGTCCCCAGGTCACAAAAGAAGTAAATCTACCCGGTTGTCGGAATCCCTCATTTTGGTGACCCCCCAAATTAGGAAAAAATAAAACCAGAATGGAATCAACCCAAACTTGGTGCAAAATGACTGTGACTATTTCCTCTCTCGTTTGCAAGCAAAGCTAGGAGCCAGAACATTGCAGGTCGAAGTGCATTGGCGAACGAAGTTCACAAATCTTGCCGAACTTCCATCCCGTGGGAAAAGGCTACCACAACACGACTAAAGGGAATCAAAATGCTCAGATTCACAAGGACATTGAAGATATGCTGATAAATCATCTGAATTATCACAGCAAGTTGTAGAAAAAGCTTCCAAGATCTGGTCATGGCAAAACAACCTACATGTAGGGATGACTTCGTCATTAGCAGAAAAGATCTAAAGGATATTTTGATCATCGTGGTTAACTTCCAGATTTAATCCCAATTTCTTAAGTTGTAATTAAGCTTTGTTTTTGAGCATTCACCCCTGTTTGGTGAATCATCTATATAACCAAGCTTAAGTCATTTGTAAACGAGGCTGAAAAAAATCCGTTAGGCAGGGTATTTACCCATTATAAAGCAGAGGCATTACGCTTGTTCCTCTTGTCTTTTACTTATGAGTCCTTAGTTCAGCTGAGAGGAGAGAGAAACTTTGAGGGACAGAAAATACCTTTGAGCGCGTGGGTCCATAAATGCCTCCGAGAGTGCAGACTCTTCCTTCCTCTCTCCTAAACCGGGTCACGCCCAACCCTTCTCTCTCTCTCTCACCCCTTTTCATAACACACACTCTATCCCATAGAGAAACTCACGTCACTAACAGACGTGCAAACGCATGGGAACCCACGGGCCACAACCCTCGCTTCTCTCACACCCCTTCATTGGCCAATCAGCTCTCTCGAGACAATAGCTATAAGGAGGGACAGCCGGATCCCATACCTGTCCTAAGCAATAGAGAGAGAGAGAGAGTATAGAGGTTGCGAGCCTGAAGAGAGTCTTTGTAGGCACATAGTCAGAGGGCTTCGTGACTGTTCTAAGAGGGTTGATCACCCAGACATGTCCGCCGAACCCCAAGGCGAGGCTAATGTCCCAAAGCGCTCCCGCCATAAAAAATCTCTCTCATTGTTGGTGTTTATCCACCCACAGGAGCCCCGCGCACACCCTCATCTTCTTGCTGGAGCGATCTCGCAGTTGTTCGAGAAGGGGTTCTCGCTTCGACCCCCGAGAACCAGGTCCGACCAACTGGCGACTCCCCTAGGGACACGTCACCCTATCGTTGGCTTGGACTGTTTTCAAGTACCAACACCTCTTTCTTCTCTCTCTAAAGTTGCTATGGGATCCCATTGTCCCTCCTTTGTCTGGATTGGGGATTTTTACATCCCCATATCTGTGACCTCACCTGGGGTGAGCTGACCATCTGGTCCTGCCTCACCCTCATCCTACTCAAGCGGCTTGGCTGGCCCTGCTATCCTAGTCCTGTCTAGGAAAACTCGAGGCATGAGCTCTCAAGCTCCCTGCCTCTCCTCTTCTAGCGTCAGTAGAAAACTCCTTGATGTCAACTACATGGCGACACTCCCTGTCACTAACGGACACCCCTCTAGTCACATGCCTCAATGTGGTCCTTGTGCCACTACTCCGCCTCGCTAGGTGGGTCCCCCAGCAAGGCCATCGCATTTGCGGGTAACCGAAAGATGACCCTACCCATGTCACAAAGGGGCATTGTCAGCGCTGGCACCCCCACACACACAACATACGCTGTCAACTTCTATGCCAGTCAGCGTGGCCACTCAACTGCCGTGTGTGTGTACACATACATCATTGATGATGGTCCAATCGTCATTGTGGCAAAAACCCACCCCACTTGTTCAAACTGTTTAGTTCTCTTCCGAATCGAGCACAACATGGGTGGTCCCACGACCGCCCACATCATGCATGCTAACCGTCTAGTTTGGGGCAGCTCAAAGGCTGAGACCCGACGAACATGTGACTTTCGAGACAATTGAAAGTTCCATAGACAAGTGCACATGCATGTTCGAGGCCCTGAGGCCTCACCAACCAAACGGGCAGGTACCACGAGTACTTCGCCCCTCACTCCACAAGGGGTTGGCCCTGCAGTTGCCCCAAACACCACTAATGATGGCTCACACACGTGCAGGTCTAAAGATGCTGCCGACCGCGTAGATGGACAAGCATCCGCCGCTCCACCAACTCCTTCAAACCCGCTGTGTCTTACTCGAAGAAGTTCTCTTCGACCATCATTCTCTCCACTCCTCCTTCCTTGCACACACGAACCAGCCCTCGCCACTAAGTACCAAATATGAGGATACCGTCAGCAACGACTAGTTGGCCTACCCCTCCGTCAAGCAGTCCTCGACCACTATCGCCGCCTTCAAGCTTCCTCCTTCTTGGGTGTTACACTTTGCCTGAGTTGATCAAGTTCACATGCTCATCAGTCAAGCAGGCCTACCAAAAAGAGGACTGGAATTGGTTTTGATTCTGGTGGAGGATCTACCAAGACCTGTGGCTTAAGCAGGTAAGAGGGATGGAAGTCCCGCCCCTCTCACAAAAAGTAGAGTCTTCTATCACAGAAGACTTAAGAAAGAAAAACTGGTTCCACCCGTTACAAGACACGGAGGAACCCGAATCCAACGACATGGTCTACTCTAATGTCGTTGAGACAAACGAAAGTGAACTTGCTTCGTCCGACCAACGGCTCCAAGGCCGTCCAGAGCCAGTTGATGAGAAACGACCCCTAGATCGTCATGCTCCCATCCAAGGCAAGCCAGGGCCCCAAGGCCTTCAAGAGCCATGCTCGATACTAGCCTAACCTCGAGGCGCTTCAGAGCACGTACGCACATGAGCTTGTTCAGACGGGGCAAGCCCAGCCCTTGCTGCTCGAAGTGCCAAACCGTAGCGCAAAAGGACCAGGGTCACTCCTCCTGGCAAATTACCCGACTCGGACCAGCCCATCGAGGTAATGGCGGTGAGCCATGATGAGGATGAACCTGAAAGCTCGATGGCTCATTTTGAGAATGTCTTAAACAACATCTTGGACAGGCTCAAAGGGGCTCAAAGACACTCTTCCCATAGTCACTTCCCATCAAGAGACGAACTCTCCCCTCAAGCCGTCACTCATAGAGGAGGAAAGACCTCAGCCTCCCCCTTCGGCTCAAACACCGAGGCCTCCACTCCCTCTTACCTCCTTTGAGGTCCAACCCGAATAGCCCCCCTAGCGGCACGATTGATGTTCACGTAGGAGGACATGCAGCGGATGATCAATGAGAGCATCTAAGAGTTACGGGTGTCGAAAACACAAGAAAGAGTTTTGTATTAGAAGCCGTACCTGCCTTTTATTGATCATGTCCCCTTTCCTATCGGGTACCAAAAGGGGAGGCTGCCAACCTTCGATGGCACAGGTGCACCTCGATAGCATGTGGACCATGTCATGTTTACATGCCAAGGGTCATCCTCAGACCCCAGATTGTTGCTCCCGCAGTTTGTAGAGACTCTAGTTGGACCTGCCTTCAAATTGTATGCTCACATACAGCCTAACTCAGTCCACTCCTGGTCCGAGATGGAGTAGCTAATCTACAAATGCTTCTAAGAAGCAAAGCGGGATGTTCAGGCTATAGAGGTCCTCACTATGGCACAAAACTCGGACGAGTCCATGGGCAATACATCCAGAGATGGAGATATCTCGCGATGTGCTAAAGCAACCCCATAGGAAAGATCAAGGTTGTCCAAATGTGCATAGGGAACATGAGAAAAGAAATCTCCTTGCATGTTGAAGCCTCCAGCCCCGTCTCTTTCTCTGAAATAATTATTAAAGCGGCAAAGATCGAAAGCTTGCTGAAACATCATGGAGGAGATCAACCCCAAATCCCTGGGGGAGGGCAGACCCGAAGCGGCAGAACCAACCCCCAGGCTGGTCAATCAAGAAACCTGATCAGCACGGCAGTCACAACCACCTCCCAACCTGCACCCAATGTCGCTCCCTTGTTGACATTAGATACTTCCCAGGGGCTACAACCAAGGATTCCGGAGGTGGCGCAATAGAAGCCGCCCCAAAAATAAGCTTATACTAGGGTGCCTCCGTTGCAAAGCTACCACAGGGCCGAGGAGTTCGGGCGAAAACTTAATAGACAGTACAACTTCAACAAGGCATGGGTGCCAACCCTCCTGAGGATGATAATTGAGCAAGACATGGTGGTCCTTTCCCTCAGCAAATGGTCGGATCAGGCGGAGTGGTCAATCACGCAAACTATTGCGCCTACCACAAGATGTTTGGCCATCCAGAGCAAGATTGCATCCAGCTGAAGGACCACATTGAGGCGTTAATTCAGAAGGGGCAAATCAACCTCAAGGACCTAAAGAAGGCTTTTGAAACCCTCGAAGCCTTCTATGTGGTCACACTCCAAGAGGAGTTAGATGATGAAATCCCCCACGATCGAATTACCACCGTGCTGACTTCCCACCCTCTTCAACATATTCGTGCAGCACGAGATGATAGTGCCTTACACACAAATGAAATTGGGGTGGACTGCTGATAGAGACGAAAGCCTTTGGTTCTGCTACCATCAGCGGTCACAAATTATGACACTGCCACAGGTTCAGATCCATCCTCCAAGGATATCTCCAAGTCGCCTGGATAGTCTTAACCGGAGAACAGCCATTGCTCATGAGTAGAACTCCTCTCATCAAAGGACGAAACAGGTTCGAAACCCCACACCAGACATTCTTGAAACCTCCACCTCCTACACCCCAACAGAGGTACCTGCACCATGGGAGCTGTGCCATGGTCGCGAAAAGGTGAGGAGCATTGGAAGGGATGTGGCTCACTAGGTAGATGTGGTGCCTGCACCCCGAGCTCAAGAGCCTCGGTCTCCTAAAGAAAAGCGGGAAAACTGAAAAAGCTCAACGGCCCGGACCCATAACTTTGAGTCCCCTCGACGCCCTGTTGAGGTGCCATCTTCTCACCCTTTCCCTACCTTGTATGACTTCATCTTGAGGCAAATTCTCTTCGCTGAGGGAAGTCAATACATTATTACAAAGACCGTCTGGGGTACACCCTAAAGGGTGTTATACGTCATTTTTGATGTACTTCCATAGGCCAATGCAAATAAGGAGAGAGTCGACGACAGTCTGGTCTCGAAGGTTCATGAAACCCGCAGACCAAGATTGTGCCGAAAATAAAGCCTTCAGCTTAGTGAGCTGGGTGCGATGCCCTAGCACCAAGAAGGGACTCTCCACTGTAGCCCTATGCTAATGGTTGTAGAAGGGTACCAGACCACCACCATTGTGCTCATAACATCGAGAGACCCTCGAGGACCAAGTTTGGGATCAATCGGCCCTCCCTAGAGGGATCTATGCTCATGTGACCTCGCAACTCATGGATATTATCATAGCGCGGTGCGACTTCACCAAACCAGTCTCGAAAATGGGGTCTGGGACAACGTTTTTCTGTAGTAACTTCGCCACTCGATGGTGCCTTCCTCTGAAGCTAGACGGAGCTAAAACATTGACATGTTCTAGATCACGCCAGTTCCTTAATTTTGACCTATGGTACACACTGTGGCATGACTGAGAACCCCCATTGCTTTGAAAAGGAAAGTGACCGAATAAACTAAGGAAATCCAGGGTTTAGCAAGCTTTGGATTCAGTGAATCATAGCTCAAAGTCCAAGCCTTGGATCAACAAGGGGAGAAGTTCAAAGTCATAAGCCTTTTAACGTCATGTGGCCAGGACGTACGCTATGGTTTAAGGTCATCTAGCTTGGACCATTATTATGCAGTTTAAAGTCATGCAACTATGACCATTCTGTTTAAGGTCGTGCAACTAGACCTCCGCTAGAGTTTAAGCTCATATAGTTTGGACCATGCAGTTTAAGGTTGTGCACCTAGACCATGGCTGTGCAGTTTAAGGTCACGCCGCTCAAACCATGGCTGTGCAGTTTATGGTCATGCAGCACGAACCATGGCTGTGCAATTTAAGGTCATGTAGCTTAGACCATGGCTGTGTAGTTTAAGGTCATGTAGCTCAGACCATGGCTGTGCAGTTTAGGGTCATGTAGCACAGGCTATGGCTATGCAGTTTAAAGTCATGCAGCTCTGACCATGGTTATGCAGTTTAGGGTCACGCTGCACATACCACGGCTGTGAAGTTCAAGGTCATTCAGCTTAGACCATGGCTGTGCAATTTAAGGTCATGCAGCTTGGACCATGGCTATGCAGTTTAAGGTCATGTAGCTCAGACCATGGCAGTTTAGGGTCATGCAGCACGAACCATAGTTGTGCAGTTTAAGGTCATGCAGCTCAAATGCAGCTCAGACCATGACTATGCAGTTTAGGGTCATGCGGCACAGACCATGGTTGTGCAGTTTAAGGTCATGCAGCTCAGACCATGGCTGTTTAGTTTAGGGTCATGCAGCACAGACCATTGTGTGGGTTTCCATATAGGTGAACTCCCTTGGAGAATAGACCTGCGAATAGTAATTTGACTCCCTAGGGGTAAAATGATAGCAGGGTTTTAGATGGGAAGCGGACTTCACTGGGGATTAGGGGACAAGTATGACTCCCTAAGGTGAAGGATGGAATTCCTTGGGGAATAGGCTCATGGAAGGTAGCTCGACTCCTAGGGATAAGATAGCTTGGTGCAAGACTAACCCACAAGGGATTGAAGTGGTAAACACGACCTCAACTCCGCTAGGGCCCAATGGGCTACAATACAGGGGCAGTTCCTACTGGGGATGAGCGAGAGTGGCCTTCTCTTAACTCCATTGCGGATGACCGATCATGGCCTCGGCAGAACGACCTGATGCAACTCCATTGGGGATGAAAAAGGTTACGACTTTGATGCCACTCCACTAGGGATAGTGGTAGAATATTCACAGTGATGATCAAGTTCATACGTGCACGACTCTAAACATGGACAATAGCAACTTATACGGCGATAGTCATTGGAGCACGTAGCGCTAGCATGAGCGGCACTGACATGCACGAGATTGGTCACGGGAGGTCGTAGTACGGGTGCGCACGACACTAGTAGGCGTAGTGTTGGTTGCACCTGGTGTTAGTCACGCACGGTGATACGACCGACGTTAGCATGCGTTCAACACTGGTTGCACGCGGCGTTAGTGACGGGTGACGATAAGCCTTTATTCGGGCCTCGGATCTGAGCCCGACCCGGTCCAGCCCATCCAAAGGTTGGTGCTAGGTGTTGCGTGGTCGACGGTAAACCTGTGTTTTCGGCCTCGGGTCTGAGCCCAACCCAGTCCAGCCCATGACCGTTTGGCCCTCAGGGACCTGTCTGGTATTCTTACTTTGTTAGGGGTACCTTGGGAAACCGTCTTCTATATAAATGAGGAAGACCCCACTTTTACTGTTTTACTGAAGGTAAAATAGTGAGAGCTTAACAGTGAGAGAGAAGAGACTTTCGGCGAGAACTTATACTGAGCGCACATGTATTATGGCAAGTTTAGCAGCTTCGGCAAGGTGTCCGTAGGAGTTTGCCATGGAGCGCCGAGGTTTCCGCTGAGGAATAAAAGGTTCAGGTGAAGCAAGGTGAATGTCAGCGGTCTCTAAAGGTTTTCTGCCAGCAGTTCTCAATCACCGAGAGGTGAGAAAGAGGTAGGCGAGCGTCGTCAAGCATCTTCGTGAACATCCGGGTCGTTCTCGATTGTTTTTCGTCACTGAGGAGTAGTGAGAGAGTAGCAGCAGTAAGTGGAAGTGTTTTTTGACATCGGTAAGTAGTGGAGCAGTTGTCACATTTGGTTTCTAGTTAGCAGGGAGACAGTTTCCAGGCTAGAAGGAGTGAGTTCCCGGTGAGGAGAGGAAACACCGTTGAGAACTCGGGGCGTTGCAAGCCAGTAACGGTCGGAGAGGTGAAGGGTTGTGGGATGGCGAGCGATCACCTTCCGCACTCGTGGTGTCAGGCCATGTTGTGAGTGTCAGGCGGTGTGCTCAGATTTTGAAGGACTTGGGGCTGCAGGCGTGGCCCGTGCGAATAGCTTGAGCGCAGCTGACACTGAATGTGGAAGGCATTAGCCCCTCACAGCATAACTCCTTGGGTTGAGACACGACGTTGCGCCTTGCATAAGTAGATGGTGATAGCCTCTTGGTCGGGCGACGGTGTTGCATCTTAGTCGACGCATGACGCTACTACTTCAGTGAGCAGACGACAATAGCCTCCACAAACGCAGTTGGAATTAAGCTTTCAGCAACCAGTAGCGATACGCCCTTGCGAACGCAGCCGGTGCTACACCTTGGGAACTGGGACAATAATAGCTTCATGACTTAGAATTTGTAGACAGGACAACAGGCACCAGTCTTTATTTACGCAACCAACGATAGCCTTGCCTTTTGTCAATGGCGATATCAGTGACTTACACATAAAAATGAAACCTAGGCTTTTAGCTTCATGGCCCAGCCTTCACGCACCATTCCTGACGTGAAGAACCTCCCACAGGTAGGGAAACTTGGCACCGACACTTTTCCCGGTGAAAGCTCGGTGAGGGGTGAGCCCATCTAGCTCACCGATGCATTATGTGAACCAAGGTGGCCTTTGAGTGTCACCTTTGTTAGTGACCCTGTCCTCTTTGAGGTCAGAAAGACAACGACGGGAATGTAAGGATGGAAAATGGGGTAGGCCTTTTCCCATATTTCCATAGGAATGTGGCCTCAGGTGAGGACTTGCCTACCTTAGGTAAGAGGATGGTGGAGACCCCAAGCTTGACGTGGTCCTTTGCTAGTCTCCGGGTGCAAGGGAATCATCAATATTTAAAAGGATATTCTTCATGGACCATAAAAGTGCTGGGCTGATATCGAGGCATTCTGAAGCGCGCTTCCCTGCTAGCCCCCATCCAGTGCTGGGCAGGCTACTATGAACGTTGCTCGAACATGGTCAATGTATTATTGAAAACTTGGAGCCATGTCAGTAACACATGGCTGCTTGGTCATGGGGAGGCAAGGATTTCGCTGCTAGATATGCACTTCATCGGTGGACTCCCACTCATCGGTGGTATGTACGACGCATTCGTCCCCCTGAACTCAGTCATTTTTGGAGGTAAACGGGTTAGGAAAGAAGAACCACCAGCTGGACTTCAGGAGCTCTTTGGAATTTATTAGTTGCTTTGCCCCGAGTCCAAGAATGGACACATCTCCTTCACCCAGTGTGTGGCATTCTTCTATGGAGACTGCACTGATGAAGTTGATCCGGGCCCAAGGAGAAAGGGGAAAGCACCCATGAAGGGAACCCCTCTAATATTTGAAAGTGGGAATGACCACGTCTTCCTGACGGCATACATAGTGCTCTTATTGTCCAAGTTCGCTGTCCCAGGAGGAGAAGACACTATAAATCTAGGAACGTTCTATGTGGCCTATGACCTAGCGAGGGGGCGAGAGTATGCGCTTGCACAACTGGTCTTGTGCAGCATCTACTACGGCTTGGGAGCCATGTCTAGCTGGAAGGCCTATCAGGGAGATGAAGGAGGCAACGACATAGTGGACGGCGAAGCCTTCCTAAGGGACTTCAAGTCGTCGTTCTGCATCCACTACGTGTATGGCTGACTTGGGGCTTATTATTGGAAATATGGCCTAACAAGGCCTAAATTCCAGTAGTCTCTCATTCAGTGGGAGTGATTGACAGATTGAAATATTGGCATCTTGCGAAATGGAGCCCAGATTCTTTTACCTCGAGTACGTATGAGGCATTGAGAGTTCATGTGTTCAGAAAGCAATTTCTCAAGGAGGTATGAGGGTCACCTCCTAGTCAAGATTTTATAGGTAAGCCTCATGTTTAACTGTACTCAGCCAGCGCTTGGAGAATCCAAATGAGAAAAATAGAACCCGAGTACTTATTGAGTATTTGCCTTGTATGGAATGGTCAAGACGTATGACACATAAGCCCGTATCTTGACACGAGACCATTGCATGGCATGTGAATTTTCATTTCGTATGGGAAGCCACTCTTCCAAATGCATTATCCGGATTGGAAGAGCCAGTGCACATGTGCTTTGAGAGGACCCCTGTAATTGAGTTGGAACATGTCCCACAGGGCTACACCTGTAATCCATTAAGAGCCGAATGATCAAAAGTTCTAGCCCAACAGCTTCGATATGACCAATTATGTGTCACTGCTTTAGATTGTGGAATATAGGTATATTAGGTCAATCTGAGACTCAACGGAACATCATTCAAGACTACCGCGATACCTATAGTTATTAGCCTGAGATCTCACTATACATTTTGTCCGATTTTATAATAATGAGAAAAACCTAATAATTTCTCAAAATACTTTAAATATTTATTGTGAATTTTAAATTTTTTTTCATAATTTTATTTGATAAAAAAATGAGGGTTTTCATATTATTGGGCTCAAATTCCACTTTAATCCTGACCTGGTAGTGCCATGTGGCGTCGAAGTGGCCATAGGGCTGCCACATGGCACTCCACACCTCACTATAAGATCACCGCCTAGATGGGCACTGATCCCTAGGTGAGGGACTAGATTGGCATTTGGTTGCTTGTTTTATAAGGGGTTATATTATGGTGTCTTGTTATATATTGTTATATTTTGTTATATAATGTTATAAATTAAGGCCCCATTTTTATCACACATCTTAATTAACTCACACATGGGTCATGCTTGATATGTGTGAAGTTTAATTATTTTATTTATTTGATATTAAAGAGAAAATATATTTTCAAAATTGAGTTGAAAAATATATTCACACATGTTTGAAGGGGACATTATCTTTAAATTAATTGGTTTGAAATTCTAGATCTACAAAGTGATTGTCTTTTATAAAGTAGAATATCTATAAATGTGTGAGCTTTTTCAATTACTTCATTGGCCTATATAGCCTTTGTGGTTATCTACTCTAATACATTATTAAAAAAAACTAAGGGTATTTTTGTAAGGCCATATTAGATACAATTGGAACAAAAACATGGGCCAAGGACAAAATGGTAAAGTGGCATAACTTAGGATTAGGGTAAGTGATAATGGTGTGAAATCCCATCCCTTCATCCTAGTGGTTGGATGGGGATGGGTGGCTAGGTACATTAGCCTCTCATGTGCCTTTGGATTATTGCATCAAGGGTGTTGATTGAATCCAAAGTTACACCATGTTATAAAAGCACATCATGAAATTTGAAACCTTAACTATCTCAACTCTTGAACCATTTTGGAAAATTATTGCTCTCCTCCGTCTTCTAAGGTTTTGTGAGAGAAAATTGAAGAGGTAGAGCTTTTAAAGTTCTATTAATGGTGATCTTGATGGTGGTCCTCATTTTTTATGCTTAACTCCATCGGGTGCAATTATCAAGGTAAACTCCATTGAATTTTCTTTTCCCATAAGATCATATCCTTGGCATCTATCGTTGATGGAGTTTTGAATTTAGAAAATTTTCATTGATCTTAGAATCCCCATTTGATCATCTTTTTCATCATGCTTATTTATAGTGTGGTCCTTCAAGAGTTATAACATATATGCATGAGGATCCATGATCATGCATAGTATCCATTAATTACTTTGCTTTAAACTCATCAAATAATTTAGTCTCAGAGTGTCACTCCATTTTCATCAAGTTTTCATCACGGTTTTACCTATGGGGGTTCATAATCTTTCCATACAAGACTGTTTTTGTGGTTCGAGGGACCACCGTGTGTAGTTTGGCCATACCTCTCTTGTTCTATATCCGATCGATTCAAACCTTTTTCATTCTGGTTTGGATGGTAATGCCAGTGTGTTGATATTACCCCATAAGGGGTTGGTATTGGAGTTCATTTACAGTGGTTATACAACGCTAGAAATGATTGTAACTGTTATGTAAAAGGATTGTAACTTATTCACCTAGCTTGGTTTTTAGCAAGTGGCGTGTGGAAGGTATCCATTTTGCCTTGTTTTTTGGCTAGGAAATTTGCTCTAGTCTTTATATCCACTTTCAATTGGTATCAGAGCTAGGCTCATTTACAGTCTCTTTTAGGGTCTTTAGAGGGATTATAGAGTGCCAAATAGGAACCCATGGCAGCCCGTTCAATTGTCACACCCCAAGAATTTACAATACTGTTATTTCTGAGATGTGACAGTCAAAACATATATACATCTCTTGATAGGAAAAATTTACAGTGGCAAATTCTTACAAAGTAACAAAAGAAAGCTTAGGCACAACTACAATATCTTCACAAGTTGATCCTGACGAGCACTCAAAATGAAACCGCAGTTATCCTAAAAAATATTTACCAAAGTTTGATGAGTTTGGCTACTCAGTAAGTGATCATCATAATCCTAAAAACAATCATTGATGAAAGATATAAATAAACTTTCAAAATGGAGGTCAATTAAAAACAATGCGAGCACAAGCATTTATCGATAACAAGTTCACTTTCAGAAATGCACAATTAAACATAATCCAAGTGATTGAAATGCATATAACATTTTAACGGCAGTGAATAATTCAAAAGATTCCACAAAATTACCCTACTGGCGTCCCAAGTAGGTCACCTATATACCCCATCAGTGTCCTGATGGGTCCACTAAATCCCTATCGGCATCCCAGATAGGTCCACTTAATCCCTGCAGGTCTACTTATACCACACTGACGTACCGGTTGAGTCCACTTAATCTCTACCGATGTCCCGGATAGGTCCACTTAAACCTCACCGGCGAACCGGATGAGTCCACTTGCATACTTAAAAGTATTTCTAAATCTCTTTAAACATTCGAAAGCAGTAATATCATGTACTCAACATATTACTGAAATCATTAATATGAATTTCACTGAAACCATTAATAACAGTCACTTTCAATAACATTTCAAAAATAACCAATTAAATATTTTAGGCTCAAATTTAGAAAGGTACCCATTCGTAAAGACATTCTGGCATAATTGCCAGTTTAATATGTATAGAAAAAATCTTATAGAATTTCAAGAATACGAAATTATCACAATTTATGAGATGTCAATTCGCAATTAAACATCTCACAACAATGCTATAATCAATTGCAAAAATATCAATTTTTAAATAATAAGGCAGTCACTGCACATGAAATTTACAATGTCTAAATATTCAAAAACAGTAGAAAGAAATCTCACAATTTTACTAACAGCAAAAATATCACATTTATTTATAATAATTTTATTTCTAAAATTTTCTAACAATAGATAAGAAAAATAAATAAATAAATTTATTTATAAGAATTTACAGATTTTAAAATTTCTAATATTATAATTTTATTAAAAAGATTATTTTTCAAAATAATGAGGTCACTTGCGCATAAATATTATCGCACCTAAAATTTATGACAATAAGCAGAAATAATTATTTCATTTTATTTTTAAAAAGAACGGATTATTTTTCAAGATAATGAAGTCACTTATCTAAAATATTTGAGAGGGAGCTTCCGATAAAAATTCGGCTAGAGAGAGAGATCTCAAAATTTTCTAGGGTGGGAGTCCTCGCCTCTCGTATTTAAATTCGTAGGATACAATATTATATTCTTTTATTAAGTTACACCTCACACATGAGGTGTAACCGTTAAATTACACTTTAAATGCTTAAAGCCCACGTCCTTTAGTGGTGGTGGCAAAAGCAAGGCAGCAAAAGCTTAAACCAAAAGCTTTTGAAAATAGTGATAGTCCCTAAGAGTCATCATGCTCATATGGACCATCAGTTATTAAAAGTTTTCCCTTTTTTTTTTTTAAAAAAATTTTAGAGTTATTACATTCTTCCCCCCTTAAAGAAATTTAGTCCTCTATGTTTGTGTACTTGGTTACTGAAAAAGATAAGGATATTTTTTCTCATATTCTTTCAACTGTCTGGATGCATATGCCACTACTTTTCCATATTGCATTAATACACAGCCCAAGCCTTGATGTGAAGTATCACTATAAATCACAAATCCCCCACTCCCCTCAGGAATAGTTCAACATTTGAAGGATCAACTGATAAACCTTTCTTTGATATGACATGTCCTAAAAATGTCACTTGTTCAAGCCAAACTTCACATTTACTAAGTTTGGCATACGATTTCTTTTCTCTTAATATTTGCAATACCATTCTTACATGTTGCTCATGTTCCTTTTGATTCTTGGAATAAATTAAAATATCATCGATGAATACCACAATAAATTTATCCAAAAAGAGCTTAAAGATCTGATTCATCAAATCCATAAATGCAACCGGTGCATTGGTTAATCCAAAAGGCATGACTAAAAATTCATAATGGCCATACCTTGTTCTGAAAGCTGCCTTGGGAACATCTTCACTTTTAATCTTAAGCTGATGGTATCCAGATCTAAAATCAATTTTTTAAAACACTTGTGATCCTTGTAATGGATCAAATAAATCATCAATTCTAGGTAATGGATACTTATTTTTCACTGTCACTTGATTCAACTGTCTATAATCGATTCACTATCTCATAGTCCCATCTTTCTTTTTAACAAAGAATACCGGAGCACCCCAAGGTAACACAAACCTTTATCTAATAATTCTTCCAATTGTTGTTTCAGTTCCTTAAGTTCTGCAGGTGCCATTCTATAAGGTGCCTTAGAGATTGGGGCTACCCCTGGCAATAATTCAATAGAGAACTCAATTTCCATATCAGGAGGTAATCCTGGCAATTCTTCTAAAAAAACGTAGGGAAATTCTCGGATAACCGGAGTGATGTCCAAATATATCTCTTCCTTCCTATCTTCTTCGATATAGGTAAGAAATCCTTGACACCCTTTTTGAAGGAGGCGATTAGCTCGAATACAGGAGATTAAATATGACGGGGAGTCTTCTTTGATACCATTGAAGTAAAATACTGGTTGATTCGGAATACTAAAGGTAACCATTTTCTTGTAACAATCAATACTTGCATGGTATGTAAAAAGCCAATCCATGCCTAAGATTACATCAAAATCTTGAATTTCTAGGAGTATTAAATCAACCAAGAGTTCATTTTCTTCTATCTTTATTTCACATGATTTGTACATTATATTGGTGTCAATTGAATTTTCCATCGGTGTGGCTACCTCTAGAATGTATTCTAATTGTTTTGGTTCTATCTTTAAGTAGCATGTAAATGTGGTGACACAAATGAATGAGTAGATCCAGGATTAATCAAAACATGAGCTACTTTTTGGAAGATAATAAGAGTACCTTGGATCATTGATTTTGAGGCCTGAGCGTCTTGCTCGGTGATCGAAAATACTCTTACCTTCATCTGAGACTTTTGAGCTATCTATCCCTGCTTTGGAAGCTGTTGCATCTGTAAGCTAGGACATTGTCTAATCTGGTGCCCCAATTTTCCACATTTAAAACATGCTCCGGTATTCCAATAATAAGGGCTGGATCCATGGTTTTTCCCACATTTTTTACATGATTCTATTGGGCTTTGAAGTGGCAAGGGCCATGGCTTCTTGTTTACCCTTTCAAGCTGTTGTCGATTAGATGGTGTGGGTCTAATATGGCTTTTCTGATTTTTCTTTTTTGGTAATCTTCGAAATCTTTTTCAACAATTAGGGCTCGATCCACTATTTTAGCATAAGTTCTCAATTTTAAGATTGATATTCTGCTTCTAATAGCTGGTCTGAGACCCTTTTCAAATTTCTTTACCTTTTTTACCTCATTGTTAATCATATGTGGTGCAAACCTGGCCAATTCAGTGAACTTGGCCTCGTACTGTGCTACTATCTGCTTTCTTTGGATTAATTCCAGAAATTCCAATTCTTTTTGGTCTCGAATAAAATCTGAAAAATACTTTTCATTAAATGCCTCTATAAATACTTCCCAAGTCAAGGGTTTATTTTCTTTGGCCAATACTTCTTTTACCATTCTCCACCAATGTTGTGCTTCGCCTTATAACATAAAAACTGCCAAGGCCACCTTCCTATCATCAGGACATTCCATTACCTCGAATATTTTCTCCAATTGCATAATCCATCCCTTAGCTTCCAGTGGGTTTACAACACCCTTAAAAGAAGCTGGGTTCAATTTCTTAAATTATTCAATATCACTCCCATCATTTCCTGTAACTGACTGCTTGGGTGGATTGTTGTTTTCCATCTGATGTTGCATTAGAGCAACCATATTTTCCAAGGCTTTGTGAATTCCTTCCATAATAGCTTCAGCTATTCTGGATCTGAACTTCGTCCCCGTCTATACACGTAATAAATATTATTTTAAGTACATTCTTTTTAAATTTCCTAAGAATCTTAGACCTATTGCTCTGATACCATAATTGTCACACCCCAAGAATTTACAATACTGTTATTCCTGATATGTGACATTCAAAACATTTATACATCTCTTGATAGGACAAATTTATAGTGGCGAATTCTTACAAAGTAACAAAAGAAAGCTTAGGCACAACTACAATATCTTCCAAAGTTGATCCTGACAAGCACTCAAAATGAAATTGCAGTTATCCTGAAAATTGTTTACCATAGTTTGATGAGTTTGGCTACTCAGTAAGTGATCATCATAATCTTAAAAATAATCATTGATGAAAGATATAAACAAACTTTCAAAATGGAGGTCAATTAAAAACGATAAGAGCACAAGCATTTATCGATAACAAGTTCACTTTCAGAAATGCACAATTAAACATAATTCAAGTGATTGACATGCATATAACATTTTAACGGCAGTACATAATTCAAAAGATTCCACAAAATTACCCTACTGGCATTTCAAGTAGGTCATCTATATACCCCATCAGCGTCTTGATGGGTCCACTGAATCCCTATTGGCATCCCACATCGGTCCACTTAATCCCTGCAGATCCACTTATACCTCACTGGTGTACCAGATGAGTCCACTTAATCTCTACCGATGTCCCGGATAGGTCCACTTAAACCTCACCGGCGAACTGGATGAGTCCACTTGCATACTTAAAGTATTTCTAAATCTCTTTAAACATTCGAAAACAGCAATATCATGTACTCAACATATCACTGAAATCATTAATATGAATTTCACCGAAACCATTAATAACAGTCACTTTCAATAACATTTCAAAAATAACCAATCAAATATTTGGGCTCAAATTTAGAAAGGTAGCCGTTCGTAAAGACATTCTGGCATAATTGCCAGTTTAATATGTATAGAAAAAATCTTATAGAATTTCAAGAATACGAAATTATCATAATTTATGAGATGCCAATTTGCAATTAAACATTTCACAACAATGCTATAATCAATTGCAAAAATATCAATTTTTAAATAATAAGGCCGTCACTGCACACGAAATTTACAATGTCTAAATATTCAAAAACAGTAGAAAGAAATCTCACAATTTTACTAACAACAAAAATATCACATTTATTTGTAATAATTTTATTTCTAAAATTTTCTAACAATAGACAAGAAAATAGATAAATAAATTTATTTCTAAGAATTTACAGCATTTAAAATTTCTAATATTATAATTTTATTAAAAATATTATTTTTCAAAATAATGAGGTCACTTATGCATAAAATTTATCGTGCCTAAAATTCATGATAATAAGTAGAAATAATTATTTCATTTCATTTTTAAAAAGAACGGGTTATTTTTTCAAGATAATGAAGTCACTTACCTAAAATATTTGAGAGGGAGCTTCCGATAAAAATTCAGCTAGAGAGAGAGATCTCAAAATTTTCTAGGGTAGGAGTCCTCGCCTCTCGTATTTAAATTCTTAGGATATTATATTATATTCTTTTATTAAGTTGCACCTCACACATGAGGTGTAACCGTTAAATTACACTTTAAAAGCTTAAAGCCCACGTCCTTTAGTGGAGGTGGCAAGAGCAAGGCTGCAAAAGCTTTAAACCAAAAGCTTTTGAAAATAGTGATGGTCCCTAAGGACCATCATGCTCATACAGACCATCACTTATTAAAAGTTTCCCCTTTTTCTTTTTCTTTTCTTAAATTTTAGATGTATTACATCAATACTCACCGAATTGCTTAAGAAGGAGAGGTTCAATGGAAACAACTTCTCCGAATGGAGAAGGAAAATAGGTTATGTGTTTCATGAAGATGGTCTATTGCCATTATTGACTTCCAGACCACCTAATCTGCCCACAATCAACGCTCCTCAAGTTGTTAAGGATGCATATAAGAAATGGCATAACAAAAACCCAAGTGCCATGATTATTATTTTTGCAACCATGAGTGATTCCTTTGTTAAAGAGTATGAGAATTCCATATGTGTCAAAATATTATGGAGAGCATGAAAAAAAAATACGACACACCGAATGAAGCTCAAAGGATCATTAGAATGAGGAATCTCATTTGTTGCAAAATGGATGATCACACCAAAGTGGGTGATCATCTAAGATAGTTCAAGAGTTGTATAAGAGAGAGTGAGAGAGCCGGTCAGTCATATTCTAAGGTGATACAGAAGATGATGTTTGTGCTTTCGATCTCTCCCTCATGGGAGACCTTTGTGGCCAATTTGATGGCCAAAGATGCACTTACAATAGTGGAGGAGATTGCATTTTTCATGGAAGGGGAAGAGCAAAGAAGAATGGCAATGGATGGACCATCTTCCATGGTCCATATGGTAAAATCTCACCAACTCTCATCTTCTTCTACTCCCTTACTCATTACTCCTATCTCTTCTTCTCTTTATAACTCTTCTATGGTGAATACATGTAATGTGGGAGTGAGTGGGAGTGATAATGTTAAGAACAAGAAAAGAAAGGGAAAAGGCAAATGGAAAGGGAAGGGGAAGCAAAAGGAAAAATCATGCTCCCCTTATCCTTTTAACCCTTACCCTCCTAAAACCCATGCCTACCCACCAAATCATGTTAGCCTTATGCCTTTTAGGCCTAAACCACCACCCACACCTATGATGGTAAGTGGAAGGTTGATTTGGCCTTCAAGCCAAGATTATTCGAAGGTATAATGCTTTAGATGCAAGAAATACGTGCATACCCAAAAGTTTTGTAGGTATCCTCCTACTCCACAAAACCCTCATTTTGCTCTTAAGCTCAATACTGGTAAGCCTCAAGCTAATACCGGTGGAGGACCATGGAAAGAGAGAGTTTGCGTGGTCCATGAGCTTTTGATTGCCAATGAGGAGGCGGATGTGTGGGTTCTTGATTTGGGGGCTACTATCCATGTGACAAATTCTATGAAGGGATTTAGAAGGTTTTTATGATGTCAAACTCGGTACCCATAATCTTTATATATGTAGAAATCAAATGGAAAGGGTTTTAAGAAAGGGGAACTATGCGTTAGAGCTCACTAATGGTGAGACTCTCACGCTTAAGGACACCCTATATGCACCAGGGATGAGGGAAAATCTCATCTCGGTTTCCAAGATGAGTAAAGCCGGGTTTGTGCTCTTGTTCATGGAGGAAAAGGTCTATATGCATGATGGATCTATTAATGGAGACCTTGTTTTTGTAGCCCACTTGGTTCAAAGGCCTTATGAAATCAAAATGAAAAGGGAGTTTGTTTACATGGGTGATGATTTACAAACTTTTACTTTATGGCATTTAAGGTTATGTTGCTTTAATCCATCGAGAATGCATATTATGATGAAAGAAGGATTGCTTGATAAAATGAATATCGATTCTCATAATAAATACGAAGCTTGCTTTAAAGGAAAGATGGTAAAGAAGTCCCACCAAAAGGTTGAAAGGGTCTCTAGTCTTTTAGAACTAATCCACTTGGATGTGTGTGGACCTATGAGTGTGCCTACCTTGGGGCACATGAGGTACTTCATAACATTCATTGACGACTATTTCCGTTTTGATCACACCTATCTCATGAGAAACAAAAGTGATGCCATAACCAAATTCCAACAATATAAAGTGGAACTCGAAAACCAACTAAGTCGAACCATAAAAAACCTTAGATCAGAAAGGGGTGGGGAATACACCTCCGAAGCCTTCCAAGGTCTTTGTGTCCAATATGGGAGTGTCCACCAAACCGCCATGCCTTACTTACCCGAACAAAATGGGGTGGCTGAGAGAAGGAATAAGACCCTAGTTGAGATGGTGCGAAGTATGATGAGTACCGCTAATCTTGAATTAGAGTTTTGGGGGGAGGCGATTCTAAACGCCACATATGTCCTTAATCGGACTCCTACCAAAGCAATTCAATCAACTCCTTACCCACTCTTCATGGGCCGACCTCCGTCAATAAAGCACCTCAAGGTTTGGGGATGTTCAGCCCATGTTCTCATACCATCTCAAAATAGGTCGAAACTTGATCTTAAAACCATAAAATGTGTTATTATAGGATACCCAACTCATGGTAAGGGTTTTAGGTTATATAACCTCTTGAATCGTAATACGATTAAAAGCCTTAATGCCCATTTCCTTGAAGATGAATTCCTTGAGAGAGAATCAACCCAAAAGAGAGTAGATTTCCATGAGCTTATCTTAACAAAGAAATTGAAACCATCCCACTTAAGCGAAGTGAGAGAATAAGTTACGGAACGAAGCCATGTAAGATAAGATAAATTCAATCATAAAGAACCATGTATGGGAGTTAGTCCGATTACCACCTAACCTTAGATCCATTGGATGTAAGTGGATATTCAAAAAGAAAGTTAACTCCAAAGGGCGTATTGAAAAATACAAGGCAAGACTTGTACCAAAAGGTTTTACTCAAAAGGAAGGGGTAGATTATTTTGACACCTACTCACCTGTTGCAAATGCCTTCCATTAGGATGATCATATCCATAGCAGCCTACCTTGTCCTAGAATTGCATCAAATGGATGTGAAAGCTGCCTTCTTAAATGGTGACCTAGAAGAAGTTATATACATGAAGCAACCTGAGGGTTTTGTTGTGAAAGAAGAGGAAAAGTTCGTATACGTGCTTAACAAATCACTTTATGGTCTCAAACAAGTTTCAAGAAGATGGTTCCTCAAGTTCCACCAAACCCTGATTAGATATGGATTCAAGGTAAATGATGATGACCATTGTGTATACCATAAGACCAATGGGAGTGGCATTGCTTTCATGACTTTATATGTGGATGACATTCTGATAGCTAGTAGCACCCTAGACCATATAAGGGACACAAAGGCAATGCTATCAAGTAAGTTTGATATGAAAGATATGGGAGAGGCTTCATATGTGTTAGGGATTCATATTATAAGAGATAGAGCAGCCTGCACTATTCAATTATCTCAATCTACATATTGCAAGAAAGTTCTTGAGAGATTTGGTATGAGTGAATCCAAGCCTATAGATACACTTGTGGAAAGGAGAGGAAAATTAAATGTCAATATGAAACCAAACAATGATATTGAGATAAATGAGATGGAAAGGATCCCATATCGGAGTGCCGTAGGATCACTAATGTATTTAACCATGGGAACTAGACCCGATCTAGCTTTTGCTCAAAGCATGATTGGTTAATTCCAAAGTGATTCTGGATTAGAACATTGGAAAGCTGTGAAAAGAATCATGAGGTATTTGAAAGGAAAAATTGATTATGGATTAACCTATGGCAATGTGAGTGAACTAAAAGTTTTGGGATATACCGACTCCGACTATCAAGGTGACCCGGATGACTCGAGATCCACTTCGGGTTATCTATTTCTTTATGAGGGTGGTTCCATTTCTTGACGCACTAAGAAGCAAGACATTGTAACCCTATCTACCATGGAAGTCGAGTATATGGCTTTAAGTTCCGCAACTTTAGAAGCCATTTGGATTAAGAAGTTCTTGAATCATCTTAACTTCAACCCTCTAAAACTTGGAACTATTAGAATCATGTGTGACAATCAAGCTGCAATCGTAGTGGCAGTTGAACCAAGGTTCCACAGCAAGTCAAGGCACATTAAAGCTCAATATCATAGAGTAAGAGAAGAGAGAGCAGTGGTGAAGTAGAAGTTGGTTACATTCCATCTGAGGCTATGCATGCAAATCCATTAACCAAAGGCTTGGGAGCAAATGATTTTATGCGGCATGTGCATAAGATGGGTTTAAGGAGGTTGACGTAGTTGTTATTACTTTGTCTATTGCTTATGAATGACAAATGCATTTATAAGTTTGCATGCTTTGATTTATTGTGAACGATAATGAGAGAGAGATATATACGAATTCAGGCCTCAAAAGGTCAAGTGGGAGAATGTTGGAAATATAGTCTATCAAGGCCTAAATTTCAATAGTTTCTCATTTAGTGGGAGCGATTGAGAGATTGAAATCATGGCATCTTGCAAAATGGAGCCCAGATTCTTTTACCTCGAGTTTGCATGAGGCATCGAGAGTTCATGTATTAAGAAATCAATTTCTCAAGGAGGTGTGAGGGTCACCTCCTAGTAAGGATTTTATAGGTTAGCGTCATGTTTAGCTGTAATCGACTAGCGCTTGGAGAATTCAAATGGGAAAAATAGAACCTGAGTACTTATGGAGTATTCGCCCTGTATGGAATGGTCAAGACTTATGGGACATAAGTCCGTATCCTAACACGAGACCATTGAATGGCATGTGCATTTTCATTTCATACGGGAAGCCACTCTTCCAAATGCATTATCTGAGATTGAAAGGGGTAATGCACATGTGCTTTGAGAGGACCCTTGTAATTGCATTGGATCTTGTCCCACAAGGGTACACCTGTAATCCATTGGGAGCTGAATGATCGGAAGTTCTGACTTAGTGGCTTTGATATGGCCAATTATGTGTCCCTACTTTAGACTGTAGAATATAGATCTATTGCGTCGATCTGAGATTCGATAGAACATCATTCAGGACTAGCCCAATGGAGTACTCTGATACCTATAGTTATTAGCCTGAGATCTCACTATACATTTTGTCTAATTTTATAATAATGAGAAAAACCTTATAATTGCTCAAAAATACGTTAAATATTTATTGTGAATTTTAGAGAAATTTTTCAGAATTTTGTTTGATAAAACAAATGAGGGTTTCATATTGTTTGGCTCAAATTCCACTTTAGTCATGACCTAGTAGTGCCATGTGGCGGTCGAGCGGCCATTAGGCTGCCACATGGCAATCCACACTTCACTCTAGGATCACCGCCCAGGTGGGGGACTATATTGGTATTTGGTTGCTTGTATTATAAGGGGTTGTCTTACGGTGTCTTGTTATATTTTATTGTATAATGCTATAAATTAAGGCCCCATTTTTATCACATGTCTTAATTAACTCACACATGGGTCATGCATAGCATGTGCGAAGTTTAAATATTTTATTTATTTGATATTAAAGATAAAATGTATTTTCAAATTTGAATTGAAAAATATCTTCACACACATATGCGAAGAGGATATTATCTTCAAATTGATTGGTTTGAAATTCTAGATCTACAAAGTGATTGGCATTGATAAAGTAGAATATTTACACATGTGTAAGATTTGTCAATTAGTTATTTGCCCTTTAGCCTTTGTGGTTATCTACTATAATACATTATCAAAAAAAACTAAGGGTATTTTTGTAAGGCCATGTTGGATACAATTGGAACAAAAACATGGGCTAAAGATAAAATTGTAAAGTTGCAGAACTTAGGGTTAGAGTTGAGTGATAATGGTGTGAAACCCTATCCCTTCATCCTCGTGGTTGGATGGGGACGAGTGGCTAGGTACATTAGCCTCTCATGTGCTTTGGGATTAGTGCATCAAGGGTGTTGATTGAATCTAAAGTTACATCCATGTTATAAAAGCACATCATGAGATCTGAAACCCTAACTATCTCAACTCTTGAACCATTTTGGAAAATTGTTGCTTCCCACCTTCTTCTAAGGTTTTGTTAGAGAAAATTGAAGAGAGAGAGCTTTTGGGGAGAGGTGTCGCACCTGTCGAGGCAGAGGTGGGGGTTCAAGAAGAGAGGGAGCAGGAAAAAGACACTGCCTCGGGAGAGGAGGCTACCATGGTGCACCATGATACTGAAGCAGTAGCTCTAGGAGGGAAGGTCGCCCTTGCCCCAGCTGAGGCTGCAGAGCCTACAGAGGCCGACGTTGCAGCACTCGAACATGAGAAGGTCGAACCCGAAGAGGTCATGGGAGGAGATTTGAGTGAGAGGGTTGTTGCTGAGATACTAGCGCAGCCTGAGGTTGTTCTTGAATCTAAGGAGCCTGAGGCCTTGGGTTTCGTGGTCACTCTCGAGACGCAAGTGACCCATCTGACCACTATTCCTGTGAGTCCCGGGCTGTAGCTGGGGATTCTCCTGCTGTAGTCATCCCTACTGCACCAGCTAGGTTTATCCTCAATGGAATGCCTGAATTATCATGGAGATGCTTCGAGTAAGCGTTCAAAAGCTGAAGGAGCTACCCTTGATTGAGCTTGGTGATGCATTCAGGCAACTGAAGCTGCTTGCCCGAGTGGGTGCACTAAAGGCCATCCCTTATTTTGATAGCATTGTGAACGAGTTGGAGGGATGGAGGGTAAAGGCTCTGCAAGAGGAAGAGACTGCAGCATGGCTAGGGGGCTCCTAGTTAGAGTCGTTGGAAGCCTCACTGGCACACAGCCAAAACTAGCTGAGGCCCAGCTAGAAGAGAGGGAGACTACTATTTCTCATAAGTCTGCACTTGCTAAGGAGGCCATAACATGCCACAACAGGGTATGGACCTTGAAGGCGAAAATAACCAAGTGGGCGTGGGAACTTGAAAAACTGGAGAAGGAGATACTAGCTTGGGAGGCTGAGGATAAGAAGTTGAGCCAGAAGCGGCTTGACCTCGTGTACTCCTTGGGCGAGAAGTTGGCCCTAGTGAAGCATGAGGTCGGGCTGGTGGCCAAACTAAGAGTAGACATCCAGCGGGCAAAGGCATCGGCCGAAGAGTGCAGGGGAAAGGTCAATGAGATCATTGACCGTTTTTTACAGTGCCTTCTTTTTATTTTTCTCTTCATTTATTTTATTGTGATTTATGAATGAAATAACTCTTTTCTCTTTCTGCGTGATGCATGTCTTTACTCTTTGCCTTCTTTTTCATTACTTTTTCCCTTTCATAGTGTGAGACGAAAAAGAATGGCCCACTCCTTGCTTTGTCTTATGACAACTTGCTGTGGCTTCGATGACCTCGAATGGGGGAACAGTTGTAGCGTTTTTCTCGATCTCAGACTAATTTTCCTCGTGCTGGGTGATGCTTCTGAGATTTGCACCATGTGGCAAGCTTCCTGAGAATAGAGGCTCTGCCTCCTTGATTCTCTTAATCTTTGCTCAAACTCAAGCTCAGGAGGCCATTGGGGTTTCTTTGACTTTGACTTCTTATGCTTCCTGGTAGAAGAGGATGGCTTTGACTTAGATCGAGCCGCCAATGCATCAGCAACTGTTAAGAATCCAACCGCTTAGGCCAATGCCTTTTTCAACCACCTCCGTTGTGTCCTTCTTGTATTGATTCCTTCGACCTCTTTGTCAAGAGCCTCGAAGTCTTAGCATTTCAAGGTTTTACCTATAGGAGACATAGAAGAGGAAGGATAAGAAGATGAAGAATAAGAGGAAGAAGGAGAAGGGTCAATAGGTGAGGGATTTTTAAAGTGATTCCCCTCATTGGACCGATCCGGATAGCTTTTTGTGTCATCACATTGGACGTGTGTAAGGGGTATTTTAGGTCCTTCCCCTACATAGACTGCTGGGGAGTGCTTTTAACGTCATCACCCTCATTGGACGTACCTCGAGTAATAGATGACTCAGGGGTATCCTCATGGTGGGACGAAGGAATGAGGTTGGTGGCGACCGGGATGAAGTCTTTTAAAGTCAGCAAGGGAGGAAGAGGCTTGAGGAATTTTGGCTTGACCGGTGGCAGAGGAACATTGTTCTTCCGATGAGTAGCTCTTGGTGCTCATCTTCTTCTAGTCGCCTTTGGAGGTGCTTGGTTTGTCTTTCTACGTTTGTGAACAGCCCTAGCTTGATGAATTGCTTCTTGAGTCTGCTCAGCCCGTGATGGACTTTCCATGGTTGGGAAGTTGAGGGTTCAACGGGATCAAAGACTTCATCATGGAGTCTAGTACTGGGACATTCTCTTGAGTTGGAGCATCGACTTGTGGGCGTTTAGCATAAGCAATGTGACCTACCTGGACTTTTTCCGCAACCACAGCTTCATACCCATAACATTCGTTAGCTCATGGCCTCATATCTGATGGTATGGGCACTAGTGTTTCTCGGTCCCTTGAGCGAGGTGCTTGGGCTGCCTCACAGGCTTAGGAGTGACGAGTCCTTGCTGAAGAATCACCTCAAACAAGGCTAGAAGAGGGTTTGAATTATCATTTCTTGGATCTTGAGTCAAAGGGTCCTCTAATGGAGGAGAGATTTGGGGATCTTTGTTTGAAACGTCACTAACTTCTTGGCCTCTCTACATTTTCTTCGCTAATAGCTCATGGAAGTTAGAGCATTCGCTTAGGTCATGCCCCGATATCTGATTATATGGGCACGAGAGACCCTCGGCTCCTTGAGTTCGGTGTTTGGGTTGTCTTGCTGGTTTTGGTGTGATGAGGCCTTCTTGAAGCATCATGGTAAACAAGGCATGAAGGATGCTGGGTGCCTCATCTCCATCCTGAACTGTCACTGCGTGGGACATTTCTGCTGCCCCAAATTCTTTCTTGAGTTCTTCGAGCTTGAACCCTTTTGGATTAGAGCCTCGATAAGATCCTTAAGTGTGTAGCATTCTTCTTTGGAGTGATTTATCATTTGTTGATAAGCAAAGTATCTTGCATGCGTGTCAAGACCAGTTTGATTGAGGAACTTGGTCTCGGGCAGCTCAGTCATGTTCTATTTCAGTAATAGTCAGAGCAGTGCGGGAACCCATTCCTTTTCAAAAGGATAAACCTTATTCTGATGTCTGGTTAAATAGTCATCTCGATTAAGGTTTGCAGGTGGGGGTACCCGGTTGTACAACGACTACTATTTGCTTGTCTGAGGTGTTGTCTTTGTTGTGCTTACCCCTTCAGAGAGATTCAAAGTCTAAGAGGTAGCCTTCTTTTGATCACTAACGGTAACAGCCGCACTGATTACCCCTTTTTGTTAGTTGCCCCTGGCATTTGTCCGAGAACTACTATTGCCCCGGTTGTTTCCCGAGATTGAGGACTGTTGTCGTGACCCACCATGGTGGCATGACAGACTCTCTATGTGAACAGACTTAGAGATCAGCTCTGACATGGAGGTCGAGTTGGAGGCCTTGACATGCAGAGCGATTTAAGGTCGCAGCTTTTGCACACGTTTTTGAACTACTTCCTTTTCAAGCATGGGATTGGGATGACGAGCGGCCAAATCTCTCCACCTTGCTATGAATTGATCTCCATTTCAGTGGTCGAGCATACCACTGGAATATCGGGCCATCAAGGGTTTCAACGAATAGACGGAGTAGGAGTCTCCCGTCAGTTGCTGCCTCTCGACATGCTGCTTAGAAGTGAGTGATATGCTGGTGTGGGGATGTTGTACCATTGAACAGGGGAAACTTCCCTTTCTTGTAATATGAGGGAAATGACACCTGGTCAATGTAAGAGGGGTACGACTTTTGGTAAAGTGTTGCACTCTGTATTCCCGGCATTTGTCTGTTCTTTAGGCTATGAGTCACCATAGCATCAATGTCTGCCTGTGAGACGGGGTGAGGGACATAATTGTCTTATGAGGCAAAAGGAGGATGCTGCCTTGGAGGTACATCATCTAGGTGACGGGAGTTGACCTCATGGTTAGCCGAGTGTCGTGTGACATTTATGTGATCAGTCTTCTCCATCATTGCGCACACTATATCTTCGAACTTATTCATTCGCTCTTCCTGCAAGTCGCCAGGTTTGTGTACCATTATGGTGACTATTTCTCCAGGGAGGTCAGCCTTAGGTGCATTTGTGGGCTTCCAAGCTTGAGGGTCGCACGTGGCAGATCAGTCAGCAAGGGGTCAGCATGCCCCGACTGGACTCGACTCTTGTATGCCGAACGTGTAAGGACATGTTCTTGATGGTCTTGGGACAGTGGCTGCTGGGTGGTCGGGTCGTCTTCTATGACGTTGATCACGGTGCAGGAACCTCTTTTTCAGTCTTCGTGATTCAAAGAGGGTAGAAGGGATTTTGAGGGAGGCCTTGGAGATGGGTTCCCTGTCTTTTCTAGTCGGCTTCTTAGTCAAAATCTGCAGTCCTATGTCTTGCTTGAGCTTTAGACTGAGATAGACCTCTCTCCAGAACTGAGATTGGGGTTGAGGTTGACCCATATTCTTAGAACATGACAGAGCTGCGTCCATGAGATGGGGCAGCGAATGTGGACCTCGGATGGGGGCCAGCTTGGGCTGCTTGCCTCGGAAGTTGAGGCACTTCATTAATCATCAGGCCTTTGCCCCGAGCTCCTTTATGGGCTCCATAAGCATAACGGACCTGATGAGGCTGGCTGAGGATGGTTCTCTTAGGGAAAACCTTCGAGTACCATGTACTGAGATGTCTGCCGGGAGGAGAAAGGGCGGAAGAAGAGGGGACCGGCTCTCGATGCTATCTGGGTTGGGAGCAAATGGTGGCTTGGGAAGGTGGCATGTGTAAGCCCCTTGAAGAAGCATTCCAGGTGACTTGAGGGTCAGCCCGGACTCGAACAGGTGGTCTGACCTTAGGAGGCCAAGAACTGTGAGAACGTGTCTGTAAGGGAATAAGTGGAAGCTTGCCCCTTACGGGGTGCACAAGTTTGTGCTGAGTGGGAGGATGAAGGGGTCTTCTTTCGTGTGCTTGGGAAAGTGAGGAGAGAAATTGGGAAAGTGCCGGAGGAGAAAGAAGGAAACAGAGAGCAAGAGATTAAGAAAGAGAGAAGAAGAATAAGGAAATAGGAGACGAAAGAGATACGCACGATGCTACCACCACTGTGGATGTCAGAGAGAGAAGAATAAGAAAAGAGGTATGCACGACACTGCCACCGCCGTGGGTGTCAGAGAGAGAAGAAAATAGAGAGAGATCTGTGCACGGCATTTCCATCACCGTGCATGTTCAGATAGAGAGAAACAGAGCAGAGAGAAGAGAGTAGAGAAAGATATTCGTGCATGGTGTTACCATCGCCGTGCATGTTCAGACAAAGAGTGACAGAGAGAAGGATAGAGAAGAGAGAGAATAAAGAAATAAGGAGAAGATGAAGAATAAGAAGAGAGAAAAGAAAACGTGACATTGCCATCGTCCTGTGTGCGAGATGGAGAAGTAAAGAGAGAAAAAAATGGACATGGCATTGCCATCACTGTGTGTGTGACATAGAGAAGAAGAAATAGAAGAAAATGCACACGACGTTACCATCGTCATGTGTGTGAGATAGAGAAGAAGAGAGAGAAGAAAACACACACAATGTTGCCATCACCGTGTGTCTGAGATAGAGAAGAAGAGAGAGAAGAAAATGCACACGATGTTGCCATTGCCATGTGTGTGAGCTAGAGAAGAAGAAAGAGAAGAAAACCCACAAGGCGTTGTCATCGTCGTGTGTGTGAGAGAGAAGAAGAGAGAGAAGAAAACGCACACGATGTTGCCACCGCCGTGTGGTTGAGATAGATAAGAAGAGGGAGAAGAAAACGCACACGACACTACCATTGCTGTGTGTGTGAGATAGAGAAAATAGAGAGAGAGGTTCATGCATGCCGCTGCCATCACCGTGCACGTTCAGTCAGAGAAGAACAGAAAGAAAGATCGAGAAGAAAAAGAAAGAGAAGAAGAAGAGAGAGAGAGAATGGGACACACAAGCACTGTCGTCGCCGTGTGGGTTAGAGACAGAGAAGGAAGAACATGGCATACACGGCTCTACCACAGTTGTGCATGTTCATAGAGAAGAGGAGAGGAAAGACGAGAAAAGAAGAAAGAAAAGAGAGAGATAAGAGGAGAGAGAAAATTACCTTACTGAAGGATATCGACCCTTTTTTTATCTCTCCTATTTCTCTCCAAGATGCACCTACGAACTTAAAGAAGAAACACGGACTTTATTGATCAATTGAGGGAAATCAAGGGAAGAACATGTCGACCCTTTACAATTAAGTTTAATATGTATTTATAGAATTGGGCCCAAACATGGGTGGATGCCCAAAAACTATCTCAATTAATGATAATTACAATTATTTTTAATTAAAAGAAATTCTAAAAATAGGTGAAAAAGGATTGTTTGCCCCTGTATAATAGTACGTGAAATTCCAAAACAGTCCCTGTGCTGCCCTATAACGTGTGTGATCCTTTATGAATGATCTGGGGTTGCTCTGGTACTCATTTGACCGAAAGATAATTGTTTTCTTATAGGGCTCAGCATAGCGATCGATTTGATAACAACTTCGAGCCATGGATTATGTTTTTAACCCACGATCATGTAATTTGTAATTTGGATGAATCTTGAAAACTTCGGATCGATAGTGTAGTTGTTTCTTGATTTTTTTTTGTAATTTCTTCACTGGATCACACTAAGCATTCCGTCACGATCGCGTGGCAACAAATGCAGCTTGATTTTATGCTCGAACGAATATTTCACAACTTTGGAGTTTAGGCCGAAATTTGGAATTTCAGCGCTGGAATTTACTGTCATTTCTGCACCATCATGTGCGAAATCCTACCGTTCATCATGTATAAGGTTCGGACTAATGGTAGCCCTGGACCTTACACACGTGATGGAACCAGTCTCATGTTAATCCGATGCGCGAGTGCCATGATTTGCTGCTCAAGCGAGGCGTGCCCTGTTGATTTTCCTATAACTCTCTTCAGTAATCAGCAATTTCTCTTTAGCTTTTCTTCCAGCTCAAGCGTCATCACAGGGTGTTCCACATATCAAAACGCTCGTCTTGACGAGACAAACATGCTCAAAAAATTTGAGTGCTATCTGATAAGAGACGAGTGAGTTATGGACCCTGAAAGTCACTGCCTGAGGCTATAAAAACAATCACCTTTAATGGTGAGTTGGTGTAGGGAGGGCGCACGGGAATAGTGTGTGGCCTACCTCGTTTCGGTATTTTGCTCATAAATTTGTCTTGGAGTGCCCGATTAAGTCGAAACTTGATCCATAGAAGATTTCGACCGTGTCGAATCCAATGGCAGTGGTCTCAGAGCTATTTGATGTATCAAAAATATAGTCCTAGTTGCAGAGCCTGTTTCGGGGTGCTATCGGCTGATTTTTTTGAAATTGTTTATTTGTCTTCACTGCCCTAGATATGTAAGATTGTGACGAAACTTCGCAGGTGGCCTTTTGAAGTTCTTATGAACATTTCCACTTGTCTGAGGAAATTATGAGATTGCCAAGAATTCCACTGTATGTCAAGGCTTTATTGACTTGCTTCCTCTTTATATCGCATCAAGGACCAAGGTGCTAAAAAATGTGTTCAAACAATCATTACTCCTCATGGAGTTTGGCATCATGTATGCGCCGTAAAGGATAGTTAAAGGTCAGGCCCTTACGAACTTCTTGGCCGCTCTGTCACTATCCCACCCTCGACCGCCATACCTTACACGATAGAGGGCGATCGAGTGCGGGTTTGCGACCCCAATGTAGCATTTGTCACTTAGGTAGGAGTTGACTCAATGCCTTGATTTTGGTAATCAAGCAAAATAAGGAAAGTAAACACTTACGTGAGCCTAAAAATTTAAAACTTAGCAGAATTACATGAGAAAAGATGTTTCATTACATTACAACCCAAAAGTAGTACATTAGAGTTCAGGGCTTCGGAGCTCAAGGTCACATAGTTTAAACCATATAGTACAATCAGGGCTGTAAACCGTATAGTACAATCAGGGTTGAGAGCCCAACCACCTACAAGATCAAAAACTCCTCCTCCTTGGAATAGCCGCCTTGATCCTTAGCTGCAGCCTTCACACCCAACTCCGAACATGTCACTCTTAGTCTACAAGGAGGAAATTAGTGGGGTGAGTTTTGAAGCTCAGTAAGAAAATCTAGTGTTATGCATAGGTAACAAATCCAAACAAATTATTTAAATATAGTAAGTTGCAGAACAGTTGCCCTATGCAATAATCAACATATCAATGCATCAATTATAGACACAAAATCCAAGTAGCAATAATCATGCAGTTATTACGGTTAGAGGAAATTAAACAGATAGTTCGTTCATTACATACTCACTCCCTAATTCACCTACTCCTATTAGTAGAAGTCCTATCCATCTGGACAAGCCAACCCTGTTGCTTAGGGCATCTACCATCCCACAGGAGGGAAGGTAATGACAAGTGGGGTAATCCGCTTCGTAATACCCTCAACTCACACACACGATCCCCAGCGGGCATTGGGGTTTTAGCAAGCCTTCACCTTGCAAGGCATCAATCAATCGCATATCTAATCTCATGAATCACAGGGAGCGACCCTCTATTTTTCCCTAGCCAGTTCCTGTCATTGTGTAGGTTAGGGAACATGCCGGCATCACCTCCTTGGTGTATCAATCTCCACTACCGATGGGTGTCCCATCCCGTAGTGGCCAATATCAGTAAAGCAATGGCCAATACTCTCATCAAATGTAATAGTATTAGACCCACTACTAATGGATGTTCCATTGCATAATGGTCATCATTAAGGCCTCTTTCAATGCTCGTGCATTCAATTTATTCATGCCAATTCAATGCCTCCTAACAGATGAATCACATCCTCATCATAATAATCTGGCGATTAACACGAAGCATTCACTACATGAGTCGTAACATAGCATTTATAAATGAATATTATCCACAACATTTTGGCACTTATCATGAAACTTTCACCATGAAGTAATCACATCAATATGGCACTTATCAAATTTCACATGAAGCATAGTCGCATAATACCATTCATAAAACAATATGGCATTTAGTATTTATCACATGAAGATTGTCACTTGGCACTCAGATAGCAGTGACACGCATGACCCTATGCGCAGGACGCTATTACGCATGCTGCGTTATGCGCATGGTGCTACCCACAGGCAGTTTCACAGACGGCGATGCTCAAACACACACGGTGATGCTCATTCAATTTCACGCAGACGGCGATGCCCATACACAAGCAATGATGCTCATGCAATTTACATAGACGGTGATGCCCAAAAGGAGTCACAATTGTTGGAATTACAACGACTGTGATCAGTGACATGCGTTACGTTTTAAGCCATATCTTTTGATCCATGTGACATTTTAACATATCATAAGAAACAAATATAATGTAGACACATATATCATTCATTCAAGACTGATTTGGGTCCAATCGGGTGCCATTTGGTCAGCAAAAGGCTCAAGGCCCTCACAATTGCTGAAAAATTTCCTTTCCACAGTATTAATATGCTACCACCATGATACACACCATTTTTACAAGTCGAGTTAGTGAGTTGACACAGATTTCTTTCATAATCTTTTCCTAGCTCATGGGTAATGGATGAATACTCATTTTCACTTTTCCTAGCTGAGTTCGCACATATAGATACGAAGTGAGCCAAGCTTTTATGAGGGGAGCCTTGCGCGTCAAACTTCAGGAATTTGGGAAGCTGGTATCCTGACGGATCGACACCTCATCAACATACGTCGGGTATGGTTTTTAAGAAGTATTGAGACCGGGCGGTGGAGTGCTCGCAGGTTTTCCATTAGTAAATCATGCATTGTCTCTTCTGTTAAGGCAATGTTAGCTATATGCATAGATTGATGCGGTGTAGGTGCGGAGGTTGATTAGTTCTCCATGGCCAGATTTGAGGACTACTATCCTAAAGGGCCACTGAGATTAGGATTCTCTCGAGAGGCTCTCATTGTCTCAAGCTCAGCCCTCAGTGCTTGGAATTCCACTTCCTTTTTTGCTAGCGCTGCCCTAAGGTGCTCCATTTCTTCACTTCATGCAGGCCATTCCCCATTTCAACCATCATCATGCTTACGATAAGGTCTTTCTAAAATGGTCAAATGGATTCATTATCCAACACTGGTGTGGTAAATTATGGGAAGTTGAAAGGGAAAGACATCATAAGAACAATCGGATTCTTTCGGGCCTTGGATAACTGCACATGATGTGAGGATTTTTTATGGCTTGATAGTGTCTCACCTTCTTTTCAAGAGGTTTAGCAGGTGGAGGCTCCTCATTAGACGAGAGGAATGAGATGTCGACAAACCCAGGGTCATCCTTCCCCTTGTGGTCTCCTCATTTTCATCGGGCTTTTGAGTTATCGCCTCGATCATATTACAAGGCCATATTTCGAGAAACTCCTCTCTTAGGTCGTGCAAAATCTCCTTCCAGATCGATCCGAGTGCCCAGCCTTATTGTGGTCGTGTATTGCTCATACGACATTATTCTGCTCGAACGACTTCTCTTGCTCTATCCAAGATGTACTTAGTAAGAAGCCCATGTGCATGCTCAAGGATTATCTTAACATGCGCCTTATGGGCTTGGTTATACTTCTTGGACTCTGGCTTTGGAGCATGGGAAAGCTTATAATCATTTTGCATCAAATCACATTCTATCCAAGTGATTGTTGTACGTCATTTTGGACGTACTTCCATGAGCCCATGCGAATAAGGAGAGAGTCGACGGCAGTCTACTCTCGCTAGTTTACGAAACACTCGCAAACCAAGATTGTGCTGAAAATAAAGCCTCCAGCCGAGTGACCTGGGTGCAGTTCTCCACACTAAAGAAGGACCCTTCACTATAGACCTATGTTAGTGGCTACAACAGGGGACCAGACCACCTCCATTGCGCTTAGAACATCGAAAAACCCCCGAGGACCAAATTTGGGCTAAATCGGACCTCCCTAGAGGAGTCGATGCTCATGCGGCCTCGATGCTTTTGGGTTTTACCATAGCACGAAATGGATTCACCAAACAAATCCCGGAAATGGGGACTACTATGATGTTTTCCAGTAATAACTTCGCCAACCCACAGTGCCTTCCTCTGAAACCAGACAAAGCTCGAACATTGACATGTTCCAGATCATGCCAGCCCCATCATTTTGACTTATGGGGCACGCTGTGGCGTGTCCAAGAACCCCTATTGCTTTAAGAAGGAAGGTGGCTGGATAAACCAAGGAAAAAACAAGGTTCAGCAACCTACGGATTCAGTGAAGCATAGCTCAACATCCAAGCCATGGATTAATGCAAGGCGGAGTTCAGTAGAATCCCCTCACAAAGAGCTACATTTTGGTACAACTCTTGCATTCAATCAGTGGTTCGATGAATGCAAGTCCTCTGGTCACCAAAGAAGTAAATCTAGCATGTTGCCAGAATCCCCTTCTCCAGCAACCTCCAAAATTTGGCAAATGCACAAATCGACACCAAATTAGCCCAAACTTGGTGCAAAATGACTGCAGCGGCCTCCTCTCTGACTTGCAAGTAGAGCCAAGAGACAGAACGACACAGTCCGAAGATGTTGGCAAACAAAGTTCACAAAAACGACCGAACTTTCACCTCAGGGAAAAAGGCTACCATAACACGATTGGATGGCATCAAAATGCTCACAATCGAGAGAAGAACGAAGATATGAGGTCGACGCTTCTGTGCCCCATTTCGAGAAAGGTGCAGAAATCATGATCTATGCTAGAGCTCTATTTGAAGCGGAGATGTCAGGATCATGGGTCTCTGCACTTGAGGTTAATGAGAAAACCTCTGAAGCCAATGATGACGAGTTGCAAGAGGCTCCAAAAGAATGGAAAGAAGGCGGTCAAGTCACAATAGATGAATTCAAGGAGATAAATCTAGGGGATGAGGTCGACCCCAGACCCACATTCATCTCGGCGAATATGTCTCCAAAAGAGAAAGAAATTTTCACTGCCTTCTTACGAGCAAACCGAGACATAACATTACCATGAGATGCCTAGTTTAGACCCTCAAGTCGCGGTTCATCATAATGATATCGATCCAACTGTCAAACCTGTCAGCCAGAAATCAAGGAGGTTCAAGCCTAACCTTGAGATGAAGATAGATGCCGAGGTGACCAAACTCAGACAAGCAGGCTTCATTGGTGAAGTCAAGTACCCAAAGTGGCTAGTAAATATTGTTCCAGTCAAGAAGAAGAACAATCGAATTAGGGTTTGCACCGACTTCAGTGACCTAAATATTGTCTGCTCAAAGGACGACTTCCCGCTGCTGATCATGGAGATGCTCATTGATTCTATGCTCACTGTCAGATCTTCTCCTTCATGGATGGATACTCCGGGTATAATCAGATATGAATGACACCAGAAGATGATGAAGCCATAGCGCTCATGACTCTAAAAGGGGTCTTTCGCTACACAATGATGCCTTTTGGATTGAAGAATGCTGGTGCCACATATCAGAGAGCGATGACAACCATCGTCAAGGATATCATGCACAAGGAGGTCAAATGTTATGTAGATGACTTGGTGGTAAAATCTGAAGAGAAAGATGCTCATATAAGAGACCTTGAAAAGGTGTTTGAGCAGTTATGCCTTCATCAACTTAAAATGAACCCGCTGCGATGCGCTTTTGGCCTGCGTTCAGGAAAGTTCTTGGGGTTCATTGTTAGACACCGAGGGATGGAAGTTGAGTCAGTCAAGATCAAAGCACTACAAGAAATGATGTCTGGTTAGGTGCCTCATTCTCGCCCTCAGGATTCTTTAAGGATCGGGTGGGGCGCATCTCGGGTATCGAGGGAAGACCAGGGAAATTTTTGAGATCACCCTCTTAGAAACCTCATTCGAAAATGGGGGCAGCTGTTACCATTAGGTCAGAGAGGAATTTAAAGGTGGGTTCGGGACTTACTCTAGCTGACTCGCATGGGTGCCCTTTTAGATCACGAAGAAAGCCCCCAGTAATACAACTGGTTCGAAATCACCTCCCTTGGCTTGTATCCTTCTTATTTTGTACAATCACACACATATATGGCAAAGGTTATAAGACAGGTGGGTCAGACCTCACCTTTTTCCTCTTTAATGAATGTTCACAAGCATGTGCATTCAAAAAGAAGAAGAGAAGAAAGATGGGGGAGAGAAGAATTCGACTAAGCAAGAGGATTAGAGCTGTGACTAAGCTGGTGGATAATTGGCTTGATGCGATAGCGAAACGGGCTTGGTAACTAAGACCGGATCACAAGATCACTACTAGACGTCATTACCAATACCAACTAGTTAGGCACGATGGTCGGTCGATCGTGGCAATAAAGTGGGCAAGTAATCCTGACACAACAACATTATGACTATACAACATGACTGCCATGAGAGGCTAACCTCAATCCCTCTTAGTCGAACGAAGGAATGGCAAAATTAAGGTATGAGGAAAGAATAAGAAGAGAAGAAGAGAAAGAAGGAAGGAGGGAGAAGAAGGGAAGAGAAGAGTATGAAAGATGAGAGGATAAAGGACATAGAGTGAATAATGGCGCAGTCGGGGCTAAGCATTACCAACTGTATTAGAAGGAAGAGAGAGAAAATGCAATCGGTACTCGGTTTCATTGACTATGTTGTATAGAGGAGAAGAGAGAGGAGATGCAGTTGGTGCTAATCTTTACTGACTATGACAGAAGAGAAGAGAGAAATCCAGTCGGTGCTCGGTTTCATCGATTGACAGAAGAGGAGAGAGAAAACTAGTCGGTGTTAGGTTTCACCGATTGGTAAAAGAGAAAAGAGAGGAGAGAGAAAACCAATTGATATTGAGCTTCACTGACTGATAGAGGAGAGAGAAAACTAATTGGTGTTGAGATTCATCGATTGATAGAAGAGGAGAGAGAAAATCAGTCGACACTAGGCTCCATCAACAGACAGAGGGGAGAGAAAAGCAACCAACGTTGGGCTTCATCGATTGTGACAGAAGAAAAAGAACATCAACCGGTGCTAGGCCTCATCAGTTGTGACAAGAGAAGAGACAACTAACCAGCGCTAAGCCTAGCCAGTAGCATTAGAAGAGGACGAATGGAGACAGAGATGAGAAGAAGAGAGAGAGAGATAGAGATAGGAAGAAGAAAGACAAAGAGATAGAGATGAGAAGAGAGAAGGAGATAGAAAGAGATAAATATGAGAAGAAGAGAGAGAAAGGGATAAAGACAAGAGGAGAGAGAAAGAGATAGAGATGAGAAGAAGAGCGAGAAAGGGATAGAGAGGAGATGAGAGAGAAAGAGATAGAGATGAGAAGAAGAGAGCGAAGGGTTAGAGATGAGAAGAGTGGAGGAGAGAGAAAGAGATAGAGGGAGAAAGAGGAGAGGAGAGAGAAAGAGGGGAGGAGAGAGAAAGAGGGGAGGAGAGAGAAATAAGGGAGGAGAGAGAAAGAGAGAAGGAGAGAAAAAGAGAGGAGGAGAGAAAGAGAGGAGGAGAGAAAGAGAGGAGGAGAGAAAGAGAGGAGGAGAGAGAAAGTTACCTGCACGAAGGATACCGACCCCTTTCTTCTCTCTCGTCTCTCTCCAAGACGTACTCACAGGCTCAAGCAAGAATGGAAATTTTTATTGAATCAATCAAGAAATGAACTCTCCCTTTACAATTTAGTTTTGTAGGTTAATATAGAGTTGGGCTAAACCATCCATGTATGCTCGTAAACTACTTAGAAATGAAGATAATTACAATTTAATTGAATTTAAAGAAATTTTAAAAATGGGTGTAAAAAGACTGTTTTGCCCCTACCTAACAATGTGTGGAGCTCCAAAACAGTCCTTGCTACTGCCCAAGAGCTTGTTTGATCTTCCATGGCTGATCCGAGGTCGTTCTGATGCCCGTACGGCTTGGCATGACGATCATTTTGATACCAACTTTGAGCCATGAATATTGTTTTTGAGCCATTATTATAAGACTTGAATCTTAGATGAATCTTGAAAACTTCGGATCGATTGTGAGCTCATTCCTTGATGTTTCTTCATGATTTCTTCGCTGAATCACACTTAGCATGCCATCACAATCATGTTAAAATGCACGTAGCTTGATTTCGGGTCCGGATGAAGATTTTGTCGTCTTGAGTTTGTTACCGAAATCTTGCATTGAGAAGAGGGGGAAATAAATTTTGGTTGGCAAGAGATCGTGAGACAGAGAGAACGAAGAGAGAGAGAGGTATGGCATTGGGAAGAGGGAACGACAATGAAGAGAGAGGGAAATTATAATGCATTATCATTGTAAAATAGAAACACCAAATTCAAACAAAGTAAACGGGAAAAAACCTATTCTAATTATCAAAATTCATCATACTGAGAGAGAGCAAAGAGAGAAACTTAAGAAGATGATGGAGAGAGTTCGTTGTATTGGGAGTGAAAAGTGAGAAATTTAAGAGGATGATAGAGAGAGTTTGTTAGTGATGCATGTTCCAGTTCTCTAAATTCATCCTTTTGAGAGAGCAAGAAGAGACAAAATTAAGAGGATGACGAAGTGAGTTTGTTGGATAGTTAGATATAAAGATCATATTCCTAGATAAGCCAATTAAAAAATTCTATCTTTCCATTTATATCTCGCTCTCTTTCTTTCAATGCTCTCTCTCTTTCTCTACTTCTCAATACATGCAAAAAATTATGAATTTTAGAGTTTATTCCCTCATGCACTCTAAAATTCTATCTTTCCATTTATCTCTCTTTCTCAGAACACTCTACTTCTCTACCCATGCACCAATTTTATCAAAGGGAAAGAGGGAAAGAGAGAGAGGAATGATTACTTTGTCACATTCCAATGTTTTGCTCAACTCCTAATAACGCACAATCTAAATTTAATGTTCTTTTAAAATATAATCTTCACCTTCCATATATATTGAAAGGAAAAGAGAGAAAGAGAAGGAGAGAGATAAAATAGGAGAGATAATGTGGGGGAGAGATTTAAGGAAAGAGATTTGATTTTGGCTGAGAAATTTAAGGAAAGGAAAGAGGGAGAGAAATATGGTGTTAGGAAAAGGGAGCAAGTAATATGGGTTGGGAAGAGGAAGACAGAGAGAATGAAGAGAAGGAGAAAAAGAGGTATGATATTGAGAAGAGTGAGAGAGAGAATGGAGAGAGAGAGAGGGCAATTATTGTTTATTTTCATTGAAAAATAAAAAATTCCAAATTCAAACGTAGTAAGAGGAAAATAACATGTTCCAAAGATCTAAATTCGTTGTATATAGAGAGAGAGAATAGAGAAACTTAAGTAGATGATTGAGATAGTTCATTATATAGAGAGAAAAAGAAGAGAGAAATTTAAGATGATGATAAAGAGAGTACATTAGAGATGCATGTTCTAATGCTCTAAATTCATTGTATATAGAGAGCAAGAAGTGAGAAATTTAAGAAAATGATAGAAGAGTTCTTTGGAGATGGAAAGAGAAAGAGCGTGTTTCCTAGATAAGATCATTCTAAAATTCTATCTTTTTATTATATATCTCTCTCTTACAATCATTGCTCTCTCACTTTCTCTCAATGCTCTACTTCTCAATCCACACACCAATTTAGGAACTTTAGATTTCACTCTCTCATACTTTTTAAGTAATATCATGTTTTCTAAAGAGGATCATTAAAAAAATTCTACCTTTCCATTTGTCTCTCTCTTTCTCTCAACATTCTCCTTCTCTATCCATGCACCAATTCTTTCAAGAGCGAAAGAGGGAAAGAGAGGGAGGCATAATTATTTTGTCACCTTCAAAATGTTTAGCACATCTCCTAATCATGTCCCTTTTAAATTTGATCTTCTTTTTAAAATATAATCTTCACCTTCAACATCTATTGAGCGGGAACGAGAGAAAGAGAGGGAGAGGGAGAGAATATGAGAAAGATAAATATGGGGGGTGAGATTTAAGAAAAGAGAGATTTGATTATGGGGGAGAGTTTTCAGAAGAGAAAAGAGAAGAGAAATCTGGTGTTGGGAAGAGGGAGAGAGGAATCTGGGTTTGGGAGTGGGAGGAGAGAGAAAGAGAATGAAGGAGTTATGGCATTGGGAAAGGAAGAGAGAGAATGGAGAGCGAAAGAGGAAAATTATAGTTCATCATCATTGAAAATAAAAAACACCAAAATTTAAAATAAGTACGAGAAAAATAACATGTTTCAATCATCAAAATTCATCGTATAGAGATTGAGAAATGAGAGAAACTTAACCGGATGATAAAGAGTTTGTTGTATAGGGAGAGAAAGAGAAATTTAAGAGGACGATAGAGAGTGTTCGTTGTATAGCATTTTTCAATGCTCTAAATTCATCATAGAGAGAGAGAAGAGAGATATTTTAGAGGATGATATAGAGATTTCAATAGATAAAGGAGAGAAGAGAGAGAGTTAAGAGGATGATTGAAAGTTTTCGTTGAAGATGCATGTTCGAATACTTTAAATTCATCGTATAGAGAGAGAAGAGAGAAATTTAAGAGAATGATACAGAGTGTCCATTGGAGAGGGAGAGAGAGAGAATATTTTCTAGATAAGCTCATTCTAAATTTCTATCTTTCTATTCATATATCTCTCCCTTTCTATCAATGCTCTCTCTCAATCTCTCAACGCACTACTTCTCATTCCATGCACCAACTTAGGAACTTTAGTTTTCATTCTTCCATGCTCTGTAAGTAATATCATGTTTCTTAAATAGGCTCGTTCTAAAATTCTACCCTTCCATATATCTCTCTTTTTCTCTCAATGCACTCCTCTATCCACCCACAATTCTACCAAGAGTGAATGCAAGAAAGAGACGGAGGCATATTTATTTTGTCACCTTCCAAATTTTTTGTACATATCCTAATCACGTCTCATCTAAATTTGATCTCATTTCAAAATATAGTTTTCACCTTGATATCATGTGAGATGGAAAGAGAGAAAGAGAGGGAGAGAGGGAGAATAGGAGAGAGATAAATATTGAGGGAAACATTTAAGGAAAGAGAGATTGTTTTGGAGGAGAGATTTAAGGAAAGAAAAGAGGGAGAGAAATATGGCATTGCGAAGAGGGAGAGAGAAATAATTGTTGGGAAGAGATAGAGAGAGAACGAAGAGTGAGAGAGAGGTATAGCATTGGGAAGTGGGAGAGAGAGACTATTGTAGTTAACCATTATTGAAAAAAATAGCCCCAAATTCAAATAATGTAAGAGGAAATTAACCTATTCCAATGATCCAAATTCATCGTATAGAGAGAGAGAGAGCATAGAGAGAAACTTAAGAGGATGATAAAGAGAGTTTGTTGTATAAAGAGAGAAGAGAAATATAAGAGGATGATTGAGAGAGTTCATTGGAGATGCCTCTTCCATTGCTCTAAATTCATCATATAGAGAGAGATAGAGAGAAGAGAGAAATTTAAGAGGATGATAGAGAGAGTTCGTTGGAGTGCGAGAGAGAAAGAGTATGTTTCCTCAATAAGTTCATTTTAAAGTTTTATCTTTTTATTTATTTCTCTCTCTTTCTATCAATGCTCTCTCTTCCTCTCAATGCTCTACTTCTCAATCCATGCACCAATTTAGGAACTTTAGATTTGATTCTCTCATGCTCTCTATGTAATTTCATGTTTCCTAAATAGGCTTGTTCTAAAATTCTACCCGTCCATTTATCTCTCTGTATCTCTCAACTTTCTCATTCTCTATCCACACACCAATTCTATCAAAAGAAAAAGAGGGAAAGAGAGGGAGGCATTATTATTTTGTCACCTTTCAAATGTTTTACACATCTCCTAAGTACACACCACTTAAATTTACTCTTCCTTTAAAGTATGATCTTCACCTTCCATATTTATTAAGAGGCAGTGATAGAGAGAATAGGAGAGAGATAAATATGGGGGTAGAGATTTAAAGAAAGAGAGATTTGATTTTGGAGAGAGATTTAAGGGAAGGAAAGTAGGGAGACAATTATAGCGTTCGGAAAAGGGAGTGAGAAATATGGGTTGGGAAGAGGTAAAGAGAGAGAACAAAAATAGAGAGAGGTATGGTGTTGAGAAGAGGGAGATTGAGAATGAAGATAGAGAGAGGGCAATTAAAGTTCATCATCTTTGAAAAATAAAAGACTCCAAATTCAAATAAAGTATGAGGAAAATAACATGTTCTAATGATTCAAATTCGTTGTATAGAGAGAGAAAGAAGGGAGAAACTTATGAGGATGGTAGAGAGAGTTCGTTGTATAGAGAGAGAGAAGAGAGAAATTTAAAATGATGATAGAGAGAGTTCGTTAGATATGCAGGTCCAATGCTCTAAATTCATCATATAAAGGGAGTGATAAGAGATAAATTTAAGAGGATGATAGAGAGAGTTCGTTGGAGTAGGAGAGAGAATGATCATGTTTCTTAGATAAGCTCTTTTTAAAATTCTATCTTTCTATTTATATATCTCTCTCTTTCAATCAATGCTCTCTCTCTCTTTCTCTCAGTGCCCAACTTCTCAATCTAGGCATCAATTTAGGAAATTTATATTTCATTCCTTCATGCTCTCTAAGTGATATCATGTTTCCAAAATAGGCTCGTTCTAAAATTCTTCTTTCCTAATAATCTCTCTCTTTCTCTCAACACTCTCCTTCTCTGTTCATGCACTAATTCTATCAAGAGCAAAAGAGGGAAAGAGAGGGGGACATAATTATTTTATCACCTTCCAAATTTTTGGCACATCTCCTAATCACGTCCCATCAAAATTTAATCTTCTTTTAAACATAATATTCACCATCTATATCTATTGAGAGGGAAAGAGAGAAAGAGAGGGAGGGAGAGAGAATAAGAAGAGAGATAAATATGGGGAGAGATTTAAGGAAAGAAATATTTGATTATGGGTTTGAGATTTAAAGAAAGAAATGAGGGAGAGAAATATGGCCTTGGGAAGAGAGAGAGAGAAATATTCCTTTAGGAAGAGGAGGAGAGAAATATGGGTTAGGCAGAGGGAGAGAGAGAGAACAAAGAGAGAGAGAGGTATGGTGTTGAGAAGATGGAGAGATAATGGAGTGAGAGAGAGACAAAACAATTATAGTTCATCATTGAAAAATAAAAAACAACAAATTTAAACAAACTAAGGGAGATAACATGTTCCAATGATCCAAATTCATTGTAGAAAGAGAGAGAAGATAGAAACTTCAGAGGATGATATAGAGAGTTTGTTGGAGAGAGAGATAAGAGAGAAATTTAAGAAGATGATAGAGAGAGTTCATTGGAGATGCCTATTCCAATACTCTAAATTCATCGTATAGAGAGAGAGAAGAGAGAAATTTAAAAGGATAATAGAAAGGGAGAGAGAAGGAACATGTTTCCTAGATAAGCTAATTCTAAAACTCTATCTTTCTATTTATATCTCTCTCTTTCTATCAATGCTCTCTCTATTTCTCTCAACGTTCTACTTCTCAATCCACACACCAATTTAGGAGCTTTAGATTTCATTCTCTCATGCTCTTTATGTAATATCATGTTTCTTAAATTGGCACATTCTAAAGATCTACCTTTTCATTCATCTCTCTCTTGCTCTCAATGCTCTCCTTGTCTATCCACGTGACAATTCTATCAAGAGCGTAAGAGGGAAAGAGAGGGAAGCATATTTATTTTATCACCTACCAAATTTTTTGTACATATCTTATTCACTTGTCATAAAAATTTAATCAATATTCAAAATATAATTTTCACCTTCCATATCAATCGAGAGGGAAAGCGAGAAAGAGAGCATGAGAGAGAAAATAGAAGAGAGATAACTATGGGGAATGGATTTGAGAAAAGAGAGATTTGATTTTGAAGGAGAGATTTAAGGAAAGAAAGACAGAGAGATATATGGCGTTGGGGTGAGGGGAGAGAGAATGAAGAGAGAGATGATAATTATAGTTCATCATCATTGACAAATTAAAATTACCAAATTCAAACAAAGTAAGAGGAAAATAACTTGTTCTAATGACCCAAATTCATTGTATAAAGAGCGAAGAGACAAATTTAAGAGGATGTTAAAGAGTCTGTTTCATAGAGAGAGAAAAGCAAGAAATTAAAGAGGATGATAGAGACAGATCATTAGAGATGCCAGATTAATCGTGTATATCTATATATATATATATATATATATATATATATATATATATATATATATATATATATATATATATATATATATATATATATATATATATATATATATATATATATATATATAAGAGGATGATAGAGAGAGTTCATTGGAGAGGAAGAGAGAAAGAGCATGTTTCCTAGATAAGTTCATTTTAAAGTTCTTTCTATTTATATATCTCTCCCTTTCTATCCATGCTCTCTCTGTTTCTCTCAATGCTCTACTCCTCAATCCAGGCACCAATTTAGGAAGTTTAGCTTTCATTCTCTCATACTCTATATGTAACATAATGTTTTTTAAATAAGCTTGTTCTTAAATTCTACCTTCTCATTTATCTCTCTCTTTCCCTCAATGCTCTCTTTCTCTCTCCACGCACCAATTCTATCAAGAGCGAAAGAGGGAAAAAGAGGGACGCATAATTATTTTGTCACCTTCTCAATTTTTACACATCTCCTAATCACGTCCCATCTAAATTTAATCCCTTTTCACACTAAAATCTTCACATTCCATATCAATTGAGAGGGAAAGAGAGTAAGAGAGGGTGAGAGGGAGGATAAGAGAGAGATAAATATGAGGGAAGAGATTTATGGATAGAGATTTCATTTTGAAGAAGAGATTTAAGGAAAGAAAAGATGGAGAGAAGTATGGTGTTAAGAAGAGGGAGAGAGAAATATTCGTCAAGATGAGATACAGAGAGAACAAGAGAGAGATGTATAGTGTTGGGAAAAGGGAGAGAGAATGAAGAGAGAGAGGGCAATTTACAGTTCATTATCACTGTAAAATATAAAACACCAATTTCAAACAAAGTAAAGGAAAAATGACCTGTTGTAATGATCCAAATTACTTATATTGAGAGAGAGGATAAAGAGACACTTAAGATGATGATAGAGAGAGTTTGTTGTATTGGGAGAGAGAGGAAAGAAATTTAAGAGGATGATAGAGAGACTTTGTTGGAGATGCCGTTCCAATGCTTTAAATTTATTGTACTCAAATAGCGAGAAGAGAGAAATTAAAGAGGACGACTAAGAGAGTTCGTTGGTGAGGGAGAGAAAAGGACATGTTTAAGCTCAATTTAAAATTATTTCTTTCTATTTATATATCTCTCTCTCTTTCTATCAATGCTCTCTCTCTTTCTCTCAACACTCTACTTCTCAATCCACATACTAATTTAGGAAATTTAGATTTCATTCTCTCAATTTCTCTAGGTTATATTATGTATCATAAATATGCTTGTTCTAAATTTTTATCTTTCCATTTATCTCTCTCTTTCTCTCAGCACTCTTCTTTTTTATCCATGCACCAATTCTATCAAGAGCGAAAGAGGGAAAAAGAGGGAAGCATAATTATTTACTCACTTTCCAAATGTTTTGCACATTTCTTAATCACGTCCCATCAAAATTTAATCTTTTTTCAAAATATAATCTTCACATTCGATATCTATTAAGAGGAAAGAGAGAAAGAGAGGGAGAGGGAGAGGGAGAGAGAATATTAGAGAGATAAATATGGGGGAGAGATTTAAGGAAAGGGAGACTTGATTTTAGGGGAGATTGGTTAGTTGCCTCGATCTTGCCCTCCAGGTCAGGATGACTTGGTGGCACACGTCTCGGGTTTCAGGGGAACCCGAGACTTGAACCACTCTCTCAGGAAGTTTTTTAGGAAACAAGGGTAGGTTTACCAACCAATGATAGAGGAATTTAATGTGAGGTGACACATACCTCACCTGGGTTTGTGACTCACTCTGGCTGACTCGAGTGGGTGCCTTCTTAAATCATGATGAAAAGCCCCCCAGTCCTTCAACTGGCTCGAAATCGCCTCCCTTGACCTGTACTCTCGTGTTTCTACGATCGCACACACATTGGTTAATTTATAAGGCAAGTGGGCCAAGGGACCCCACCTTGTCTTTGAGCGAATGCATACAGTCGTGCACATTCAAGAGAAGAGAGAAAATGAATGAGATGAAGATTGGGGTGATAAGAGGAGAAGAAAGAGATAGAATAGAGGAAAGGGAAGAGAATAATTTGACCAAGCAGCTAGACTTGCGCAGTAGGTAGATCAGTAAGTGATTGACCCGACATTGTAGCAAGACGGGCATGGTAACTCAGACCGGCACGACGGCAATATTACTCGACGACAGAACGAACACTAACCGACCTGACACGATGGTTCACCTGTCGTGGCAACAAGACGGGCATGGTAACATCGACTGGCACTGCGGCAATACTGCTCGACGACAAGACTACCATGGCTGTGCCAGACTTAGCCTCCCTTGGTCAAACGAGAGGGAAAGAGACAGAGAGAAGAAAAGAGATAAGAAAGGAAGGAGAGATAAAAAAGATAAAAGAAAGAGAAATAAGTGAAAAAGAAGAAGAGAAGAGAAAGAAAAAGATGTGAGATTAAGAGGGAAAACGAGAAGAGAGAAAAAAAGAAGAGAAGAAGGGAGTAGAGTAGAAGAGAAGAGAAAAGAAGAAGAAAAGAGGAGAAGATAATAAAGGAGGGAAACGAGAGGAAAGAAGAAGAGAGGGAAAAAGAAGAGCACAAAGGAAGAAGAGAGAAGAGAAAGAAAGGATAAAAGAGACAGGAGAGGGAAGGAGAGAGAGGGAAGAAGAGAGAGAAAGAAAAAAAGAAGAGAGAAGAAAGAAGGGAGAGAAGGGAAGAAGAGAGTCGAAGGAAGAGCGAGCAGGAAGAGAGAGGGAAGAAACATAGACAGTGATGAGCTTCCGCCATCCATGACCATGGAGAGATAAGAGAGAAGGAAACATGGATGGCAATGGGCTTCCACCATTAATGATAAAGGAGAGAGAAAGAAGAAAGAAACATGGACGGCGATGGCCTTTGTCATCTATGACATAAGAGAGAGAAAAAGGAAGAAACATGAACGACGATGGGCTTCCGCCATCCATGACAAAAAGAGAGAGAAGAGAGAAAAAAAACATACGGTGATGGGATTTCGTCCTCCATGATAGAGGAGAGAGAAGAGAGAGAAAAACATGAACATCGATGAGGCCCCATCACTCATGATTGAAGACAGAGAACAAGAAAAGAGAACATGAACGGCGATGGGCTTCTGCCGTCCATGGCAGAGGAGAGAGAAGAGAGAGAAGAAAATATGAACAACGATGAGGTCCCATCACTCATGACTAAAGAGAGAGAAGGAGAAAAGAGAATATGGACGGCTATGTGCCTCCGTCGCCTCTGACAAAGAAGGGAGAGAGAAAGAGAACATGGACGACGATGGGCCTTCGTCGTCACTGATAGAGAAGGGAGAGAGAAAGAGAACATGGACGATGATGGGGTTCCATTGTCCATGATAGAGAAGGGAGCGAGAAAGAGAACATGGAAGGCAATGGGGTTTCGCCATTCATGACAAGAAAGGGGGAGAGAAAGGGAACATGGATAGCGATGGGGTTCCGCCATCCATGACAGAAGAAAGGAGACATGAGAGAGAAAGCAGAAGACACACGTAGCGATAGGCATCACTATACACGACATGGAGACAGGGGAATTTGGACAAAGGCCCCGCTTGTCACTCAGGTTAAGGCTCGACTCACTGTGTATGTTCCAAGAGGTGGAGGACATCATGCCCAGTAATAGGCTTCACTGTGCATGAATAGAGAAGAGAGAGAAAGGAATAAGGAGAAAGAAAGAAGGGAGAGATTAGGAAAGAGAGGCAAAAGAAAGGAAGGAAAGAAGAGAGAGAAAGAAAGTGAAGAAAAAGATCAAGAAAGGGAAAGAAAAGATTAGGAAGGAAAGGGGGGTGATTAAAGAAAGAGCAGAGAAGAAGAAGAAGGGATGAAAGACATGCACGGCAATGGCCCACTACCGTGTGTTGAGAGAAGAGCATGAAAGATAGAGGAGGAGAGAGAGACAAAGAGGAGGGGAGAGAAAGATAGAGATAGAGGTGAGAGGAGAGAGAAAGAGAGATGAGATAAAGATGAGAGGAGAGATAAAGAGATACGAGATAGAGATGAGAGGAGAAGGAAAGAGGGAGAATAGAGGGGAGAGAAAGAGAGAGAAGAGAGGAGAAGAGAGAAAGAGATAGAAGAGAGGAGGAGAGACAAAGTTACCTTTACCGAGGGGTACCAAACTTTTTCTTCTCTCTCCTCCCTCTCTCTCCAAGATGTGCCACAATCTCAAGACTAAAACTCTTAAATTTTATTCATGAAATTAAAGATTGAGGGAAGCCCTTTACAATAGGATTAACAAGTATTTATAGAATTGGTCCCAAACATGGGTGGATACCTAAAATCTAGCCTAATTGATGATAATTAAAATTTATTTGAATTAAAAAAAAATCTAAAAATAGGGAAAAATGATGTTTTTGCCTCTACCCAACAATACATAAAATTCCAAAGCAGTCCTTACTTTTGCCCTAGAGTGTGCGTGATCTTCCATGGATGATCCGAGGTTGCTCCGGTGCCCGTTTCGCCAAAAAATGATTGCTTTATTGTTGGGCTCCACTTGACGATCGATTTGATACCAACTTTGAACCACGGATCGTGGTTTTAGGCCACGATCATCTGACACAAAATTTAGATGAATCTTGAAAACTTTTGATCGATAGTGCGCTTATTTCTTGATGTTTTTCCATGATTTCTTCATTGTATTACCGTGAAAAATGCCATCATGATCGTGTTACAAAAAATTTAGCTTGATTTCGTGCTTGAATGAAGATTTCGCACTTTTGGCTTTTTGACCGGAATTTAGAATTTGACGGCTGAAATTGCTAGTAAGTTTATCGGCTTCGTGTGTGGAATCCCACCGTTCATCAAGCACGAGATTTAGACTAATGATATCCTTGGATCTTCCACACGTGATCGAACTGGTTTCGCGTTGATCCAATGTGTTAGCATCGTGATATGGCTGCTTGAGCGGGACGTGTCGCTGTTGATTTTCTCACAACTTTTACCACGAATCACCAAATTTTCTCTAGATTTTCTCCCTACTCGAGCTTCATCACGGGGTGTGCCAAATATCGAAATTCTCGTCTTGACGATACGAACATTTCAAAAAATTTGAGCACGATCCGACTTGGCACGAGTGAGATATGGCTCGCAAAAGTCACTGCCTGAAACTGGGAAAACTATCAGCATAATGGTGATTTGTTGTAGGGAGGGCGCATGGGAATAGTTGTTTGAACACATTTTTCATCACCTTACATCCCAGATGTAAAAGAAAGAAGAAGTCGGTTAATAAAGCTCTGATATATAGTGTAATTTTTTGCAGTCTCAGAATTACCCTAGAATAAGTGAAAATGTTCCCAAGCACTTCAAAAGGACACCTGCCAAGTTTCGTCATAATCTGACATGTCTAAGGCAATGCAGACAAAGAAACAATTTTGGAGAAATCAACCTTTAACAGACCTCATAACTAGAAATTTATTTTTGGAGCATCAAATTGATGTGAAACTACTGCCATTGGATCCAGGATGGTAGAAAACCCTTAAGGATCATGTTTCGGATTAATTGGGCGCTCCAAGACAAATTTATGGGTAAAATACTAAAATGGGGTAGGCCACACCATTCCCGTGCACCCTCCCTGCACCAAATCACCATTAATGGTGATTGTTTTTATAGTTTCGGGTAGTGACTTCAGGGGGAAACATCTCCCTCATTCTGAGTCGGATCTTACTCAAATTTTTGAGCGTGTTAGTCTCGCCAAGATGAGCATTTCGATATGTGGCACGCCCCGTGATGATGCCCTAGCACGGGGAAAAGCTAGAAAGAAGTTAGTGATTCGTGGTAAAAGGTGCTGAAAATTCAGTAGTGACATGTCTCTCTAGAGCAGCCATATCACGGCGCTTGCACAACCGATCAACACGAGATTAGTTCCGTCGTATGTGTAAGGTATAAGGCTTTGCCTGGTCCGAACCCCGTATGTGATGAACGGTTGGATTTCACACGTGAAGCCGATAAATTTGCTACAGATTCTGTTTGTCGAATTTTAGATTCTAGCCAAAACTCAAGGATTTCACCCAGGCACGAAATTGATCTGCGTTTGCTGCAACATGATCTTGACGGCATGCTCGGTGCAATTTAGCAAAGAAACCAAAGAAAAACATCAAGAAACAAACACACTATCGATCAGAAGTTTTCAAGATTCATCCAAATTTATAGTTGTGTGATCGTGGCCTAAAAACGAGATCCGTAGATCAAAGTTGGTATCAAATAGATCATCATATCGAGCCCGGCAAGAAAGCAATAAATCTTTCGGCCAAACGGACGCTGGAGCAACCCCGAATCAGTCATGGAAGATCATGCATGTTCTAGAGCAGCAGCAGGAACTGTTGTGGAATTTCATGTATTGTTAGGCTGGGGCAAAATCATCATTTTTCTCCTATTTTTAGATTTTCCTTTAATTAATTTTTTTTTATTTTTGGCATTTAGGGTAGATTTTGATTAATCCACCCATGTTTTGGCAAAAGTTTATATATATCACGTTATATCATTATACAGGGAGGACCACTTGGCTTAATAAAATTTCGATTTTTCTTCATTGTTGGGGCCACATTTTGGGAGAGAGAGGAAGGAGAGAGAAATTTTTGAGTTAGTGCCCTTGGGCTTAACGTAAATCTCTTTCTCTCTTCTCTTTCTCCCTCTTTCTCTCTCTTCTCTTTCTCTCTTTTTCTCTCTTATCTTTCTCTCTCTTCTCTTTCTCTCTCTTTCTCTCTATTCTCTTTCTCTCTCCTCTCTCTTTCTTTCTCTTTCTCTCTCCTCCTTTACTAATGATAGAACCCCATCGCCGTATGTGTTTCACTCTTTCTCCTTCTCTTCTTCTCTTTTTCCTTTCCGTGTGGTCTCGTATGACCACGACCCTCCTCTTCCCTCTTTTTGCAGTCCCTCACGATGACAAATTTCTAATTCCCTCCTTGTGGTCCAGCATGGCCACAATTTCTCTTTTTTCTTAGTCTTTTATCTCCTGCATGTCTACTTGCACCCTGTGCACCCTCGGGTCCACTTCCTCTTTCTTTCTTTGGTAGTCTGTCAAGTCCACCTCCCTTCCCCTTCTTTTGTTGTGTACCCTCATATCACCCTCCATTGTGTCCTCACATTCTCTTTTTCCCTCTCATGCTCTATGGTCCCACGTGACCACCATTTCTCAAAACTTTCCTTACCATCACCGTCTGTGCAACCAACCATGCCACCAGGTCAACCTGACCCGGAGGGCGAGATCGAGGCATCTAACCAGCTTGGCGACTCCACTAGGGGCACGCTATCCCATCGTTGGATCGTTCTTGGTTGGCCTTCCTTTATTTTTATTCCTGCTCACTATACACACAACTGTCTTTGGGGTTGCTTAACCCCTTCATCCGAGTCGGGGGTTTCACAATCCCCACACTCTTGAGTCTTCATCAAGAACAGGTTCTGTGAACCTCGATCCCGACCTTTCTCCTGAGGAATAACCTTGTGTCACGCTCCAAGGTAATCACCTGCAAAGAGGTGATGATGGACTTAAAAGTCCCTCTCTCCTTAACTTCCTTACAATGGTGGACCCTCTGCCAATGCACCTTGCATTGGTGGCACACATGCCACCACACACAGCACGCACCTTGCTATTGATAACTCACTTGCCAGTCCCAATGCTCGGGGCAGCTTGAAGGCCACCCTTCCCTCTCTCATGATTGGTTGTCCATCTGTCGTTGCTCCTATGGGTCGCCGCAAGGCTACCCTCATTCTTTATCCCTCCGAGCCCTTGTAATAGGATGCTCGACATACTCACCAAACCTAGTGGACCATCCATTCTAGCTACCACTCGAGACAACCCTCAGGTTATCTAGGGACATTGTCAAGGTTTCGTGTCTTCATGAACCGAGCCCTGCACCTCTTTTGCATGCACATTGCACCACTCGACGCAGCCCTTTGGTTACCTCGGGACACTGTCAGGGTTCGGGTCTTCTTGAACCTAGCCCTGCACAACCCTTACATATGCATTGCATCGCTCAGGGCAGCCTTGCAGCTGCATCTGCCCGAGTACATGAAGGGGAACCTCCTAGTACCCCCTCCCAGCACTTGTCTGTTCACTCGGGGAGGGATAGTCACACACACAGGCTCACAGCATCGGGCCTCTTAAGGCTGGACATGGTACTCAAGCCTGGGTTTACCCCTAGGTCACACGGAGTTCTTCTGTAAGGGGTGCACATGAGCGATCCCCCCACCCTCCCTAAGCACACCTTTGCACTGTGCACACACACACGGATTTAGTACTCCACCTAGTCCAAAGGGAAATCACGTGAATGGTTTGGAAGAATAGTTCGCCTTTGCAGTTCTACCTGGTCATGATGAAGGGGAATCATGGTCGGGCCCGAAAATGGGGTTGGGAGACCAAGATATTGAAGGCTCATCTTAGGGGAAAAGGAAAGAAAGTGATTGAAGACTTCCCTTCCAATGAGGAGAACCCATTCTCCCCTCTCATTCCCCTTCATGCGGATGATGCTGGAAAAGCATGGCATGAGGTAAACACCAGAAAGATTGATCGACGCATGATGAAGCATGTTATCTATTAAGATCCAAGCTTGACTCTGGGTAATGACGAGTCTCTAGATGGGGCAAAGAGCCACTCTGACCCCAGTGACCCCATCAATCCTTAACCAGTTCAGTCATCATCTGATCAAACTCCTGAGCTCCTTTCAAGTCGGGGAAAGCAAAGACATCTTTGAGCAGACTGAACTCGGGACAACTCATGTCCCCGAACCAGTTTGCCCTAGACTCTTATTAAGTTGAGAAGTATTACTGCGGGGCAGTCTCGTTGTCACAAATGAGATAGAAGTCTAACCCACAGAGGGCATTGCCCATGATCCCTCGGTGGTGGAAAGTTTGAACTATGAAATGACTGGTCTTCTTTCCATGATGTAAGAGAATGATCCACAAGCTACTCCCAAGGTCAACCTCGACATCCCAACTTCCTAAGATGAAACTGAAAAGAGAACCGATACTATTGAGCTACTTCAAAGAGCTGAAAAGCTCACTATTGAGATCGATCTCATAAAAAAGAATGGGACTTTACCGTCGTTAACCCTTTCCTGGCCTTCATCGCAATTCATCCTAGAATCTTAGATAAGTGATGGACTCCCGCCCCCTCTGGGTAGTTCTAAGAATGTGGCCTCCCATAGTCTCTCTCAACCAGATATTCTTACCATTGATGAGAGTTTGTTACTCTCATTCGAGGAAAGCCTCACCCCAATACTGGATGGGATGAGCCGCACTCCCCCTTTTAATAGCCCCACTGAAATGGCTCCTCCATGCCCTGAAGGCACCATGATTCCTCGCAAAGCCAACTACATGCTTCCCCCATGTCATGCGTGCTGCATGTGCGCTCTCAACAAAGACAGTACAGCCTCGTCCTATGAGTTTCACATTCTTGTTTGGTGATGAAGAGCTCAATTCTGATGGGGCGACATCCCTCATCCTCATGCATCCAATGACTCCTACCTCTGATGAGATCTCGTCACTCTCATTCGAGGAAAATCATTTCCTGATAGAGGATGAGATGGACAATATTCCTTTGCTGACCACCCTGATGAAATCACACCTCCAGCTCCTAAAAACGCCATGATTCTTTGTGGGGCTGACTACGTACGACCTCCATGTCTTGAAGACGTCATGACTCCTTATGAGGCTGATCATGTGTTCACCCCGTGTCTCAAAAACTTCTCCCCCAATGATGATCAAATGACCTCACCGTCTTGTGAGAGTTTCAGATTCTCATTAGATGACGAGGACACCTAAGCCTCAGAAGATGAAGAGAACCTGAAGAAAGGCTCAATGACCTTCATTAATAATGTTGTCGAAGTTGCGACAGTTGAGCCTATGGTTGAGAACTCCATTAAGCAAGAGGCATGTGGTGATCAAACTTTATTAGATTATACTGCCTCAAATGAAAAAGAAGCTTTCGAAGCAATCGGCCCCAAAGCCTTCGTTATCCCTTTGCTTCCCAATGGTAAAAAAGCCAATCCTCCAATAGAAGAAGAGCTCTCAAGCATGATGATCAATGAAGTACCGGAATTTTATGGAGACGAGATTGTGCAATGTAAGGCCATATTGAGGCAGTTACAAGCTGAGATGAGATCAAAAGATGAAATGATGGAAACTTTACCCTAAGAGATATTGGTGTCTCATAAGCCTAAGCGTACCCCCTCGGGGCACCAAACCCTCTTTACCGTCGCTCAAGCACTGTATTCGATCATCGGACAACATCAGAAGAAAGGGTACTACCACCCTCTCCTCCTTCATTGCCGCTCTCCTTCCCATCAGCTCAGGTTGGGAACGAAGAATTAATGAAAGGCATGGTAACCGAAGCATTGAAAAAGTTCGGTTTCCCAGTGATGGAAGAGCCGAATTGCTATCAAAAGTCGTACCCAGTGTGTGTTGACCAAATTCCATTTCTACCAGGTTATCAAAGACCTGACTTCCCCAAGTTTGACTATACTAGCTCATCGCAACAACACGTAGCCCATTTCATTGTAGCCTGTGGCAATACAACGAATAATGAGCGTCTATTTCTTTGGCAATTTGTGGGAACCCTTACAGGAGCAGCATTCAAATGGTACTCTCAGTTACCACTAGAATCAATCTCATCATGGGCATAAATGGAGGAAGAGTTCCTTAAGCGCTTCTGTGACATAGAAAGGAAACTCCAACTCTTAGAACTTTTTGAGGTGAAACAAAAGCCCCACTAGCCAACGATCGAGTACATCGAAAGGTGGTGCAATCTGACCATCAATCTGGCCTCTGACCATCAATCTGGCCTCACTAATAGGTGAGCCTCAAGAGATACAGTACTGCATAGATGGGATGCACCAGGAATTGGATCATTATGTCACTTCATCATGGCCCACTACATTCGCCAAGATGTTCAACAAGGCAGTTCAAATTGAAGGTTTTTTCAAGCACCACGAAAGCATATCTAGACCCTTCACATCAGTCAAAGATGATGATCAATTATCAGCTGCCATAACAAATGTCATGCACTCCTCAAGCCAAGGACGGCACGAGGATTACTCCTTTGACAAGTTATGATCCCCAAGTTGCTTGAGACTCTCCTATCAGAGGGGATGATCGAGCTACCCGTTTCGAAAAGATTGAGGGAACTTGGAAGGGAAAGTAAGCCCAATTACTGCCAATAACATAGGAGACTTGGTCATAGCACTGAGGATTGTAGTGCCGGTAAGGACATCATCCAAAATTTCATAGACATGGGAAAATTGAACTTGGGTCCTGATTCTATGTGTGATCTAGTGCCACACACGGTCCAAGCTATACGACCCTAAACTATAGCACATGTCCTAGTGGCACGACGTTAAATTACACAACATGCAATCTCAGAGGCAAGACCTTAAACATGCCCTCAAGTCTTGGCGGATGACCTTAAAACACGTCAAATTGATGGACACAGTGGCATGACCTTAAACATGCTTTTGCAAAAAAAAAAAAAAAAATAAGAAGAAGATGGGCATGACAAAAACCCGCAAGAGCGTCATGGGTAAAAATGTCAAAAAAAAATGACGGACTTGGTGTGCACTCCCAAAGACCACCATGGGCAAAATATGTCAAAAAGAAAAAAAAAAACAAAAGACCGTCATAATGAAAACCCACAAGGGCATTATAGGCAAGACTGTTAAAATAAAGGGGGTATGGTAAAAACCCTTCCGGGCACTCACTCTCAAATGATGGGCGCGTTGATTATCTCATATAGGTCATCACAAGTAAAAATGTCAAATGTCCCTATAGCTAGATGTTAAAACTGCACGATATATAGTCCATTCGCATGACTATAAACTGCTTCATGTTCCTACATGTTTCCATGGGGTTACCGCAAGACACCCTCCTTTACATCCCTTACTACATCCTTCTTCATAAGCCCTCGGTGAAAGGACACCATCCCTCGAAGGTGTCCTCCATAATCAAGGTGTACTTTGGTTGTGACTATGAGGATTCAAAGCAAAACATGCATTTCAAAGCATGCGCACGCCTTTACAACGCCATATCTCAAAGAGGCATATCACAGTTCCGACTGTGAGGCTACAAAGCAGAGCATGCAACTGTCTCATCGATAAAGAGGCATACTGCAGTTCTAACTATGAGATTCCAAAGCATGTAACCACCTCTACCAAAGCTATATCCCAAGGAGGTGTACCACAATTTCGACTTTGAGGATTTGAAGCAAAAGCATGCAACCACCTCATTGATAAAGAGGCTTACCACAGTTCTAATTGTGAGATTCCAAAGCATGCGACCTCCTCTACCAATGCTATATCTCAAAGAGGCGTACCATAGTTCCAACTATGAGGCTTCGAAGCAGAGAATGCAACTATCTCATCGATAAAGAAGCGTATTGCAGTTCTAACTGTGAGTTTCAAAGCATGCAACTGCCTCTAGAATTCTATATCCCAAAGAGGCATACTGTGGTTTCGATTGTGTGACTTCATACCATTTTGTCCGATAGAGAATTTCACCATCGAGCTCCCATTTCCCCAGCTAAAATACACCATTCGTGGCTTTTCTAAGCCTCCATCATGCACCTTAAGTGCCCATGGCCCCACTTCTTGTCATGCGTGCCCCTACCTCTACAACGGTTTAAAGTGGGTGAAGACCTTAAACTTTCCCTCAACACGTCCAACAAGGGTGAGGACTTTTAAAGGCACCCCTTGGCGGTCTGTTCAGGGCACATGACCTTAAAAGACCTTTCCTCAAGAGGTCAGGTTGATCGGGGTAGTTGCTCCTAAGCCCGAGCCCGAGGTCCTTCACAGGCCGCCACTCACGCGCATCTCTCATCCGCACGTCCCCTCAACTGTCGAGCGGGCTCCTTCTTCATTGCCGCATAAGCACCACTATCACACATGCCTCACCATCGTGCATGCTACCAATGAGCATGTCATCACCGAACAAGCTACCGTCGTGCGTGCTTCATCTCCGAGCATGGTACCACTGTGCGTGCTTCATCACCGAGTATGTTATTGCCATGCGCATTCTCAAGACATTCTCTCCTACTACCAAGCATGTCATTGTTGTGCACGTCACATCATTACCCCAGTAGGAGGTACACCTGTGCTGCATCCCATCATCCCCAGTGGAGTTAGGTGTATGCCAAGAAAAAAGGGGTCATGCTTGCCTCTGCAATCCCTAATGGGTTTGTTTTGCACCAAATCATTATCTTATCCCAAAGGAGACGGGTTACCTTCCATAGGCCTATCCTCCATGTAGTCTCACTCAACCCCTAATGCCTAGTGTAGTCTGCTCCCGTTTTCCATCCCTCATCGAGCCGCCATCTCCATCTGAGCCCTCTACTTTTGTATTTCCTTAACCATTTTATCCCTAGGGAGTCGGATTTCCATCCACAAACCTATTCCCCATGGAGTTTCAACTACATGGTGACCGACACAATGGCCTAGGTGGACGACCCTAAACTGCATGGTCCAAACTGTATGACCTTAAACTGTAGCGGAGGTCTAGTTGCATGACCTTAAACTGCATGGTCCTAGCTGCATGACTCTAAACTGCGCAGCCACGGTCCAAAGTATATGACCTTAAACTGTAGCGGAGGTCTAGTTGAGCGACCTTAAACTGTAAGGTCTAGGCTGCATGACTCTAAACTGCACGATCTAGCCACTTTCCAAGCTATATGAGCTTAAACCATAGTGCACGTTCTGACCGCTTGACGTTAAATTGCTTTGCATAGGTCCAGGAGGCAAGACGATAAACATGCCCCCACACATGTGCACATGCCCTTTACGAGCATCTTCACACACATCTCCCTAATCGACCCGATCGTATGCGCACCATCTTCATCAAACCCCCATTAAATCCATCTCTCTGCATTATCATCATATATCGCTCCCCAGTAAGTTTCACCCGCACTCACAAAACGGTGAGCCATCCCATCATCTATACTTACCGTCAGCTAATGGGTCCCCACTTTTCACCTTCCATCAATACATCATCCATCTTTCATAGGCAGCCTCGTGCTATCTCCCCAAAGTAAGTCAAACCACCACCATACTTAGTTCGTGGCTTCCACAGACTGCCATCCATCTCCACCATGGTCCAGCTATATGACCTTAAAACTATAATGCATGTCCTGGCTGCATAACATTAAAAGGCTTCACACAGGTCTCGAAGACATGACCCCAAACATGCCTTCACCAAAAAAAAAAAAGAGAAAAAAAAGAATAACGGGCATGGTGTACACTTAGTCAAGGGCACATGAGTAAAAATGACGGACGGGCATGGTCATGAAACCATGAGTAAGAGAGTTTTGTGAAATAAAAACCTGGGCATGGTGAAAACCTAAAAGGGCGTCGTGAGTAAAAATGGATGAAAAGGGTGGACATTATCGAAAAGTCATGAGTAAAAGAGCCCCAAATAAAAGGAGGTTGATGAAAATCCTCTTTGCGGTGCCACTTCCAAAGTCTTAGTGAAAACCCACAAAGGGTGCTTAGACCAATAAGCAGGTTGATCCAACATTCGCCTCTATAAGCGGCTTAAGTTGACATTCAAAAGAAAAATCCCTGGTATCGGAATGCCTTGATACCAAAACCCAAAAAGACGAGCATCAAGGAAATATTCCGATAGCCTGAGTCCATTCGCAAAAGGACTCGAAGGATAGAAGACTCGCCAAGAAGGCAAGACAAGTCTCATGAAGAAGAGCACCATTCCCAAGAGGTCATTAGCGCACTCCAAGATGTTAAAGAAGCCTTAAGAAGGCTAAGTTAGCCAGATCTTGGACCTGTTATGCAACAACTAGGATTGAGCCCTCAGGGGTCGTCTCCGATGAAGAAGAGTGGTATTCTTATTGTCAAAACTGCTCCACAGAAAGCAGGGTTGAGCCTAAAGTCGGCCACCTCGAAAATGAGGTACCATACTCGCCAAGGCCATTTTGGTGCACAAAGAAGATGACCGCCAACAGAAGGTCCTTTAGCAGACCATTCAGAATAAACAACAAAACAAAGAAACCTAGAACAAATGGGAGCAAGTGCGCTTAAGCATGACACTTGGCCGCCATACAGGCCTAATTCTGACCAACGAGGTCTGTAAAAAATCCTCAGCTGTCAGAATCACAAGCAGTCCCTTGAGGGTGATAGGATCCCTCAACAAGTCTCTTCTCCCCCGAAGTCTCCACCGATGGACCTACACATTGCATCAAAACGTTTGAGCATCCTAGTTACAACATTGCGTGGATATCCCCTCGACATTCACGTGGTCCTGTGGCTTGGAAGAAAAAAGTAATTAAAATTGAGGAAATTTTTTGAATGTTGTCCTTCTCGGTTCTCTCGAAGAACAAGATTCGGTGGGGCAAGGTGTTTGAACACAATTTTCAACACCTTGTGTCCCTGATGCGAAATAAAGAAGAAGCCAGTCAATAATGCTCTGATATACAGTGTAATTTTTGATAGTCTCAAAATTGTCCCAGTATCGGTGAAAATGTTCCTAAGCATTTCAAAAGGCCACCTACCAAGTTCTGTCGCAATCCAGCATGTCTAAGGCAGTGAAAACAAAGAAACAATTTCAGAAAAATCAACCTTTAACACCCTGAAATGGATCCCATACCTAGACCTCTATTTTTGATGTGTGAAATAGCTGTGGGACCACTGCCATTGGATCTGGTTTGGTAAAAAACCTTTAGGGTCAAGTTTCGGCTTAATCGGGCAGCCTAGGACAAATTATGGGTAAAATACTGAAAAGGGGTAGGCCGCACACTATTCCCTTGCACCCTCCCTGCACCAAATCACCATTAATGGTGACTATTTTTACATTCAGATAGTCACTTATAGGAGCCATATCTCCCTCGTTCTGAGTCGGATCATGCTCAAATTTTGTGAGCATATTCGTCTCGCCAAGACGAGTGTTTCAATATGTGGCACTCCCTGTGAAGACGTCGAAGCAGGGGGAAAATCTAGAGAGAAGTTGGTGATTCGTGGTAAAAGTTGCAGGAAATTCAGCAGCGACACGTCTCGCTCGAGTGGCCATATCATGACACTCTCACAACGATCGACACGTGATAAGTTCCATCACATAAGGTATAGGGCTTTGTCTGATCCGAACCCCGTATGTGATGAATGATCATATTTCACATGCGAAGCCGATAAAGTTGTTGCATATTCCAGTCACTGGATTTCAGATTTCGGCCAAACCTCAAGGAATGTGAAATCTTCGTCCGAAGCACAAAATCGAGCTGCATTTGTTGCAACGCGATTGTGAAGACATGGTCGGTGCAAATCAGCAAAGAAACCAAAGAAAAATATCAAGAAATAAGCACACTATGGATAAAAAGTTTTCATGATTCATCCAAATTTTGAGTTGTGTGATCCTGGCTTAAAAACGCTATCCGTAGTCTGAAGTTGGTATCAAATCGATCGTCATGCCGAGCCCAACAAGAAAGAAATCATCTTTCGGCCAAATGGATGTTAGAGAAACCCTGAATCGGCCATGGAAGATCACACACGTTCTAGGGCAGCAACAAGGACTGTTTTAGAATTTTATGTATTGTTGAGCAGGGGAAAAATTGTCATTTTGCCCCATTTTTTAGATTTTTCTTTAATTCAAAAAAATTGTATTTTTGGCAATTAGGGTAGATTTTTATTAATCCACCCATGTTTAGGCAAAAGTTTTTATATATCACGTTATATTATTGTACAGGGGGGACCACTTGGCTTAATAAAATTTCGATTTTTCTTCATTGTTGGGTCACGTTTTGTGAGAGAGGAAGGAGAGTTCTGGGTCGGTACCCCTGGGATAACGTAAATCTGTTTTTCTCTCTTCTCTTTCTCTCTTTCTCTCTTCTCTTTCTCTCTCTTCTCTTTCTCTCTTCTCTTTCTCTCTCTTCTCTTTCTTTCTCTTTCCGTCTCCTCTTTCACAGGCCACGGAACCTCATTGCCAAGTATCACTCTTTCTCCTTCTCTTCTTCTCTCTTTCCTTCCCTTGTGGTCTCATATGACTACGATGTTTGAACATATTTTTTAGCTCCTTGGGTCTCCGATGCGAAATAAAAGAGAAGCTGATTAATAAAGTCCTGATATAAAATGGAATTTTTTACAATCTTAGAATTTTCCCATAAAGGGTTACAATCTGTTACCTGCCAACTTTCATCGCAATCTAACATGTCTAAGGCAGTGCTGACAATGAAATAATTTCAGGAAAATCAACCTCTAGCACCTTGAAATGGACCCCGTAACTAGAACTCTATTAACGGAGCATCAAACGGATGTGGACCACTGCCATTGGATCCAACACGGTCGAAAGCCCCTATGGGTCAAGTTTTATTAGCTTAATTGGGCTCTCCAAGATAAATTTACGGCAAAAGACTGAAAAGGAGTAAGTCGCACGTTATTCCATGCGCCCTCCCTGCACCAATCTCCATTAAAGGAGATTAGTGTGCACAAGCACGAGCAGCAACTTCGGAGACTCGTATCTCACTTGTTATGAGTCAGATCGTGCTCAAATTTTGTGAGCATATTCATCTCGTCAAGACGAGGATTCAACATGTGGCACGTCCCGTGACGACCCTTGAGTAGGGAGAAAAACTAGAGAGAAGTTTGTGATTCATTGTACAAGTTGTAGAAAATTTAGCAGCGACACTTCTCGTTCGAGTGGCAATTCGACGCTCGCACACCCGATCGACATGAAATCAAGTCCATCGTGTGCGTAAGGTATAGGGCTTTGTCTGGTTCGAACCCCACATGTAATGAACGATTGGATTTCACACGAAGCCGATAAAGTTGCTACAAATTTCGGCTGCCAGATTTCAGGATTCGGCATGAAATCGAGCTTTGTTTGTTGCAACGCGATTGTGACGGCATGCTCAGTACAATTCAGTGAAGAAATCATAGAAAAACTTCAAGAAACAAGCGCATTATTGATAAGAAGTTTTCGAGATTCATGCAAATTTCAAGTTGCGTGATCGTGACCTAAAAACGTGATCTGTGTCTGGAAGTTGGTATAAAATTGATCGTCATGCCGAGCCCAAGGAGAAAGTAATCATCTTTCAGCAAAACAGGCACTGAAGCAACCCTAAATCATCCATGAAAGATCACACATATTCTAGGGCACAGTAGGGATTGTTTTGGAATTCCATGTATGATTGGGCTGGGGCAAAAACATCATTTTGCACCCATTTTTATATTTTCTTTAATTGAAATAAATTGTAATTATCCTCAAATAGGCTTGATTTTGGGTATCCACCCATGCTTAGGCCATATTCTATAAATACATGCTAAACCTAATTGTAAAAGGTTCCACACTGATGAATAAAATTTGATATTTTTACATTGAGATTGTGGGCATGTCATGGAGAGAGAGAGAGAGGAGAGAAGGAAAAGTTTGGTACCCTTCAATTAGGTAACTTTCTCTCTCCTCCTCTCATATCTCTTTCTCTCTCCTCTTCTTTCTCTCTCCTCCTCTCATCTCTCTTTTTCTCTCTCCTCTCATCTCCCTCTTTCTCTCTCCTCCTCTTACTCCCATCTTTCTCTTTCTCTCTCCTCCCCTCATCTCTATCTTTCTCTCTCTTCCTCTTTCTTTCTCTCTCTTCTCTCAACAGGCATGGCAGTGGGCCATCGCCGTGCGTGTCTTTCATCTTCTTCTTTCTTGTTTTTCTCTCCTTTCTTTCCGTACTCACCCTTCATTCTTTCCTAATCCTTCCTCCCTCCCTCTCTCTTGATCTTCTTCCCTTTCTTTCTTAATTTCTCTCTTCTTTCTTTCTCCTTGTTCTTTCCATTCTCTCTCTTCACCATTCATACACGGCGGGGCCTATCGCTAAGCATTATGTCCTCCTCTAGTCCTCCTCTAGAACACACACAGTGAGCCTGGCCCTAACTCGAGTGACGGGCCGACCCTTTGTTTGAGTTTGTTCCTATGTCATGGACGGCATAAGCCCATTGCTGTCCATGTTTTCTCTCTCCAGTCATGGACAACAAAAACCCACTGCAGTCCATGTTTTCTCTCTCTTCTTCCCTTTATCATGGACGGTGGAGACTCATCGCCGTCCATGTTTTCTCTCTCATCTTTCCTTTGTCATGGATGGCAGAATCCTATTGCCGTCCATGTTTTCTCTCTTTTTATGGACAGCGGAAGCCCATCACCATCCATGTTTTGTCTCTCCTCTCCCTTTAATCATGGATGGTGGAATCCCATCGCTATCCATGTTTTCTCTCTCTTCTTCCTTTTATCTTAGACGGTGAAAGCCCATCGCCATCCATGTTTCTTTATCTTCTCTCTCTCCTATCATAGACAGTGGAGCTCATCGCCATCCATATTTCTTTCTCCTCTCTCTCTCTTATCATGGAAGGTGGAAGCCCATCGTCATCCATGTTTCTTTCTCTGCTCCCTCTCTTGTCATGGGTGGCAGAAGCCCGTCGCCGTCTACGTTTCTTTCGCTTCTCTCTCTCCTGTCATGGATGACAGGATAGAAGCCCATCGTTGTCCATGTTTCTTTCTCTTCTCTCTCTCCTATCATGGATGGTGGAAGCCCATAGTCGTCTATGTTTTCTATCTCTTTTTCCTTTTATCATGGACGACAGTAGCCCATGATCGTCCATGTTTCTTTCTCTTCTCTCTCTCCTATCATGGAAGGTGGAAGCCCGTCACTGTCCAAGTTTCTTTCTCTTCTCTCTCTCTCTTGTCATGGATGGCAAAAGCTCATCGCCATTCATGTTTCTTTCTCTTCTCTCTCCTATCATGGACGGTGGAACCCCATCACCATCTATGTTTCTTTCTTTTCTCTTTCTTCTTTCTCTTCCTTCTCTCTGTCTTTCTTTCTCTTCCCTCTTTCTTCTCCATCTTCTTCTTTCTTCCTATCCCCTCTTCCCATCCTCTTTTCTCTCTTCTTTCTTTCTCTCTTCTCTTTCCTCTCTCTTTTCTTTCTTCTTTGTCTTTTTCTCGTTTCCTTCTCTCTTCTCCTTTCTTCTACCCTCTTCTTCTCTTCTTCTTCTTTTTTCTCTCTTCCTTTCTTTTCTTCTCTCTCATTACTCTTTCTTCTCTTTTGTTCTCCTTCTCTCTGCTTCTATTTTCCCTTTTTCCTCTCTCTCATTTCTCTTTCTTCTTTCTTCCTCTCTCGTTTGACCCAAAGAGGTTAAGATTAACCCTGTCACAATAGTCTTGTCATATAGCACTAATGCCGCCGTGTCAGTCTAAGTCATCGTGCCCGTCTTATTGCCACGACTAGCTAGCCATTGTGCCAAGCTGGTCAATGTTTGTTCTAGCGTTTAGTAGTAATATTATTGTGTCGATCTGAGTTACAGTGCCATCTTGCTAGCACTGTTTGAAGACATTCCAAGAAGAAGTTATTAGAGAAAGAGCGAAACAGGAGGAGCTGCACGCTATTCTCGTGCGGCCACCCTGCAACTCAACTCCATTAAAGGGAAAGTCATGAACAGTGACTTGCAAGAACTATATCTTATTTGTCCCAATCGGATCATGCTCAAATTTTGTGAGTGTGTTCGTCTCGTTGAGACGAGCTTTTCGATATGTGGCACGCTCCGTGATGACGCTCGAGTGTTAAGAAAATCTAGAGAGAAGTTGCTAATCCGTGAAGAAAGTTGTAGGAATAATATCAGCATCGTACCTCGCTCGAGCAGCCAAATCATGCCGCGTGGGAGTCCGATCGATGTGAAACTAGCTCCATCGTGCGCGTACGGTCTAGGGCTATCTCCAGTCCGAACCTCGTAAATGATGAACGGACGGATTCTTCACTCAAAGCTGATGAAGTGGCTACAAATTCTGGTGCCAAAATTCCAGATTCTGGCAAAAACTCCAAAGTTGCAAAATATTCGTCCAAACACAAAATCGAGCTGTGTTTGTTGTCACGTGATCTTGTCGGCATGCTCAGTGTGATTCAGCGAAGAAATCACAGAAAGAACTTCAAGCAATAAGCACACTATCGATCCGAAGTTTCAAGATTCATCAAAATTTCAAGTAAAATGATCATGCTGTGAAAACACGATCCATGGCTCGAAGTTTGTATCAAATCGATCGCCATGCCTAGCCTTAAAAGGAAATAATCATCTTTCGATCAAACGGGCATAAAAATAACCCCAGATTATCCATGAAAAATCATGCATGTTTTATGACAGTACAGGGATTGTTTTGAAATTTCACAAATTATTAAGAAGGGGCAAATCTGTCATTTTTCACCCTATTTTCCTATTTGTCTTATTTCAATTAAATCTTAATTTTCAGCAATTAGGTTTAATTTTGATCAATCCATCCATGTTTGGGCACAACTCTATATATACCACGTACTACCATTGTACGCAGATCCGTCATTTATTCGTTATGGAGAACTTTGCTTAATAAGATTTCTCTTTCTTCTCATTGTTGGGTCACGTTTGGAGAGAGAGAAAGGAGAGAGAAACTTTTAGATTGATACCCCTAGGCTCAAGGTAAGTCTTTCTCTCTCTTCATTTCTTTTCTTCTTCCCTTTCTTCTTCCCTCTCTTCTTTTCTTTCTTCTTCTTCTTGTTCGTATGAGATTCTTTAGGAGGCCATGCATAATAGTGGCAGTGTCGTGCATGCCTCTTTCCCTCTTTCCCCTGCCTGTATATATCTCTCTTCTCTGTTTAATACAGTCAGTGAAGCCTAGCACCAACTGCATCTTTTCTCTCTTCTCTCCTCTTTTCTTAAACACAGTAAACGAAGCCTAGCATCGACTGTATCCATCTCTCTCTTCTTTTTTTAACCCAACCGATGATATCCAGCACTGACTATGCTTCTCTCTCCTCTTTTCTTAAAAACAGCGAACGAAGCCTAGCTCTGACTGTGTCTGTCTCTCTCTTCTTCTTCTAATCGAATTGGCGATGCCTATTGCCGACTGTCCCTTTCCTTCTCTTTCTCTTCAAACCCAACCGACGATGCCTAGCGTCAATTGTGTCTCTCAAATTCTTCTCATTCATTCTCTCTTCTCTCACACGCTTCTTCTTCTTTCTTTCTCTTCCTCTCTTTCTATTCTCTTCTTTCTTATTCTCTTACTTCTTACTCTCTCTTTATGATTTAAATTTATGTTATCCTTTCTTTTGATCAAGAAGGGTTGAGATTAGCCTTTTATGATAGTCCTGTCATCTAATCGTAATGTTGTTGTGCCAAAATTACTGTGCCCACTTTATTGCCATGACAGACTAACCATCATGCCTAGCTAGCCAGTATCGGTGTTGATGTCTAATAGTAATCCTGTGAGTCAGTGTGAGTTACCGAGCTCATTTTACTACCACGTCAGGCTAACTATTCACTAGCTTAGTCATTGTGTTGATCTCCCTGCCTGATCAAATTCTTCTTTCCCCCATCTTTCTCTTATTCTTCTCTTCTTCTTTTGAATGCGCATGCTTGTGTACATTCACCAAAGAGGAAAAGAGTGAGGTCTGTCGACTCACCTCTGTTATAATATTTGCCATATGTGTGTGATTGCAGAAAACAAGAGAATACAAGCCAAAGGAAGAAATTTCAAACTGGTTTTTACTCGAGGGATTTCTTCATGATCTAAGAGGGTGCCCACACGAGCCAGCCCAAGTAAATCCTGACCGACCTTAAATTCCTCTCTCACCGGTTGGTAATACCTGCCCTCGTTCTCGAATGAGGTTCCTGAGAGAGTGATCACAAAAGTTTGGGGTCCCCCCCTAAAACCTGAGACGCGTGCTGCCCGATCCTCAAAGATCTGGAGGGCGAGATCAAGGCACCTAATTAGCTTGGCGACTTCATTTGGGACACACTACCCCTTAGTCTGATCGTTCTTGTTTGGCTAGTTTCTTCTTCTATTATCTGCTTTCATTATCTCTTCACATTTCCTGGCTTGCAGGTTCTATAATCCATTCATCCGAATCGAGGATTTTCTTATCCCCGCATTCGAAAGTATCCCTAGGGAACAAGTTCCTCCAACTTCGTTCCCAGCCATCCATTTGAGCAAAGAGCTCTTGTTTAGCTCCCTGGTCTTAACCTGAATCGGTATGAAGCGGGACTTAAAGGTCCTTCATTCCCCATCTCCTCGCTCCGGTGGAAACTCCACTAAGGCACCTTGCATCGGCAGCACTTCTGTTGCCACACACAACATGCACCTAGCCACCAGCAAGTCACTTGCCGGTCATATTCCTGAGGTATGTTAGAAGGCTGCCTAGTCCATTTCTGTAAAAGGAATGCAAGTTGCTATTGCTTCTGTGGGTCACCACAAGGCTACCCCGCACATTCTTGCGCCATCAGTCTCTACCCCTAGAGGCTCAACACATCGAGGCGAAAGCCCTACAGTCTCCACCCCTCACACATACCACAAGGCTTTGGGTCACCCACTCGAGCCACACCTTGCGGCAATCCTTGTGCTACCTCAAGTTAGCACCCAGGATGAGACCTTCTAAGGCAAGGTCCTGCGCAAGCTGATCACATGCATCTCACTGCTCGGGGCAACGCTGTCATTACACCATCCCGAGTACACAGGAGACGACCTCCTCGTCTTCCTACTCAACACACACAAGTGCACCCTGTAAGGCTCAGGCCTCCACCTGTTCCCTAATAGACACCTGCTCATAGTTCTTGGCCACCAAAGGCCAGACCACTAGCTCGAGCCTGGGCTGACCCCTAGGTCCCCCGTGATCCTTCTTCAAGGGGGCGTACACGCGTTGCCATCACATATGTCCCCTCGCCCTCTACTTATGCCTCCTCATGAGTTAACCCTACCCTTGCCTACTCCTCCTTCGAGCATGCACCTTCAGCCATGACACTCAAAGCCTTTCCCCTAGAGTACCATCTTGAACCAGTGACAGTAAGTGGGCAGCATTGGACCTGCATGTGTGTGAATGATCCATTGAGGCGTTCAGAGTGGCTTGAGAGCCAACCTATAGTGCAGTAAGTGGTCTGGCATTTGGGATGTTAACCTTTCCAATTGCAACAGTCATAGGACCACTTTGGTTCGCATGCATGCGCATATTTGTTTGTGACCTTTCACCGAGTTACGAGTCATGTGCTTTCCTATGTGCAATATTTGGACTGCCCCGAGCTGGGTGAATATTATGCAATGCAATATGAGTGGCTTGAGAACCACTTTTAGTCTGGGTCCTAAGAGACTCGAAGTAAGTGAAGTGGTTGGAGGTAGCTTTTGCATGCCCCTATTCATCACAGTGATGACTGAGCCATTTGCCATGACATGTGTCAATGTGTGTTAGATGGCTTTGGAGCCATTCGAATTAGATGGTCTGGCGAGGGATCGGCTAGCATTATGTGTGTGGGGAAATATACTAGTATGAGTAGTGCCCATGTGAAGTAGAGGCAAGTTGCCCTTGTGGTTACCCACTGAAGCAATGGTCTTAGAAGAACCAGTTGCGAGAGAAAAGGGAATGGTCTTAGAACCACTCTTGAGCCTATGACTGGTGGAGAGTTCGCCAGTAGAAATGTGAACATGAAGGGCAGCGTTTTAGAACTGCTCATGCAATTAACATCATTGGACGTTTCTTTAATGCTGATAGAGAGGGAGGAAGGGATTTGGGGTCCCTTTCTCGAGTTTACCTGAGCCTAACCTCAGATGGTAGGGTCAGAGAGACCACTCAAAAGAAACATGGAAGTAGTAGATTGAAGAATCTTATTTCCGGCCGTTACATTCACAAATGTGGGAATAATGAAATCCCCAATTTGGATAAGAGAGGAGTAATTAGACTCCATTGCATTTTTTAAGAAAGAGTGAGATGAGATACCGGTTTGAGAGCGGACGAACCAACTAAAGGGTGGGCTATCCTCAATAGAGTTGTCAGTTGGTTGGGATTGGATCTACCTCGCTCGAGCTCCCTCGGGGGCCCGAGTTTGATTGAACCCCTCTCGAACAACCATTTGATCTCATGAGCACATGTCTAGCTCTTGCATCACATAAGGATAGGTATGTTCAACTATGATAGGATTTTAAAGCGATGAAGTTATGGACTCGAGAACCTACCTCACCATGGTTTGAGTTCGTAAGATAAGCTCAGGTTAGATCAATGAACGAAAGTCGTCTAGCAGTCCAGCAGCTCGATTTGAATTCGGCCCCCTTTTTTAAACTCGATATCTCACATGGACTCTCACTTGAAAACTGTTAATGAAATCCAAATATACCATACTCCTCTTTGATGGGATTTATGGATTAATGGTCCAAGTTTTGGGGGTAGAGTAGTTAAACAAATAATAAAGAGAGCGAAGAAAGAATAGAATAAGAATTAGTGAATGAGAACTTACTGTTTGAATAAATTTTTCAGCACTTTGGGTCCCCGATGCGGAATAAAAGAGAAGTCGGTCAATAAAGCCTTGATATGTAGTGTAATTTTTTACAGTCTCAAAATTGCCTCATAAGGGGTTAGAATCTTCCCAAGGACTTAAAAAAGCCACCTGCCAAAGAAAACATTTTGGTAAAATTAGCCTCTAGCACCCTGAAACAGACCCCGTAACTAGAACCTTATTTTTGGTGCATAAAACAGTTATGGGACCACCACCCTTGGATCCGGTATGGTATAAAACCTCTAGGGGTCAAGTTTCATCTTAAACAGACACCCCAAGACAATGTTATGGATGAAACATTAAAAAATGATAGGCTGCACACTATTCTCATGCAGCCTCCCTGCATCAATCTCCATTAAAGGAGACTGGTTTGTTCAGTCATGAGCAACAACTTTGGAGACTTAGTCTCAATCATTTCGAGTCGGATCACTCTCAAACCCTTTTGAGAGTGTTCATCTCATCAAGACAAGCATTTTGATATGTGGTATGCCCCGTGACGATACCCGAGCAGGGAGAAAAACTAGAGAGAAATTCACGATTCGTGAAGACAGTTGCAAAAAATCAGCGTAGCATGACCCACTCGAGCGGCTGTATCACGATGCTCACGTATCAGATCGATGTGAAACCAGTTCTGTCATGTACGTAAGGTATGAGGCTACATCTGGGTCGAACCTCACACATGATGAACTGTCGGATTTTACAGACAAAGCTGACAAAGTTGCTATAAATTCGAACAGCTAGAATTCAAATTTCTGCCAAAAACCCAAGAGGGCAAAATCTTCGTTCGGGCACAAAATCAAGCTGTGTTTGTTGCAACACGATTATGATGGCATAATCAGTACAATTCAGTGAAGAAATCAAAGAAATACATCAAGAAGTGAGTACACTATCGATCGAAAGTTTTCAAGATTCATCTAAAATTTGAGTCCTATGATCGTGGCCTAAAAATGCATTCCATGAATAGAAGTTGGTACCAAATCGATCATTATGCCAAGCCCAATGAGAAAGCAATCATTGTTTTGCTAAATAGGTGCCGGAGCAATCCCGAATCATCCATGGGAGACCACGCATGTTCTACGATAGCAGCAGGGACTGTTTTGGATTTTCATGTATTATTGAGCGAGGGTAAAAATGTAATTTTACCCCAATATTTACATTTTCTTTGATTCAAATAAATGGTAATTATCATCAATTAGGATAGAGTTTGGGCATCGACCCATGTTTTGGGCCCAATTCTATAAATATGTGTTAAACCTAATTATAAAGGGCTTCCATCAGTCTTCAATTTCATGAATAAAATTTGAGACTTTGAGTATTGAGATTGTGGCACATATTAGAGAAAGGAGAGAGAAGAAAAATTTGATACCCCTTAATAAAGGTAAGTTTCTCTCTTCTTCTCTCTTCTCTCTCCTCTCTTTCTCTCTCCTCCTCTCTTCTCTCTTTCTCTCTCCTCCTCTCTTCTCTCTTTCTCTCTCCTCCTCTTTTCTCTCTCCTCTCATCTCTATCTCATCTCTTATTCTCTCTTCTCTCATCGATATCTTATCTCTCTCCTCTCATTTTTATCTCTCTCTTTCTCTCTCCTCCTCTCTATCTCTCTCCTCTTCTCCTTCTCTGTCTCTCTCTTCCTCTGTCTTTCTCGTTGTTCTCTCAACACACACGGTAGCAGACCATGACCGTAAGTGTCTTTCATCCCCTTCTTCTTCTTGTCTATTCTTTCATTAATCACCCCCCTTTCCTTCCTAATCTTTCCTCTCTCTTTCCTGATCTTCTTTCTTCACTTTCCTTCTCTCTCTTCTTTCTTTCCTTTCTTTTACCTCTTTTCCTAATCTTTGTTCTTTCTTTCTCCTTGTTCTTCTCTTTCTCTCTCTTCTTTATTCATACATGGTGGAACCTAACGCTGAGCATGATGTCCTCCACCTCTTGGAACATACACAGTGATCCAGGCCTTAACCCGAGTGGCGGGTCGGGTCTTTGTCCAAATTCCCTTATCTCCATGTCATGCACGATCATGCCTATCGTCGCGCGTGTATTTTTCTTTCTCTCTTCTATCTCCTTCCTTCTGTCATGGATGGTGGAACCCCATTGCCGTCCATTTTCCCTTTCCCCCTTCCTTTCTTGTCATGGATGGCGGAACCCTATCGCCATCCATGTTTTCTTTCTCTCTCGCTTCTCTATCATGGACGGCAAAGCCTCATCGTCGTCCATGTTCTCTTTTCTTCTTCTCTCTCCTCAGTCATGAGCGATGAGATCTCATCGCTGTTCATGATTTATTCTCTTTTCTCTCTCCTCTATCATGGACGACAGAAGTCCATCATCGCATGTTTTCTCTCTCACTCTGCCTTTTCCTATCATGGACGGCAGAAGCCTATTGCCATCTATGTTTCTTTCTTTTTCTCTCCCCTCAGTCGTGGACGGTAGAAGCCCATCACCGTCCATGTTTCCTTCTTTTTCTCTATTCTCAGTCATGGATGGCAGAAGCCGATCGTCGTCCATGTTTCTTTCTCCTTCTTTCTCCTTAGTCATGGACGGAAGATGCCTATTGCAGTCCATGTTTCTTTCTTTTTTCTCTTTCCTCAGTCATGGATGGTGGAAGCTCATCGTCGTCCATGATTCTTTCTCTTCTCTCTCTTTAGACATTGATGGCGGAAGCCCATCTCCGTCCATGTTTCTTCTCTTCTTCCCTTCTTTCTCTATCTTCCTTTAACTCTCTTCTTCCCTTCTCTTTCTTCTTTCTTCTCTCTTCTCTTCCTTCCCTCTCTCTCCTTCACTCTCCTTTCTCTTTCATCCTTTTTTCCTCTTTGTTTTTCTACCTTTATGCTCTTCTCTTTCCTTCTTTTATTCTTTCCTCTCTCCTTTCTTCTCTTCTCTTCCCTTCTTCTTCTTCTCTCTTCTCCTCTCTTTTATTCTCTTCTTCTTCTCTCTTTTTAATCTCTCATCTTTTTCTCTCGCTTTTTTTTTTCTTTTTTCTCTCTTCGTTTTTCTCACTTATCTCTCTTTCTTTTCTCTTCTCTGTCCTGCTTCGCTCTTTCCCTCTTATTGGATCAAGGGAGGCTAAGTCTAGCACTGCCATGGTAGTCTTATCATCGAGCAGTATTAACACTGTGCCGCCCTGGGTTATCGTGCCCGCCTTGCTCCCATGTCAGGTAAGCCATTATGCTAGGCTGGTTGGTGTTGATTTTATCATTGAGTAGTATTGCCATCGTGACGGTTGAGTTACCGTGCCGATCTTGCTACCACATCAGGTCAATTATCATGACAGTTTATCCACTATGTCAGGCTAGCCACTCGATCAAATGCCTCTTCCTTCTCTTCCCTTTTTTTTACCCCAACTTTCATATCAACATCTCTTCTCTCTCTCTTTTGAATGTGTGCACCGTGTGCATTCGCTCAAAGACAAGGTGGAGTCGCTTAGCCCACTTCTATTGTAAATTAACCATGTGTGTGTGATCACAGAAACAAGAGAGTGCCGATCAAAGGAGACGATTTCAAACCAATTGAAGGACTGAGGGGCTTTTCATCATGATCTAAGATGGCGCCCACACTAGCTAGCTTGAGTGAGCCACGGATCCAGGTCAGATGTGTCCCGCCTCACATTAAATTCCTCCCTCATCAATTGGTGTACCTTCTCTTGTTCCTTAGCAAGGTTCCCAAGAGAGCAGTCTCAAGTCCAGGATTCTTCTTGAAGCCCAAGATACGTGCCACCAGATCATCTAGATCCCGTGGACAAAATTGAGGAACCTAACCACTTAATTCAGAAGAGAAAAGAAGAAGTAGATGAAGAGAAAATAAGTGAAGAGTTGACCAAAAGAAAATCAGGTAGCCTCTCAGAATAACCTCTCCTAAGAGGTATTACCAGAGACGAGGAAAAGTACCTGACACAAAGGCTCGATACCCAAAGTGTAGTTACAGGACTGAGCATATAACTATGTCACTAAACTAAAGATCCCCCTAAAAGTGATCAAGTGAGAGAAGAAAGTGAAAGAGAAAGAGATGAAAGTCCCTCACAACCCAAACACTATGTGACTTGGTGGTTAGAGTAGTGAAAGGGTCAGAGCTCTAATGGAAGATAACTCAAGATGACTCCAACTGAAGTGACCAAGTGTAAGAGAATCAGTGTCTCTTATGACCCGACTTCACTCTGCAAGCTGATGGTTAGAGTAGCAATATGAGAGTTAAAACCCTTGGGCACTATCTCTGGATGACCCTGAGTCGAGTGCTCAAGAAGTAAAGAAAGCAACAAGAAAAGAGAGAGATAAAAGAATGATGAAGTAAAAATAAAGTAAAGTGAATTAAAAGTCAAGATATGATTCAGAGAGAGAAGTGAGCATTTAAAGTGAGAGAAAATGAGATAAATAGGGGTCAAGGAATGATGGACCTGCTTGTGGTGCAGGTCCAGACTCACATGGGGCGGATAGAGTTTATAGGTGAAAGAGGTGCAGATATAATTTATAGGTGAGAGAGGGGCAGATTACGTATAAGGAGGAGAAGACGAGTAGGGCGGATAGGGCTAGTAGGGCAGATAAGGTGAATAAGGTGAGTAGGGCGGATAGGGTGAGTAGGGCGGATAAGGTGGATAAGGTGAGTAGGGCCTATAAGGTGAATAAGGTGAGTAGGGCGGATATGGTGGACTGAACGAGTAGGGTAGATAGGGAGAATAGGGCGAGTAGGGCAGATTGGGTGGATCGGATGAGTAGGGAAGATAGATCGGATAGGGCTATAGGGTGAGTAGGAAGAGTAAGGCGAATAGGGCGTATAGGGTGAGTAGGGCGAATAGGGGTGAGAGAGATGAGGGTGCGAGAAGAGAGGAAGAGAGTGGGAGAGGGGCAGACAAGCCTATGATGCGGGTAAGTGTCCTACGTGAGAGGGAGAGAGGGAGAAAGGCAGAGAGGAGAGAAGAGAGGGAAGGGAGTGTCGAGCCCACCCTAAGTGCGGGTCCAGGTCTGGACGACAGGGAGAGAGAGAGAGAGAAGAAGAGAGAGGGAGGGGGAGGGCTCGGACCCGTCCTGTGTCAGAGCAAGGAGAGTGAGAAAGAAAGAAGGAAAGAAGGAAGAGAGAGAAATAGAGAAAGAAGGGATAGAAGAAAGAAGAAGAGAGAGAAAGGGCTAAAAGAAGAGAGAGAAAGAGAGACTTGGTGGATCAAGACTAGGGTCTAGGGGTCTAGGAACCCAGTTTAGATGTATGGTGTATAGATATGGTGTATAGGATAGGCTAAGGTGTATGGTGCACTATGGTGTGTGGTGTATGGTAGGGTGTATGCTAACTAAGGTAGGGTGTAGGGTGTATGGAGTAGGATTGGATGCTTGGGGTTCTAAGGTATATGGAAGTTAGGATTTCTAGGGAGTATGGGATTTGAGAGTTGGGAATGCTAAGGGAGTTGGAACTTTCGGGTTCTAGGGAGTGTAGGATTCTGGGGGTATTTTCTCTCTCTAGGAAATGTTTCTTTATCCTCTTATCTTGAGTCTTGAACTTCAAAGCATAAGTAAAAGAATAAGCAAGAACTAAGAATTAAAGAATTTCACTCCAAATGTTCAAATGTCCAAAAGTCTTTATTACAAATGACTTGGATTCCTTATATAGATCAACCACAAAACAAGGGTGGAATGCTCAAAAATACCCAAAATTTTCAAAAAATACACATTTTATGAATTAAAAGACTAATCTTGTTTTTGGACCAAACGACCAAAATACCCCTAGGCATGTTTCAACAAATGACAAAACCATCCCTCCATGAGGGGCCTCTTGCCATTAGTAGACCTCGAGAGCTTTTTTCATGCGCTTGCGATGGTAATTCGGGTGATCAATCGTCGTAGAATCAATGCTTGAACTATTGCACACATTTTGATACCCATTCATTGTCTTGAAATGGATTTTTGAGGAAGAACCCAAAAATCCGGCCATGTCCATAAACTTTGTGATTCTTCATTCACCAATCCGGGATGATCTATGATATTTTAAGCCTTCATATTGATCACAAATTGAAGAGGATACTATCATGATCATTTTACAATAAATTTCATCAATTTTGGTCTCTGTTTGAGTATGTTCTAATTTCGAGAAATCACCGAAAATTGGGATTTTGGAGACTAGAAAAGTATGCCTTTTTTTACCATAAATTTCATGTCATCCGACCTCCGATCATTCACAAAAACTATATCAAACTATGGCTCTTCTAAACACGGTCGCAACAAACTCATACATGTGACGATCCGACATCCGGATCTTGAGCAATAGCCTCTCAAAGAATTGGATGTTCTTCTTTATAAATATAAATTTTCACGTTCTGATCTCATCTTCTCCTAGAAATTCTCACGCTTCGGGTCACACCATGACGTGTGGCATATGTCAAAATGAGCGGATCATCGAGATCTAGTTTTTGTCCAAATTTGAGCTTAATTGGACTCAAAATGAGCAAGTTATGAGCATTTGAAAATCATCCTAAAAAGAGAAAGCACAGTTTCCATTTATACAAACTGGTTCACCCAGGAGACACCGCAATAGTGTAAAACTCACCCTTTTATGGTAGGTTAGGCCCATAATGGTCTTAGAGGGTCCGATTGAGCCAAAATTTGATACACAAGGGCTTTTTGACATTTCGAATCCAATGGAGGTGGTCTGATGTGTTTTGAAACTCATAAAATAGGGCTATAGTTATGGGGTCCATTTTCAGCATAATAGGATTTAGATTTGAAAACCAAGTTTCGTCTTGATCATATCAAAACTTGTCAAAACACGACGATGATTTTAGGGTTCTGGATTGTTGTCTTCTGACCTGTTGGGGTCCTTTTGGCTCCTATTTTCTACAGATTTGGGCCTACAAACACATTGCCATTGTTCGTCCTCCTTGATCAACGATGATTGTATCTACTGCTCTGGGACTGGTGTATGTCAATGAGTCCACTCGACCTCGAGATGTCAATTATTATCGGTGTGTTTTGGACGAGTTGTCATCCTTTGATTGGGTGATCAAGGGTCTTGAGAATGTGCTCATGTTTCTGCTTACTATGGGGTATTCATGTCTTAACCTGGAGGGGCAGTACTTCACAGAGGGGTATTTCCCTAAGAGGGTGCTTCGTAAGTTTCGTCATACTCAGAATTATACTTTCTCAGGAGAGGTGATCGATCACCGCCCTATTTTTCCTCTTTGACGACACTCTTCCACCCTTTTGGTCAAGGTAGGTTTGTCGTGGATGGGAAATAAGTCTTCTTCTAGTGAGGGGTTGGTCAAGCAAGGCAAGCCCATGACCACCTCCAACTACAACTCTTGGTGGGACCATGCATCCCCTCTTACATTGTGCCCAAAGTTCTCGAGACTCCATGATGAACGTTCTGGCCCTGCTCGGGATCTCGTGTCTTCTCGAGAAAACGATGCCTCTTCTTCAAATAAGTGGGTTAAATCGGATGTTTCTGACATCAGTTTAGAAGATGCTGAAGTTGAATTAGCTCAATGGGAAGCCTTCGTGGTGGAACTCAAGGAGAAGGATGTTGATCCGAAGCCGACGACTGAATAGCCAAAATTTTTTTTTTCTTTTTTTTAGCATGAATAAGTCGATCTTATGTTCACCAATATTTTTCAAAAGTTTTATTTTCATTGAAGGGTCTCGGGACCCGAGTAAGTGCATGTAATAAGCCCATTTTCAATGGATGAATAAAGTCAAAATTTTGAGACATCTAGAATTTTATTTCACATTTTGATTGATCCTCTAGGATTGTGGAATCCCCTCTATATATTTTTTTCAATTCTTTTTTTTTTTTTTTTTTTGCTGCCCCTTATATGGGGTATGTGATCATCTATACGTGTGCAATTGATTTGTCGAAGTAGAGTGGGACACTTTCTTTGCACACACTTTTCAAACTTAATTTTTACGAACTCAGCCCCCCTAATTGTACGGTTGTTGTCCCAAAATTTCGATTATCAGACTGTCATACACACACGCGGGGATGAGCTTGCCTCATTTTGCCTCAGGGATCTAGCTGACAGAGAGAATGCTCCCAAACTAACTAATGTACTCATCGGCAAGGTTCACCCATCTCCGATATGTGGTAGTAGGCAGTTATACTCATACAATCATGGAGTGTCTGACTAATTTCAAGCCTCCATAAGAGGCATAGGAAGTTGGCTTCGAGAGACTAACAATTTAACCTCTTGTATTGATGGAGAAAATCCTTTCTAAAAGGGTTTTGGAAAAATTTTGAAAATGGATGATTTTAACAGGTAATTTGCATAGAATTTTCAAAAGGGACGGGCCTTACAGTTTTTGCCACCTGTGGCCCTTTGGTGGTCATTTTCTTTATTATGTTTTACCCGAAGATGATGAAAGGATTTCCTTGTGGGGTCGTGAGAACTCAAAAGTCTCAAAGTTGTCCTTTTACCTTTGGAGCTTTCATCCTATGCTTCGCAGGTCCATGAAGAGTTTTATGCATTCTTGTCGGGCTTCCATCTTGGAGAAGTCTCGACGTTTTTCCAGTGTGTGTCGAAGTCACTTCGATTTTCCATTCATGTCACTGTCCCACATCTTTTTGAGTTGGTTTTGTTGGGAACCTACAGGGTTTAGGAGGAGTCTTCGTCCTCAAGGTCTGCTTGTGCAGTATTGTTGGAACTTGCAAATACGTATTTGTACTTGAGTGTTTTGCATGTGCAATTCTATTATAACTCATAGGTACTTGTTTGTACTTGATTTTTTGAATTGAAGATTTTTTATTTTTATTTTTTCTTTACCCATGATGCCTTTTCAGGTTTTCACCACGTCCATTTTTTATTTTTTTTATGATGCCCTTTTAGGTTTTCACTATGCTTTTGAACTCGTTAGTATTCTTTCAGATACATTGCATTAATGGGGCCATTGAGTTCATACCCCTCCTGATTTTTTATCTTGTAAGAATTGCTTGCATGCACTCAGGTAACCATGAATGGCCCTTCCGAATTAGGTTTGAACTTGCTTAAAGGGTGTGGATTTGCAAGAGTGTGAAAGATTTTCTTGAGTACCATGTCCCCTTCTCTAAATTGTCGAGGAACAACTTTTCTTTAGTATGCCCTCTCGATTCTACACTAGCAAGTAATGATATTTTGTGTTGCTCGTAGTCATCTTTCATTCAAAGTAACGAGGGCAGCGATTCGGGCTTTGATCTTTTGTTCCTCATCTGAATTTTTGTAAATAAGCACTCGGAACGACGGTATCTCCACTTCAATGGGTAGCATTACTTCCATACCATACACCAATGAGTATGGGGTCATGCCAATAGGAGTCTTCTCGGTTGTCTGGTAGGCCCATAGCCTGTCATTTAGATTTTCATGTCAATCTCTGCTACCTTCTATTATTCTTTCTATAACCCTAAGAAGTCCTTTGTTCGTGGCCTCTGCTTGTCCATTTCCTTTAGGGTAGTAAGGTGTGAAGAATTTTTACATTATCCCAAACTTTTTGCATACCTTAGTGACCTTTTCATTTTTGAAGTTGGATCCATTGTCAGTAATGATTGACTCAGGAATACTGAATCTGAATACAATGTTGTTCTTTATGAAACGGGCAACATGTTTTCCTTTAATTTTGACAAATGATGAAGCCTTTACCCATTTTGTGAAGTACTCTATAGCCGCTAATATAAAATAGGGGCCGTTCGAGGCTTTTGGTGAGATTATTCTAATGATATCAAGATCCCACATGGTAAAGGGCCATATGGGTGGCGTTGAGTTGAGTGGTACGGGCGGTGCATGGATGACGTCTCCATAAAGTTTACATTTGGGACACCTCTTAACAAACATCCAACAATCTTTGGTCATGTGGTTTAGGGTGTGCAGCACAGTCATAGGATCTGCACAACATATGTTTAGGGTTGTTTATGAGTTAAAAAACTATAAACTATGAGTGCTTAAACATAAACTGCATAGTGTGTTGTGTGCTCAAACACAACTATGTCGTTTGAGTGCCCAAAACATAGTTGTTTGAGTCCTCAAAACATGTTTTCAGTGTATGTGCTCTATGAATCCTATGTTTTGAGCAATTTTGAGTGCTCTATGTTTTGAGATTTGAGTGCTCAAACATAAGTGTTGAGAACTCGTATATATACACATATATATGTATATATATATATGTATATATGTACTATGTATGTATACGTAGTACATATGTGTACATGTACTATGTACTCATATGTATACATATGAGTTCTTAAAAAATATACATACGCATATAAACTAATATGTGTATATATATATATATATATATATATATGTATATATATATATATGTATATATATAGTATATATATACATATAAACTAATATGTGTATATATATATATATATATGAGTACATACAAATGTATGTACTCATATGTAGATATATATATTTATGTATATATATGTATACAAATGTATAAATGTATATGTACATATATGTACATATGAGTTTTGTATGTTTATATAAATGTATATACATATATGTATATGACGTCATAAATATATGTATATGTATATGTACATACATATATGTATATATATATATATACATATATATGTAATATATATACATATATGACGTCACATACATATACATATATGTCTACATATATGTATATGTATATGTAAATATGTATATATGTATATACACATGTTTTTATACATATAAAAACATTACATATATATGTAAATATATTTAAATATACACATATATACATATGTATATATATTTAAATATGTATATATATTTATGACATGTTTACATGTATTTATATATTTATATAGACATATTTATATTTATAAATAAATTTATATGTACATATATTTATATATTTACATTTATATTAACATATATATATTTAAATATGTATATTTACGTAAATATTTTATATATCAATGTATATTTAAACATATATTTATATATATTTTAGTATATTTACATTTATATGTATATATATATATTTAAATATATGTATATTTTATATATGTATATTTACATAACATATACGTAAATATAAATACATTTAAATATATGTAAAAATAAATTTTAAAATAAAATATGTATAAAAATATAAATACATTTACAAATACACTTATATATTTGCATATGTATATATATATATCTATATATATATATATATAAATACATTTATATATATGGAAATATATATATAAATATGTAAATATAAGTAAATATACATATTTAAGTTGAAATATAAATATAAATATATTTAAATTTATATATGTAATACAAGTAAATACATATAAATATCTAAATACATATTTACATGTAAATATATTATATTTTATTATAAATAAATGTAAATAGATTTATTTACATTTATGTAAATATGTATATGTATAAATATTAATATGTAAATATAAATATAAGTATTTAAATAAATACAAATCTATGTATTTACTTGTAAAAATAAATATATAAATATATTTACAGGGATACATAAATATGTAATATTTACATTTATTTATGTATACATGTAAATATTTATGTATACCAAAATACATAAATTCAGGTATTTACGTATTTATGTATATATTTATGTGTATAAAAGTACATATTATGTGTATATATTTATTTACATGTATATAAACACATGTATGCACATATATATACATGTATACATATGTGTATATCTGTATACATGCATACATATGTGTATATGTGCATATGTGTATATATGTATGTGTATATGTATAAACGTAAATGCGTATACACATATACACATATATGTGTTTTTACATATGTATATATGTATATGTGTATTTGTATATAGGTGTATACACATATATACAAATATATATGTATGTTTAAACACATACACATATACATATGTGTGTATACATATACATGCATAGACATATACATGTATGTATATGTATAAATTTGTATACGTGTATACATATATCTATATATGTATACATATATACATATATGTATATATGTATATATATATGTATATGTGTATACATATATGTATATGTGTATACATGTATACATTTATGTATACATATATATACATATATATATATATATATAGATATATATATATACACATCTATGTAGATGTTTATATACATATATGTATATGTATACGTATACATACATATATGTGTACATATACATATGTATATACATATATGTATATATACATCTATATATATATATATGTATATATATATATATATGTATACATGTATACATATATGTATATATACAGTATATATGTATATATGTATACAAATATATATACATATATGTATATATGTACACATATATATATATGTGTGTGTGTGTATATGTAAACATATATATATACATGTATACATATATGTATATATATACACATATATATGTATATGTATACATACATATATGTATATATATACGTATATCTACACATATATGTATGTGTATGTATATATACATACATATACACATATACGTATATGTATATGCAGATACATATATATATCCATATACATATATATATATATGTATACTTGTATACATATATATGTATTTGTACATATACATATACATATATGCACATATACTTAAATGTATATAGATATGTATATGTATGTATATATATATGTATATGTATATATATATACACATACATATATACATATATATGTATGTATTTATGTATACATACATATATGTGTAGCGCATATGTGTGTATAAACATATATGTGTACACATATACATATTTGTATACACATACACATATGTATATATGTGTATATGTGTATTTACATGTTTTTCTATTTATATTTATTTATATACATGTATATGTGTACACTTATATACACGTATAAATGTATTTAAATACATAAATATGTATACATATATGTAAATACAGAAATATTTATGTATATACATATTTACATAAATATATAATTATACATGTATAAATTCATGTATGTAAATAAATATATATGCAAATACCTGTAAATATATTTTACATATATTTATAAATATGTAAACATATATTCCTATACACATATGCATATTTGTATACACATATACACATACATATATATATGTAGATATGTATGTATATATGTATACATTTATGTATGTGTATGTACATATGTATACATAAATACTTATATGCGTACATGTATATCCACATATGCACATATATACACGTATGTGTGTGTATATATATATATATATATGTATATATATATACATGTATTTATGTGTATCCATGTTTATACATGTGCATAAATATATGTATTTACATGTATTTGTATATATATTTTAGTATATACATGTATATAAATACATAAATATGTATACATATATGTAAACAAATATATATGCAAATACATGTAAATATATTTACATATATTTATATGGTGATTTGCAAATAAATTTATATTTATATTTAAATATATTACATATATTTATAATTACATACACATGTAAATACATATAAATTTATAAATATATATATATATACATATATAAATACATTTACATATTTACATATAAAAATACACTTATATATATTTATATGTAAATACATTTATATATATACATGAAGTCATATATGTAAATATATTTATATGTATTTACATATATGTAAATATGTATATATGTGCATATATATATATATATATATATATGTATATGTATATGTATATACATCTATTTTTATATAGATATATACGTCCTAAATCCGGCAAATTAAGTGGATTGATGACGTAAGGAAAGATACCCTAAAGACTTTAAACTGCATAACCATGGTCTAAACTATATGATCTTGAAATATAGCGGAGGTCTAGTTGCACGACCTTAAACATTATGGTCCTAGTTGTTTGACTTTAAACTCCATAACCACGTTCCAGCTGTATGACCTTAGCCACATGACATTAAAGGACGCTACACCATGGTCCAAACTATATGACCTTAAATTGTAGCCGAGGTCTAGTTGCACGACCTTAAACTGTAAGGTCCTCGTTGTATGACTTTAAACATCATAACCACGATCCAGTTGTATGACCTTAAACCATATTGCACGTCCTGACTGCATGACGATAAACTATTTTGCATAGGTCCAAGAGGTACGACCTTTAACCCTACATGCATGCACATGCCTTTACATGCACTTTCACGCACACCTTCCCTAACCTAACTGTTAGTGTGTGCACGCCACCTTCATACCTCCTCAGTGTGTCTATTGACTTCATCACCATACCTCATTCCCCAATGAGTCTCACCCGTGCTCACAAAACAGCAAACCATCCTGCCATCCATTCTCATTGTAAGTTAGTGGGTCACCATCGTCCACTCACATTTCATACATCATCCATCTTTCATAGGTAGCCTAATGCCATTTCCCTAAGTGAGTCAAACCACCATTATACTCACTCCGTGGCCTCCACAGACTGCCATTCATTTCCTTTATGGTCCAAACTGTATGACCTTAAACTGTAGTGGAGGTCTAGTTACACGACCATAAACTGCATGGTTCTAGTTGTATGAATTTAAACTGCATAACCACGGTCCAGCTGTATGACCTTAAACAATAGTGTACATCCTAGCTGCATAAAGTTAAACTGTTTTGCACAGGTCCAGAAGGCATGACTTGAAACACCCCTTCACAAAAAAAATGATCAAATAACAGGCATGATATATACCTTAACAAGGGAATGCTATGAGTAAAAATGATGGACGGGCATAACCAAGAAACCATGAGTAAAAGAGTTTCGTGAGTAAAAATTGGGTATGGTGAAAACCCGAAAGGGCATCGTGAGTAAAAATAGATGAAAAGGGTGGACATGGTCGAAAGGTCATGGGTAAAAGAGCCCCAAAATAAAAAGAAGTTAATGAAAACCATCTCTAGGGCGCCGCTTCCCAAGCTCAAGCAAAAATCCACAAAGGACGCTTGAACCAATAAATAGGTTGATCCAGCACTCGTCTCAACAGGCGGTTTCATCCCTCACTGAAAAGAAGAAAATGCCTGGTGTCACCATGCTAGGACTCCAAAAATACAAGCTCTAAGGAAAAGATCCCGATAGCCTGAGTGTTGCAAAAGGACTCGAAAGAAAGAATACTTGGCAAGACAACAAGACAAGTCTCATGAATAAGAGCATCCTTCCCGCAAGGTTATGAACACACTTTCAAGATGTCAGAGATGCCCCAAGGGAGCTAAGTCAACCGTGACTTTGGAGCGGCAAATCAAATGATTGGCGTAGCTGTAAAGCAGTGGGTAGGGTTGGTTGTACCCAAAGTGATTATCTCGATAAACTGAGGTACCCTACTTGCCAAGGAATAACTGGTCAATCATAACTTTGGTGTGAAAAATTAGATGATTGTCGTAGCTGCAAAGCTGTGGGTAGGGGCGGTTGTACCCAAAATGGTTATCTCGACAAACTGAGGTACCATACTCGCCAAAGAATGACTGATGCACGAAGAAGATGGCACCGACATAAGGCCTTTCAACATACTATTCATATAATCCTCGAAACACGGCTCAACACCAGAGGATATACACAAAACCCAAACCAAATGGGAACGATGCCCTTCGACATGGGACTCAATTGCCAAATGGGCCTGATTTTGACTGACGAGGTCCGTACAAAATCCTCAGCTTGAGAATCACAAACATTCCTCACTAGGGTGAGGACTTCGACATGATGCCTCAAAAAAGTCTCTTCTCCCCCCAAAGTCTTAACATCCTAGTTGCATCGTTACATAAATCTCCTTGGTGTTCACATGGTCCTGTGGCTAAGAAGAAAAAAAAGTAAAAGTAGAAGGAAATTTTCCAAATTATTGTCCTTCTTACTTCTCTTGAAGCACAACAATCGACGGGGCAAGCTTTTTGAATGTATTTTTCCGCACCTTGGTCCCTGATAAGAAGCAGGTCAATAAACCCTACAAAATAGTGGAAATTCTTGACAGTCTTAGAATGGCCTCAGAATTGGCCAAGATCTTCATCAGCACTTTAAAAGACCAATTGTCAAGTTTCATTGTGATCAAACATGTTTAAGGCAGTAAACACAAAGAAACAATTTCAGTGAAATTGGTCTCTAGCACCTTGAAATTGACCCTGTAACTAGAGTCATACTTTTGGTGGGTTAAAGAGCTGTGGTACCACCGTCATTAGATTCGGCGTAGTCGAAAACCCATATGGTCAAGTTTCGGCTTAATCTCACACTCCAAGACAAAGTTATGGGTGAAAAAACGAAAAGGGGTAGGCCGCACACTATTATCGTGTGGCCTCACTGCATTAAAAATCATTAAAGATGGTTGTTTTTACAGTCACGGTCAGTCACTTTTAGGGCCTACATCTCACTCATTCTAAGTCAGATTGCTCCCAAATTTGTTGAATGTGTTTGTCTCATCAAGACGAGCAATTCGATATGTGGTATGCCTCGTGACGATGCCCGAGCAGAGAGAAAAGCTAACTTAAAGTCGGTGATCCGTGAAGGAAGTTATAGAAAATTCAGCAGTAGCACGCCTCGTTCGAGCAACCAGATCATGACGCTCACATACCCGATCAGCACAAAACCAATTGCATTATGTGCACGAGGTTTGACGCTATCTCTGGTTCAAACTTTGTGTACGATAAACGGTTGGATTTCACACACGAAAGAGTCAAAGCTGCTGTAAATTCCAGTCGCCGGATTTCAATATTCCAGTCAAAACTCAAGATGACAAAATCTTCATCCAGACACGAAATCATGATACGTTTATTCTAGTGTGATCGTGACGGCATGCTCATTGTGATTAAATTAAGAAACATCAAGGAACGAACACACAAGCGATCCAAAGTTTTCAAGATTCATCCAAAATTAAAGTCTCATGATCATGGCTCAAAAACATGATTCATGGCTCGAAGTTGGTATCAAAATGATTGCCAATGCCAAGCCCTACAAGAAAACAATAATATTTCGATCAAATGGGCATCAGAATGACCCCAGTTCAGCCATGGAAGATCACGTAAGTTCTTAGACAGCAGTAGGGACTGTTTTGAAATTCTACATATTGTTAGGCAGGGGCAAAACAATCCTTTTGCACCCATTTTTAGAATTTCTTTAAATTCAATTAAATTGTAATTATCTTCAATTCAAGGTAGGTTTTGGGCATACACCCATGTTTTAGCCCAATTATATATAAACAGGCAATGCCTCACTATACAAAGAACTGATTCATTCTTCTTAGATCACTCAATAAAATTCTGAATTTTTCTTAAGCTTGTGGAGAGAGAGAGAGGAGAGAGAAGAAAGCAATACCCTTCGAGCAGGTAACTTTCTCTCTCCTCCTTTCTTTCTCCTCTCCCTTTCTTGTCTCTATCTCTTGCTCCCTCTTCTTCTCATCTCTATCTCTTTCTCTCTCTTCTTCTTGTCTCTATCTCTTTCTCTCTCCTCCTCCTTTTTAATCTCTAGCTCTTTCTCTCTCTTCTTCTCATCTTTATCTCTTTCTCCCTCTTTTTCTCATCTCTATTTCTCTCTCTCTTTCTCTTCTGTTGCAATCGACGAAGCCTAATGCCTGCTAGACTTCTGTCTCTTCTTCTCTTCTATTGAAATCAACAAAGCCTAACACCGGCTAGATTTCTCTCTCTCCTTCTCTTCTGTTGCAGTCGGTGAAACCTAAAGCTAATTGGATTTCTCTCTCTCCTTCTCTTCTATTGCAGTGGGTAAAGCCTAGTACCAACTGTATTTCTCTCTCTCCTTTTCTGTCACAGTCGGCGAAGCTTAGCACCAGCTCGATTTTTCTCTTTTTCTCTTTTGTAACAGTCGGTGAAGCCTAGCGTCGGTTCGATTTTTCTCTCTTCTATTTCTTCCATCACAACTGGCTTAAGCCTAGCGCCTATTGGGTTGCTCTCTTTCTTCTCTTCTGTCACACTTGACGAAGCCTAGTGCCGACTGTACTTTCTCTCTTTTCTTCTGTCACAGTTAGCGAAGCCTAGTATCGGCTCCATCTCTTTCGCTTGCTTCTCTTCCATCACAACCAGCACAAGCCTAAGACGGCTGAGTTGCTTTCTTTCTTCTCTTCTATCACAATCGGTGAAGCCTAGCACCGACTGCACCTTCTTGTTTTTCTTTTGACACAGTCGGTGAAGCCTAACGCCGACTATGTTTTCTCTCTCTTCTTCGGGCAGAATCGGTGAAGCCCAACGCTGATTGTGTCTTCTCTCTCTTCTCCTCTATATAAATAGTCGGTGAAGCCTAGCACCTGCTGTATTTTCTCTCTATTCCTTCTAACACAGTCGGCAATGCCAAGCGCCAACTGCGTCTTCTTTCTTTCGCCTTTCATACTCTTCTCTTCCTTTCTCCTCCCTCCTTCCTTTTGTTCCGTTCTTCTCTTATTTCATTTCTTATTCTTTCCTCATAACCATCATTCTGTTATTCTTTCTTTCTACTAGGACGGATTGTGGTTAGCCTCTCATGGTAGTCTTGTCGTCTACCCATAATATTGTAGTGTCAGGATTACTTGGCCCGCTTTATTGCCACGATAGACTAACCATCTTGCCTTGCTAGTCGGTACTAGTAATGACATATAGTAGTAATCATGTGTGCCGGTCTTAGTTATCGAGCCCATTTTACTCTCACGTTAGGCCAATTATCCACCAGCTTAGTCACCACTCTGATCCTCTCGCTCAGCCGAATTCTTCTCTTGCTCATCTTTCTTCTCTTATTTTTCTCTCATTCTTTTTGAATGTGCATGCTTGTGTATGTTCATCAAAGAGAAAAATGGTGAGTTCTGACCCACCTATTTTGTAACCTTTTCCATATATGTGTGATTGTAGAAAATAGAAGAATACAAGCTAAGGGAGGTGATTCTGAACTAGTTTTATTACTGGAGGGCTTTCTTCGTGATCTAGGAGGGTGCCCATGCGAGTCAGCCCTAGTAAGTCCCGAACTCACATTAACTTCCGCTCTTCATGGTTGGTAACACTTGCCTCCATTCTCGAATGAGGTTCCCGAGAGAGCGATCTCAAAAATTCCCCGGATCTTCCCTTAAAACCTGAGACGTGTGTTGCCGGATCCTTAAAGGATCCGGAGGGTGAGATCAAGGCACCTAACAAATCAGCTCTGACATGGAGGTCGGTTTTGAGGCCTCAACATGCAGAGCAATCTTAGGTTCCAGGTTTTGCACATAGGTCTGAACTGCTTCTTTCTCAAGCATGGGATTGGGATGTCGAGTGACCAAATCTCTTCACCTTACTATGAATTGATCTACAGGTTCGTCTGGATCTTGTGTCCAGGTGAGAAGCTCGATGGTTTGAACCTCTCTCTCAACCTCATAGAAGGCTGGTAGAACAGTCTCCATTTCCTCCCAAGTATATACTGAGCTTGTGGTAAGCTGAGCATACCATTGAAAAGTTGGGCCATCAAGGGTTTCAACAAACTCACGGAGTAGGAGTCTCTTGTCAGCTGCTGTCTCTCGAAATGCCGCTTGGTAGTGGGCAATATGCTAGTATGAGGATGTGGTACCGTTGAACAGGGGAAACTTCCCTTTCTTGTAGTCAGAAGGAAATGACACCTGATCAATGTATGAAGGGTACAAATTTTGATAAATCATTGCACCCTATATTCTCGGGATTTGTCTGCTCTTTAGGTTGTGAGTCACCATAGTATCGATGTCTGCCTGTGAGACGAGGTGAGGGACATAATTATCCTGTGAGATACGGGGAAGAGGCTGCCTTGGAGATGCATCACCTAGGTGATGGGAGTTGACCTCATGGTTAGATGAGTGTCGTACGGCATCTATACGATCAATCTTCTTCATTATTGCATGCACCATGTCTTCCAATTTACTCATGCGCTCTTCCTGCGAGTCTCCAGGTCCATTTACCACCATTACACGGACTATTTCTCTAGGGAGGTCAGCCTTAGGTGCATCTGAGGGCTTTCGAGCTTTACGGGTCACACGTGGCAGATCGGTCGGCAAGGGATTAGTATGCCCTGACTGGACATGAGTCTTATATGAGGACTGTGTGAGGACCGGCTCTTGATGATCTTAGGACCATGACTGCTGGGTGGTCAGGCCGTCTTCTATGACGCTGACCACGGTGAAGGATTATCGCACTTCTTCAATCTTTATGATTTGAAGAGGGTAGAAGGGATTTTGAGGAAGGAGACCCTTGGAGCAAGATGCCCCGGCTTTTCTGGTCAGCTCCTTAATCAGAATCTGCAGTCCTCTATCTTGCTTGAGCTTTAGACTACAATGAACCTCTCTTCAAAATTGAGACTGGGGTCGAGGTTGACCTGCCTTCTTAAAGCATGAGAGGGTGGTATCCATAAGATGGAGTAGCGAATGAGGACCTTGGATGTGGGCAGCTTGGGCTACTGCCTCGGAAGTTGAAGAACTTCATCAACCATCAGGCCTTTGCCCCGAGCTCCTTTGTGGGCGTCAGAGTCATAGCAGACCTGATGAGGTTGCCTATTGATGGTACTCTTAGGGAAAACCTTCGAGGAAGGGGTCGTCTTCAGTGTGCTTGAGTTGGCACAACAACTGCATTACCGCTAGCAGTGGGATGCATATGCATGTGAACAGGTTTCGCCCAAGGAGGCTTGATCTTGAACGCTTACTCGAGGTAGCACAAGGGCTGCCTCGAGGTGTGACTCGAGTGGATGACCCACGAGCCTTAGTGTGTGTACGTGAGGTGAAGGTCGTAGGGTCTCCTCCTCGATGTGTCGAGCCTCTAAACATAGAGACTTGTGGTGACTCGTGGTGGTGCAAGAATGTGGGGGGAAAGCCTTATGGTGACCGACAGAAGCAATGACAACTTCCTTGCATTTTGTAAAAAGGGACCGAGCAGCCTTCTGGCGTACCTCGGCAATACGACTGACAAGTGATTTGCCGGTGATTGGGTGCATGTTGAGTGGCAGCAGATGTGCTATCAATACATGGTGCCTTGGTGAAAGTTCCACCAGGGAGAAGAGATGGGGAGTTAGGGATCTTTAAGCCCCTCCTCACGCCTATCCAGGTTAAGATCTGGGAGCTAGACACTGGGTCTTTGCTCAAAAGGAAGGTTGGGAAAGACGTTCGAGGACCTTGTTCTCAGGAGAAGTTGGTGAATGCGAGGATCAGAAAATCCCCAATTCGGATAAATAGGTTGGAGAACCCAGAAGCCATATGTGGTGTGTGCAAACAGAAAAACAAAGGAAAAACTAGCCAAACAAAGACTATCCGACGAAGGGGTAGTAAGTTCTTAGTGGAGTTGCCAAGCTGGTTAGGTGCCTTGATCTCGTCCTCCAGATCTAGATGATATGACGGCACGTGTCTGGGGTTTCGGGGGAACCTGAGACTTTGAGATCGCTCTCTCAGGAACCTTGCTCAAGAGTGAGGGTAGGTATACCAGCCAATGAGAGAGGAATTTAAGGTGGGTTTAGGACTTACTCGAGCTAGCTCGCATGGACGCCCCTCTTATATCACGAAAAAAACCCCCAGTTCTACAACTGGTTCGGAATCGCCTCCCTTGGCCTATATTCTCCTATTTCTGCAATCACACACACGTGGTTAATTTTAGAAGACAAGTGGGTGATGTGACCGCACCTTGTCTTTGGGTGAATGTACACATGGTGTGCATATTCAAAGGAGAAAAGAGAAGAAATGATGAAGTGAGGGTTGGGAGAAGGAAGAAGAGAGAAGAAGAAGAAGAAAAGAAAGAGACATTTGACCAGGTTACTAGCCTAGAACAGTGGCTAGATTGGCATGATGATTGACTTGACGTGGTAGCAAGACCGATACGATAACGAGACCGGAACGACGACAATACTACTCGACGACAGAACACCAACACCGACCAGCCTGATACTACGGCTAGTTCAATGTGGCAGCAAGATAGGCATGGTAACTTAGACAGGCACGGTGGCAATACTGCTCGACGACGAGACTACGGTGACAGTGCTATACTTGTCCCTTAGTCAAATGAGAGAGGAAGAAGAAGAAGAAAGAGAGAGATAAGGGATAAGAAAAGCAATGAGAAAAAGAGAAAGAGAAGAAGAGAAAAGAGATGAGAGTGAAGAGAAGAGAGAAAAAGAGGAGAGAGAAAGAAGAGAGAGAAATGAAGAGAGAAAGAAAAGATAGAGAAGAAAAAAGAAAGAAGAGAGAGAGTACATGGACTGTGATGGACTTCCATCTTCCATGAAAGAGAGAAGATGAGAGAAAAATAACCTGGATGGTGATGGACTTTTGCCGTCCATGATAAAGGACAGAGGAGAGAGAAAGAATATAGATCGCAATGAACTTCCATCGTCTATGATAGAGAAAATAGGAGAGAGAAAAAACATGGATGGTGATGGACTTTTGTCATCCATGATAGAGAAAGAGGAGAGAGAAATAATGTCATGCATAATGATAAGCATCGCTGTGCACCTCATGAGAAAGGGGAATTTAGACAAAAGCGCAACCTGCAACTCAGGTTAAGGCTCGACTCACTGTGCCTTTTTTTAGAAGATAAAGGAAGGCTAAGAACGTCATACCTAACGATAAGCATCGATGTGCACGACTGGAGGGGGGAGAGAAAAGAAATCAAAGTGGAGGTAAGAAAGACAGGGAGGAGAAAAGAGGATTTTAGGAAAGAGGAAGAGGAAAGAAAGGTAGAAAGAGAAGAAAGGAAAGAAGAGAACATAAAAGAAAGTGGAGAGAAGTTGGCAAAGATATGAAGGAGAAAGAACGAAAGAGAGAGAAAGAGATTAGGAAAGAGATGAGAAGAATAAGGAAAGAGAAGAGAAGAATAAGGAAAGAGGAGAAGAAAGAGGTACGCACGGTGCTGCCACCACCGTGCTGTCAAAGAGAGAAGTTGGCAAAGATATGAGGAGAAAGAACGAAAGAGAGAGAAAGAGATTAAGAAAGAGATGAGAAGAATAAGGAAAGAGAAGAGAAGAATAAAGAAAGAGGAGAAGAAAGAGGTACGCACGGTGCTGTCAAAGAGAGAAGAAAACAGAAAGATAAATTTGTGCATGACGTTGCCATGGTCGTGCATGTTCTGACAGAGAGAGATAGAGAGAAAGATAGAGCAGAGAGAAGAAAGTAGAGAAAGACTCGTGTGTGGCATTTCCATCACCGTGCATGTTCAGACAGAAAGAAACAGAGAGAAAGATAGAGCAGAGAGAGAATAAAGAAAGGAGAAGAGGAAGAAGAAGAAGAGAGAGAAGAAAATGCACATGACATTTCCATCGTCGTGCATGTGAGATAGAGAAGAAGAGAGAGAAGAAAATACACACGTCATTGCCATCGCCGTGTGTGTGAGATAAAGAAGAAGAGAGAGAAAAATGCACACGACGTTGCCATTGCCATGTGTGTGAGATAGAGAAAAAGAGAGAGAAGAAAATGCACATGGTGTTGTCATCACAGTGTGTGTGAGATAGAGAAAAGAGAGATGAAAACGCACATGGCATTGCCTTCATTGTGTGTGTGAGATAGAGAAAAAGCGAGAGAAGAAAATGCACACGGCGTTGCTATCGCTGTGTGCGTGAGATAGAGAAAAAGAGAGAAGAAAATGCACACGATGTTACCATTGCCGTGTGTGTGAGATAGAGAAAAAGATAGAGGAGAAAGCGCACACGGCGTTAACATCATTGTGTGTGTGAGAAAGAGAAAAAGAGAGAGAAGAAAACGCACATGGCGTTGCCATCGTCATGTGTGTGAGACAGAGAAAATAACGAGAGAGGGGTTCATGCATGGCACTGCCATCGCCATGCACATTCAGTCAGAGAAGAACAAAGATAAATATCGAGAAGAAGAAGAAAGAGAGAAAATGGGACACACACATCGCCATCATCGTCATGTGAGTTAGAGAAAGAGAAGGAAGAAGATGACATGCATGGCTCTGCAACAGTCATGCGTGTTCACGGAGAAGAATAGAGAAAAGCCGAGAAAAGAAGAAGAACGAGAAAAGAGAGGAAGCAAGAGATAGAGGGAAGAAAAAAAGAGAGGAAGATAGAGACGAGAGGAGGAGAAAGAAAGATATAGAGGTGAGAGGAAGAGAGAGAAAAAAAACTTACCAAAGGGTACCAACCCTTTTGTTATCTCTCCTCTCTCTCTCTCTAAAAGATGCACCCACGAACTCAAAGAAGAAACACAAACTTTATTGATCAATTGAAAGTCTGAGGGGGAATTTAACTAGCCCTTTACAATTAGGTTAAGCATGTATTTATATAATTGGACCCAAACATGGGTGGATACCCAAAAATTATCTCAATTGATGATAATTAAAATTTAATTGAATTAAAATAAATTATAAAAATGGATGCAAAATGACTGTTTTGCCCCTACCTAACATTTCATGAAATTTCAAAACAGTCCCTACTGCAACCCTAAAACGTGTGTGATCTTCCGTGGATGATCCGGGGTTGCTCTGGTGCCCGTTTTTCTGAAAGATGATTGTTTTCTTATAGGGCTCGGCATGGCGATCAATTGGAAACCAACTTTGAGCCATGGATCATGTTTTTAAGCCACAATCATGTGACTTGAAATTTGGATGAATCTTGAAAACTTCAGATTGATAGTGTGCTCGTTTCTTGATTTCTTTCCATGATTTCTTCATTGGATCACACTAAGCATGCCGCCACGATCGCGTGGCAACAAACGCAGCTCGATTTCGTGCCCGGACGAACATTTCACAACTTTGGAGTTTTTACCGAAATTTGGAATTTTGATGCCGAAATTTGTAATCACTTTATTGGTTTCGTGTGAAAAATTCGGTCGTTCATCATGTGCGGAGTTCGGACCATAGATAGCCCTTGACCTTACGCATACTATGGAACTGGTCTCATGTCAATCTGTTGTGCAAGTGCTGTGATTTGACCGCTCAAGCAAGGCATGTCGCTGGTGATTTTCCTGCAACGTTCTTCACAGATCGGCAACTTCTCTCTAGATTTTCTCCTTGTTTGGGCAGCATCGGGGGGGGGGGTCCACATATCAAAATGCTTGTCCTGACAAGACGAACAAGCTCACAAAATTTGAGCATGATCCGACTCGAAATAAGTGAGATATGGCCCTGAAATTTACTGCTCGAGATTGTAAAAACAGCTACCTTTAATGGTGATTTAATGCAGAGAGAGCGAACGAGAATATTGTGGGGCCTACCCCTTTTTGGTCTTTTATCCATAACTTTATCCTGGAGTGCCTGATTAAGCCGAAACTTGACCCATAGGAGTTTTCGACCATACCAGATCCAATGGAAGTGGTCACACAGCAATTTGAAGCACCAAAAATAAAGCTCTACTTACAGGGTCCATTTCAGGGTACTAGAGTCTGATTTTTCTGAAATTGTTTCTTTATTTGCACTTCCTTAAACATGTCAGATTGCAACAAAACATGGTAGGTTGCCTTTTGAAGTGCTTAAGAACGTTCTAATTTGTTTTGGGACAATTACGAGACTGTCGAGAATTCCACTATAATCAGGCTTATTTACCTGCTTCTCTTTTTATTTCACATCGGGGATTAAGGTGCTAAAAAATGTGTTCAAACAACGGTCCTTTAGTGTGGGACTTGACTTGCTACCTTTGTGATTCTTTTGACTTCCGGGTCCTTTCGTGAATGGACTCAAATGGTCGGATTCTTCTTGAAGCTCGTATTTTAGGGTCATGATATCAAGGGATCCTGACACCAGTGATTTTTCTTTAGAATTCGAGCTGAAGCCACCTAGGAGGCGTGTGCTGCATCAACCGACTTATTTGTCCAAGCGCCCTTTGTGGGTTTTCCCTTGGACTTGGGAAGTGGAGCTGTAGGGACGATTTTCACCAACCTCCTTTATTCCGGGCTCTTTTACTCATGACCTTTCGACCACGTTCACCCTTTTCATCCATTTTTACTCACGGTGCCCTTTCGGGTTTTCACCGTGCCTGGGTTTTTATTTTCACCGAACCCTCTTACTCATGGTTTCATGACCGTGCCTATCTGTCATTTTTACTCATTGTGCTCCCTTGACTAGGTGACCAGGTTATTCTTTTTTCTTTTTTTTTTTGTGAAGGCGTGTTTAGGGTCATGCCTTCAGAACCAGTGCGAAGTCTTTTAATGTCATGCGATTAGGACGTACACTATAATTTTAAGGTCACATAGCTGGACCGTCGTGGAGATGGATGGCAGTCTCTAAAGGCCATGGAGTGAGTATGGTGGTAGTTTGACTCATTTTGGGGGATGGCACGAGGTTGCCTGTGAAAGATGGATGGTGTTGGTATGGAAGGTGGATAGTGGAAACCCACTGGCTGACAGTGAGAATGAATGGCAGGATGGCTTGCCGGTTTTTGAGTGCGGGTGAAACTCACTGAGGAATGTTGATTGTAATGAAGAAAGATGGATTTAATGGGGGTTTGACGAAAATGGCTTGTCGCACATAATCAGGTCGGTTAGGGAAGACGTGCATGAAGACGCATGTAAAGGGCATGTGCGCGTGTGTGGGGGCGTGTTTAAGGTCATGCCTCTAGAACCTGTGTAAAGCATTTAACGTCATGCAGCCAGAATGTGCACTATAGTTTACGGTCATATAGCTTAGACCGTGGCTATGCAATTTAAAGTCATGCAGCATGGACCATACAATTTTAAGGTCATACAACAAGACCTCCACTACAGTTTAAAGTCATATAGTACGGACCGTGATGCTAAGCCTTTTAACGTCGTGCAGCTAGGACATGTCCTATGGTTTAGGGTCATACAGCTAGACAATACAGTTTAAGGTCATGTAACTAGACCTCTGCTATAGTTTAAGGTTATATAGTTTGGACCATACAGTTTAGGGTCATTCACCGAGACCATCATGTGGGTTGCCATGTAGGCATAGCTCCATGGGGAATAGAAGCATGGATGACAATCCAACTCCCTAGGGATCAAACGAATAAGGAAATACACAAGCAGAGGGCTTAGATGGAGATGCTAAATGGAAGTGGACTTCACCAGGGATTGGGTGACAAGTATGACTCCCTGGGGGTGAAAAATTAGACTCCATGGAGAATAGGCTTATGGAAGGTAATCCGACTCCTTGGGGATAAGTCAGCAAAGGAATAAGGACTTGGAAGTAAACAGACCCACTGGGGATTGAAGAGGTAATAATAACCCGAACTCCACTGTGGATAATGGGTTCTAGCATGGGTGTGACTTCTACTGGGGATAAGGGATAGTGGCTTGCTCCTGACACCAATGGGGATGACAGGCCACGCCCTGGGTGCAACTCCACTGGGGATAGTAGTAGGAAACAAACGGCAGTAACCAGGTGCTAGCACATGTGTGGAGTTAGCATGGGGAGCGCAACACACAAGACGGTAACTAAGTGCTAACACATGCAGGGCGTTAACATGGGGAGCGCAACACACACGGTGGTGGACTTGAATGGTAGTAGCATTGATACGTACGACATCAGTGCGGGCAGAGGTAACATACTCGGTGCTAGCGTGCACAGTGGCCACACACACAACGATAGACTTGCGAACACAGCCGGTGCTGAGCATAACCGACGCTTACTTTTGAGAACACAACAGGTATTGGGCCTTTGAGAACACATCCGGCGCTGGGCACAGATTACACAGACAGTGCTGGTCACAAGTTACACAGATGACACTAGTCACAAGTTACGCAAACGACATTGGTCACAAGTTACACAGACGGCAGTGACTTGTGTTCGGACCTCAGGCATGAGCCCGACCTGGTCCTAGTCCCTGATTCATGAGGTTTCATAGGAGATGGTAAACTTCGATCAGGCCTTGGGCTTGAGCCGGACCCGGTCTGGCCCATCGTCATTTGGTCTTCAGGGACCTGACTGGCATTCTTGATTTGTTAGGGTCACTTCAGGGAAGCTTCACCTATATAAAGGGGTAAACCCCATTTTTACCATTTTAACGAAGGTAAAATGGCCTAGGAATTCTTAGCAGCATGAGAGAGAGAGCTCTCAGAGAAAATTCCTGCAAGAACACAAAGCTTACAGGTAAGGGTTACAAGGAGTTTGACCAAGGCACAGAGATTTCCTGTGAGAACTCCGGTGCGCACGCAGGGTACTTCCAGCGAGGGTTGCTATTTGCTGGAATTGGGAAGCAGGGAGTTTTTTTGAGGCCTACAGAGATTATGGTAGTTATTTTGGGAGTTCTGAAGAAGAAGGAGAAGGGGGTGGAAGTTGCGACAGGGGAGTGCACATGAACTTCGATTAGCTTTCGCGGGAATTTCGGTGGTGTTCTGCCATCGAGAAGAATATGGGAAGGTCCACCAGTATTGTTTCGGTGAGCGGAGGGTGGTTTCCCAGTGGTAAGTCGAAAGGTTGCAGGGGAGTGAACAATCACTGACAGCAAACAGCCACCTGGAGATGAATGGTCGTGGGGAGACAAAAGTCCATAGGCAGCGAACAGGCATCGAAAGGTGAACAGTCGCGGGGAGTTGAAGGGTCTTGAAGAGTTGAAAGGTCACTTGCAGCTGAAGGGACATGGGAACTGAAGGGTAGCAGGGACACGAGGATGCTAGATAGTCACCGTCGCTAGCAATCAAAGCGTCGCAAGCGAACACGCGCGGCGAAAGAAAACACAGTCGGCATTAGCCTTAGCTGGTGTTAGCTCTTTGTTAGGCACAGGTGGCGCTAGCCCTTGAAGACACAGCCGACGTTAGCCCTTAGGAAACGCAGTCCGTGCTGGGCCTTAAAAACACAGTCGGCATTAGTATTTTGAAGAAGCAATCGACTTTAGCCCTCAGAAAATGTAACCGGCACTGGGCCATAAAAACACAGCCAGCATTGAGCCACACACAACAATGATTTCACATGACAATGAATTGGGTAGGCAAAGGGTTAGGACCAATGGTACGGCCTCGCTTATAGAACCTGTTGAAGGCCAAGTCCTCAAGCACAATTGTGAACTCCATGTTGTTTTGTGGAAGAGCCCTCACTATGAACAAGGTATGCTCTCCATCATAGGACAATTCCTTATCAAAGAAGCATGCTTTGTATGTTTGATATACTCGATCAAAGTGCTTCAACCTTCTTCTAATGTGAGAGAGAATTTTGGCCTGTAACCGTCCTCTCCTTAGACACAAGAGCAACATTGAGGTCAGCCGTTCTCTTCTCTTCTGATGCGAGGGAAATGTTTAGCCTGTAATGGAGGAGATAAGAGGATTGAGGGAGAGAAAAAAGGGACGAAGGCTGGTTTGGCTTTCACCCAACTCTTCAGAGAAAGAAGAAGAAAAGTAGAGAAAGAAACGAGAGACGAATACTGGTTTGACTTTTACCCAGCTCTTCAGAGAAAGAGAAAAACAAGAGACGAAGGCTGGTCTATTTTTCACCCAGGTCATTTTGAGAAAGAAGAAAAAGAGAGATGAAGGCTAGTCTGTTTTTCATCCAGATCCTTCAGAGAAAGAGGAAAAATAGAGACAAAGAGGCTGATATGTTTTTCACCAAGATCCTTCAGAGATGAAATGTATTATTGGAAGAAGAGAGAAAAGAGGAGCTAAGCCTGATTTTGCTTTCACCCAGCACTTCAAAGGAAGAGAAAGGATACGCGAAGGTCTGACAGGCAACTAGATAGGCACGATAAGTAGACCATCATGACTGCGAGACTGCTCGACGACAAGACTAACACGGTAGCACAAGGCTAAGCCTGCCCTTGGGTAAAGTAAGCAAAGGAGAGAGAGGAGAAAGGATAAAGAGGTCGTGCTCGACAGTATGCACTACGATGCAAGATGGAGAGTAAAAAGAGAGAAGGATGAGTCATGTCAAGCAATGTGTGCTGCAGTGCAGGACAGAAAGGGGGAGGGAAGAGAGGTAAGAGAGAGAAGAAGGGTCACGCTAAGCGGTGTTCACTGCTGTGCGAGTCAGAGAGAGGAGAGAAGAGAGAAGAGAAGGTCGTGCTCAGTAGTGTGCACTATCGTGTAGAAAAGAAGAAACAGAGAAGAAGGAAGAGAGAGAAGGTTGTGCTTGGCAGTGTGCACTATCGTGCGAGACAATAGAAAGAGAGAAGAGGGAAGAGAGAGAAGGTCACACTTAGTTGTGTGCATTGCTGTGTGGAACAGAAGAAAGAGAAAAGAGGGAAGAGAGAGAAGGTTGTGCTTGACAGTGTGCATTGTCGTGTGGGGCAAAAGAAACAGAGAAGAGGGAAGAGAGAGAAGGCCACACTTGTTAGTGCACACTACCGTGTAGAACAGAAGAAAGAAAGAAGAGGGAAGAGAGAGAAGATCGTGCTTGACAGTGTGCACTGCCATATGGGACAGAAGAACAAAAGGAGAGAGAAAGGAAAGAAGAAGAGAGAAAGGAAAGATGAAGAGAGAGAAAGGAAAGAAGAAGAGAGAAAGGAAAGATGAAGAGAGAGAAAGGAAAGAAGAAGAGAGAAAGGAAAGATGAAGAGAGAGAAAGGAAAGAAGAAGAGAGATAAGGGAATGAAGAAGAGAGAAAGGAAAGAAGAGAGGGAAAGAAGAGAGGAGAGAGAAAGTTACCTGTAAAGCTCAAGGGTACTCATTTAGATCTTCTCTCTCCTCTCTCGCTCTCTAAACCATGACTTAAAATCTCAAGCAAAAGACTAATTTTTAATTGATGAAGAAGGACCCTTACCTGAGCACATCACGTGCTTATATAAATTTTTGGTCCAGACATGGGTGGATGCCCAAATTTTAACCTAATTGATGAAAATTAACAATTAAATGAATAAAAAATATTAAGAAAATAAGGGCAAAATAATGATTTTTCCCTTTACCCCTAAATCTTGAAAGTCCAATTAAGTCCCTGTCATGGCCATGCAACCTTAGTGATCTCCCGGGGTATGTTCGGGGTCCTTCCAGTCTTCATCCGCTCAAAAGATTATTCTTTTCTTGATCGGCTCGAGAAGACAGTCATTTTGATACCCATTTTGAGCCATGAATCGAACTTTTCGGGCCATGATCATGTCATGGAAAAAACATGGGAAAACATGCGACCTTAGATTTAGGATTTAGCCTGTTTCTCAGTGTTTTTTGTCAATTTCTTTGTCGTAACGTTGTAGACACCACATTTTAAATCTAACAAATTCTGTGGTTTCTTGAACCCTTAGGACCACACTTATCCTAATAAACCAAATCTGTAGCCCACACAGCCTACCCTGTGACCTAAAACCAATCTGCCTACCCAGAACCTTACAAAAACTGTTTTGACCTAGAATCCTGCAAACGCTCTGTTTTACCAAAAAATCATTAAAATTAGTAAAAAAAAATTGAGTTAAATTTCTCTGAGAGCTTCACAAGAGGCTGAGGAACACACCTGAAGTGAAAAATCTAAATTTGGACCACTTTTGGTTTGGGCGACACTGGCAGTGTCGCCCAGCCCCTTTTGACCCAAACTAGGAATTTTCGTTTCGAAGTGGATTTCTTACCTTTTTTTAGGACTTTTGCCACTTTTATGCGTGTCACCCAGATCCGAATCCCCAAAATTGGCATTTTTGCAAAAACGTTTTGAAAAAAAGACCCTCTCTCATCCCATTTTCCAACACAATAAAAATAAAAACAAATTTTTTTTTTCTGAAATGGGCGACACGCCTAGCCTATGAGGGCGACATGCCTAGTGTCTCCCAGCCTGGAGGGCGACACTCCTTGTGTCTCCCGAGTGACACCACTGGTGTTGCCCAACCCTCTGTGCGAAAACCTTTATTTTATTTCCCTAACTTTCCACAAAAAAATAATAATAATAATATTTTATTTTTTTTACATGGGCGACACGCCTAGTGTCGCTCAGCCTGTGAGGCGTGTCGACCGGGTGACACCACTGATGTCACCCAAATTTTTCATACGACACTTATCCTAGTAAAACAAAATCCATAGCCCACAGAGCCTACCCTATGAAGCAAAACCATTTTGCTTACCCAGAACGCTGCAAAAACCCTGTTTTGACCAAGAATCCTGCAAATGCCCACTTTTACCAAAAAAATAATTAAAAATAGTAAAACAAATCCTTTTTGAGCCAAATGTTTTCTGAGAGCTTCACAAGAGGCTGAGGAACACACCTGAAGTAAAAAAAATCTTAATTTGGACCACTTTTGGTTTTGGCGACACTGGCAGTGTCGCCCATTTCCTTTTGACCCAAACTTGGAATTTTCCTTCAGGAGTGGATTTCTTACCTTTTTTGAGGATTTTTGCCACTTTTATTTGGGTGACACTAGACGTGTCACCCATATCCGAATCCCCAAGATTGGCATCTTTGACTGGAGGATCTGTTGTTTATGGAAAGTTATCCTTCTCAACAGATCCTTGGCCCCATTGTAATCTCTTTCTGTGGCCAAGGGGGGCTTCAGAGATGATGGAAACCCTAGCAAACAAGTTTTTACTCAGAGAAAGTTAAACCTTAACCCTAATCCTAAAGACCTTAGATCTCTAGGGCACAACAACCCTGATCCTAAAAACCCTGACCATTCTCAGCCATCCCTAAGGCAGAACAACACTTCTAATCAGAGATCTTGCTGGTCACCTTCTAAATTAGAGAGGTAAAGAGGACACCGGTTCTGATACGGGCGAGCTCTCAAGGGCTCGGGAGTCCCGGGCCATGCGGCCCGGTTTGGTATGATTTCTTCCCCTTTCTCTCTTCTTCTTCTTATTGTTTTCATTTTATTTTGATCTATTTTGATTCATGTGCTTTAAAATCGTGTTTTGATGCTTTGGATCGTGCTGGCTCTGCCATAGATCTGAGAGCAGATTTGCTCATTTCCAAGCAGATCTGGTCTCATATATGAATTCAATTTGTCCACTGTCTCTACCACATATTTTTCATCAGTTTAAGGGGTCAAGATCTGAGAGATCTTTGATGAAAGATCTGTCAAACTTTGAATTGTAAAGAGTTTCACGCCCACCGTGAGGCTTTCGAGTTTGATCCAAGCTCCAAAATACGATTTTTATTTACTGTTTTTCACTTTTTTCAGTCACAAAAAGTCCCAAGAATTGACTGTGACCAGGAACCAGGGTTTTGGTGTTGCGAAACCCTGTTTGTTCTTGGAGACACCAGCAGTGTTGCCAAGGGCAACACCATCAGTGTCGCCCAGATCCAGGGCGACACCCCCCATGTCGCCCAAATTTAATAGTTTCAGATACTTCTGAAACTTTGTAGTCTTGTTTTAGGGACTCTCTTGTGACTGCCCAAAAAATTTCAGATCAATATAAAATTTTAAAAAATATGAATAATATATTTTTCTGTTTTATCTTGGCTTTTCTGCTTTTACTTTATTTTAATTTATTTCATCATAAAAATTATTTTCCCTGATTATGAAAGTTTTTTGTGACCTTATTTCATCAAAAATCATAATAAAAAATAAAATAAAATAAAATAATATTTTTTTTGAGCGACACTAGCTGTGTTGACCATCCTGCAAGGGCAACTCCAATAATGCCGCCCAGGCGACACCACCAAGTCACCCAGTTGTAGAGGATCCAGAAAATTCTGGGACCCCACATGTCTCTTCCAAAAACTGTTGGCTTCTTTTTCACTAATTTTTGGCTCAAAATAAAATTTTTAAAAAATAAAACAAAATATTTTGCTTCAGATAGGTCTATTCTGTTTCTGGCTTTCTGACTTTATTTTAGTTTGTTAATTTTGATTGAAATCATACTTTCCCTACTTTTGCCATGCTTAGTTTAACTGTGTTTCATCAAAATTAAAAAGATAAAAATAAATAAAATACATTGAAGGTTGCGTGCGCCCTCCCTGAACCATGTCCAGTTTGAGTCACTCTCGACTCGGACCGCGCTCGACATAGAACGGACTATGCTTGGTCTCACTGTTATGACTATACCTTCTTAAGGGTTTCTTACCCCTCCATTTATACTGTGCTTCGAGTGAACTTCGCCTCGAAGCGTGCATCGCTAGACACGACTAGTGCCAAGCGCCCGCTTTATTTCTTTCTTGCATTATGTGTCTGCATGCTTGTCACTTTATTTTTTATTGCGTTCTTCTTTTCACACACCAGCACACACCGGATCGAGAATACCCGGGAAGCCAACAAACAAATATTTTGAAAACCCCCAAAATCATGAGGGGAACCTAGCTTTGAGAGTCGAGGCGGTTAGGATTCATGTAAGTTTAACTGTGAGCGCCCCTCCATAATCCTTTGCCTCAAAGAAACTCTGTGTATAGTAGGACCTAGTGAACATCCTATAATAGGAGGCCATGACCTATGTGGGGACCTATATCAGCCTAACCGCATTTCAATAGTTAGAAACCCACTTTCAAGCCAAGCCTACCTATAATCTAAGTCAAATGTTTTCGTGTGCTTGCTTGCTTATTTATGTTGATTAATCTTAGATCTCAGTCCGAACCCGCCTTTGGTCCGAGCTGAACCCTCTGGGTCCAAGTGTAGGCTTGTACCCAGCTTAGCCTAGGTTCGAACCAGGTTTCACCTTGGTTCGAGCTTAGGCCCCCACTTGATTCGAGCAGAAGGATCGTTCCTAGTTCATCTTTAATCCAGTCCGGTTCCATACCTGGTCAGATCATCAAAACTCTCTGGGTCCAAGCTCAGGCTTATATCCAGTCTAGCTTAAACCTAAACCAAGTTCACACCCAGATCCGTATCGAGGCCCCCTTTTGGTCTGAGCTAAGCCTAAACCAACCTTGATCCAGTCCGAGTCTACACCCAATCGGATCTTCACAACCCTCTATGTCTGAACTAGGCTCACACCCAGGTCCGAACCTAGACCCACTCTTGGTCCGTGTCGAGACTCATATCCATCTAGTCTAGGTTATAGCATAGGTCTAAGCATAGAGTTACCTCTTGAGGTAGACTAGGCTTACCCTAGTCCAGGGTCTTAACCAAATCCATTCAGTCTAGCATGTCTAGGTTCAAGTCTAGTCCTAGTCTCGGTCATAGTTATGGTTTTTCCCTTAGAGTCAGGCTAGGTCTATCCTAAGTCATCTAGTCTAGCTCTTACCTAAGTCTAGACTCTAGAACCAAGTCATAAGCAATCACCATGTCAGTCACTCAAGGAGACTATGATGATCGCTCCGCGTCCAACTCTTAGCCTAACCTGCCCAAACATAGGGACCAGTATGTCGTGATCCCTTGGGATTATCGACAAAACTCAGATCAATCTAGAAGAAGAGAAGAACTATGGGGGAGAGAAGAATTCGACTAAGCGGGGAGATCATCGCAGTGACTAAGCTGGTGAATAATTGGCCTGACGTGGTAATAAAATGGGCTTGGTAACTCAAACCGGCTCACATGATTACTACTAGAAGTCATTACTATACTGACTAGCTAGGCACAATAGTTAGTCTGTCGTGGCAATAAAGTTGGCACAATAATTTTGGTACAACAACATTAAGGTTAGACGACAAAACTTCCATGAGAGGCTAACATCGATCCCTCTTAATCAAACTAAAGAATAATATAATGAAGGTCATAAGGAAAGAATAAGAAGTGAGATAAGAGAAGAACGGAACAGAAAGAAGGAGGGGGAAGAAAGGAAGAGAAGAGTGTGAGAAACGAGAGAATAAAGGAGAGAGGAAGGAGAAAGACACAGTAGCACTAGGCATTGTCGACTGCATTGGAAGAAGATAAGAAAGAAGATAGAGTCGGCGCTAGGCATTGTTGGCTGCATTTTAAGAAGAGAGGAAAGAGAGAGGCACAGTCGGCGCTAGGTATTGCCGACTGTGCTAGACAGAGAAGCGAGAGAAGATGCAGTCGATGCTAGGCATCGGTGATTGTGTTAGACAGAGGAGAGAGAATATGTAGTCGGTGCTATACATGACCGATTATGTTAGATAGAGGAGAGAGAAAAGAAGATTCACCGACTGTGTTAGACAGAGGAAAGAGAAAAGACACAGTTGGCGCTTGGCTTCAACGACTGTGTTAGACGGAGGAGATAAGATGCAGTCGACACTGGGCTTTACCAACTGTATTAGGCAAAGAAGAGAGAGAAGATGTCGTCGGTGCTAGGCATCACCGACTATGTTAAACAGAGGAGAGAGAAAAGATGCAGTCAGCGTTAGGCTTTATCGTCTGTGTTAGATAGAGGAGAGAGAAAAGATGTAGTCGATGCTAGGCTTCGCCGGATGTATTAGATAGAGAAGAGATAAAAGACACAGTCAGTGCTGGGCTTCACCGACTGTGTCAGACAGAGGAGAGACAAAAGACGCAGTCGACACTAGGCTTCACCGACTATGTTAGACAGAGGAGAGATGAGCATGCACACCAAATTTGAGCGCGATCTGAATTGAAACAAGTGAAATATAGGCCTCAGTAGTGACTGCTCATGACTGTAAAAACAACAACTTTCAATGGTGTTTTGATGCAGGGAGGCCACACGAGAATAGTATGCACCCTTTTCAGTATTTTACCCATACTTTGTCCTGGAGTGCCTGATTAAGTTGAAACTTGACCCATAGGGATTTTCGATCATGTCAGATCCAATGGAGGTTTTTCCACAGCTATTTGACATACCAATAATATAGCTCTAGTTACAAGATCCATTTTAGGGTGCTAAAGGCCTATTTTTATGAAATTGTTTCTTTGTGTTCACTTCCTTAGATATGTTTGATCATGATGAAACTTGGCAAGTGGCCTTTTGGAGTGTTGATGAAGATCTTGATCAGTTCTGGGGTAATTTTTAGACTGTTGGAATTTCCACTGTTTTGTAGGCCGTATTGACCTGCTTCCTACTTATTCCGCATCAGGGACCAAGGTGTTGAAAAATGCATTCAAACAGCTTGCCCTGCCGAATGTTGTGCTTCAAGAGAAGAGAGAAGGACAACATTTGGAAAATTTCCTTCGGCTTTTACTTTTTTCTTCCTAGCCATGGGACCACGTGAATGCCGAGGAGATTCAAGCAATGGTGCAACTAGGATGCTCAGACATAGGGATGTATTGTTCGCGGTCCATCAGTAGAATCTTTAGTAGGAGAAGAGAATTTTTTTAAGGATCTTGTCAAAGTCCTCACCCTTATGTGGACTGTTTGTGATTCTGAAGTTACGGATTTTGTACGTACCTCGTCAGTCAGAATCAGGCACGTCTGGCAATTGAGTGTCATGTGGAAGGGCATTGTTCCCATTTGGTCTAAGTTTATTTGTCTTGGATAGACAATAAAAGAGCCTTTAGTCGGCGTTTGTCTGAGTCTTATACCAGTTGTTCCTTGGAGGGTAGGGTACCTCAATTTATCGGGGCGACTAGCTTTGGATACAACCACCCCTACCCACTATTGTGTTGTTCGTTACATAGCAGGTCTAAAGTCATAGATGACTTAGCCTACTTGGGGTGCCTTTTGGTTTATCGGAATGATTTCCTTTTTTGTTTGCTGAAGAACCTTTGGTTAGCGCTATTTGCTGCTACACCAGGTTTGCTTTTGATAGTCAGAATACTGATGTAGGTTTCGTCTGTAGGGTTATTAGCCGGTCCCAAAGGTCTAGGCGTATCGACGAGGTGAGCTGAAGTCTCTAGCAGGTTCGCCCTGGCTTTGTCATTTTCTTTCCTTTGTGGTGATCTTTAGCATTTTTAGAGTGTGTTTGTGACCTCATGGGAATAATGTTCTTCCTCATGAGACTTGTCTTGCAATCTTGGCGAATCTTCTGTCCTTCGAGTGCGTTTTACGAATGGACTCAGGCTGTTGAAATCTTTTCCTTGAAGCTCATATTTTTTGGGCTCTGGTATTGTGACACCAGGGAATTTTCTTCTTTTGAGTGAAGCGTGAAGCCGTTTGTTGAGGCAAACGCTGCATCAACCTGTCTATTGGTCCAAGTGTCCATTTTGCAGATTTTCACTAGAACTTGAGAAGTGGCATCGTAGAGACGGTTTTCACGAACTTCTTTTATTTGGGGCTCTTTTACCCATGACCTTAAGGCCATGTCCACCCTTATTTTTTATTTTTACTCACAATGCCGTTTCGGGTTTTCACCGTGCCCGGTTTTTCTATTTTCACATAACTCTTTTACTCATGGTTTCGTAACCATGCTCGTCCGTCATTTTTACTCATGGTGTTCCTTTACTAAGGTATACATCATGCCCGTTATTTCATTGTGAAGGCGTGTTTAAGGTCATGCCTCTGGGACCTGTACAAAGCCTTTTAACGTCATGTGACCAGGGACGTGCACCATGGTTTTTAAGGTCATACAGCTGGACCGTGATGGTTTTTAACCAGTCAGCCGACACTGAATTAAAAATGCAACCGGCATCGAGTTGCTAAACTCACAGTCGGCACTGTGCTATCACTTTGAGGTAGCCGGCGCTGAGTTGTTGAGCACTCGGTCGGCGTTGTGGTTGGTTAAATACACAGCCGGCGCTGTGAACGACCCGTGATATCTTTTGAACATAGTCGGCACTAATTCAACCAGTTTTAGGGTTGCTGAAACTTAGCCAACACTGGGAATGGATTGATACTCGAGCCATGACCGAAGCCTGACCTCGATTCCAAGTCTGTGTTGCATGGAATTTGATGGGTCGAAAATGAAATTTTACCCAGGCCTCGAGTCAAAGCTTGGCCTGGACCAGCCCATTCATTGGGATTTCAACAGAGGTGATGAGAGTTGCCTCGGGGCTCGGGTCAAAGCCTCACCCTGCTAGTTGTCGTTTCGATTTCCTTGGACACGGCTGGGATTCCCAGTTTGTGAGGGGAATTTGAGGGTAGTGTAGTCTATATAAGAGGGTAAAATCCCATTTTCCTTCACTTTTCACCGAAGGTAAAAACTTAAACAAAATTTTAGCGTTGATCAGAGGGTGCCTTGTAGAAGTTTTGGCAAGCACCTAAGGATTTTAGAAAAAGTTCTTGTAGGGAAGGTTTTGAAAAATAGGAACTCTTCTGGGGATCTAGTGACGTTGCAGGAATAGGAGGCAAGAGAGCAAGTGTTTCGGCAAGCCTCACAGGGAAGACTTCGGCAAGATTGTCAAGGGTTTTACCAAAAAAGGAGGAGTTGCAGTAATTTTTCGATGGATTAGACGTAGTTACCGAGGGTTGTAAGTGATTTCTTGACAAATTAGGGAATGTTGCAGAGGTGTTTTTCAGCAACTTAGTGACTTTTGGTCGAAGGCATGGGAAGGAAAAGTCTCGCGCTAGGATTTCGATGAGATTTTGGTGATTTTCCGGCCAAGGCACAGGCAGGGAAAGTCTCTCAGTGGGTTTTTAGTGAGAGGACGAAGGGTCAGGGAACGAACGGTCATGGAAGGTGGACCATCATAGGGAAAGCGAATGGTTACAAGAGGTGGACCGTCGTAGAAGGTGGACCGTTACAGGAAGTGGATAGTTGCCCTCAAAAATTGTGCAACCATTAAGGGGGTGTAGAAACTTAGGTCTTGAAAACGAGGAGTCTCGAGAAGCAAACTGTCGCGACAGGGTCGCCGCTAATGGAAGCACAACCGGCACTAATACAATCGGTGCTGATGGTTAGAAGTATAATCGGCTATGACACAGTCAACGCTGATCCTCTAGAAAGGTAGTCGGTGCTAGGGGTTAGGAGCATAGCCAGCGCTCCTCAGTGCGTGTGGCCTGTCGTGATGCACAAATTGATGCTCGCATGTGGTAGTAAGTTATATGCAGGACTTGAGGTGCTTGGTGATGAGCTACGGACATCGATGTTCATGGGCCGACAAAGGGTGCTAAATGAGGGTAATGCATGGCTTGTGATACCTGATGGAAGCCAAGTCCTCCATCATAAGAATGAAGTCCATGTTGTTCTGTGGAAGGTCATCCACTGTGAACAGGGTATGCTCTCCATCATAGGCCAATTCCTTGCCAGAGCAGCCTGCTTTGTATGTTTGATACACACGTCAAATGAATTATGCGTTGTATGTTTGATATACACGTCAGATCAGATCTCTGGCTTGTATGTGTGATATACACGTCGGATGAACTGAAGCTAACTTCTCTGAGTGGTTCGCTTTGTCTTTCAGCTTGTAACCGTCTTCTTACTCGTCAGATGAATTGAAGCTAACTTCTCCAAGTGGTTTTCCTTCTTCTTCATGAGGAGAGTATTTTCCTCGGTGGGTTTGCTTCTTCTTAGAAAGCAATTCTTTCGTGGGTTTGCTATTTTTGGGAGAGCAATTCTTCGGTGGGTTTGCTTCTTCTTCATGAGAAGAGAAATTCTTTTGGCCTGTAACTGTCCTCTTATCCTCAGATGCAAGAGCAAATCTACAAATTTTGGTTTGTAACCGTCCTCTTATCCTCAGATGCAAGACAATTGTAACCGTCCTCTTATCCTCAGATGCAAGACAATTGTAACCGTCCTCTTATCCTCATATGCAAGTGAATTGTAACCGTCCTCTTATCCTCAGAAGCAGTGAATTGTAACCTCCCTAATAAGGGGCTTTTTAGCTTGTAACTTGTAACTCGTTTTTGGTACAATAAAAATAGTTAGACTTTGTATGGACTGTCTCTCTTATTTTTTCGTTGAGTCTCTTTCTTTTGAATATGCATCACGGATAATACTTCTTTAGGTATCTCCCATTGATAGGGGGCATTACCTCCTCTCCCTCAAGATGTGCCAGTATGTAGGCTCCATTTGGTAAGACCTTTCTTACTATAAAGGGACCTTCCAACTTAGGCTCAAACTTCCCTTTACGCCAGCCACGCATAAAAATAAGCCTCCTGACAGCTAGAACTAGATCACCACGGGTGAATGAGCGGACCTTGACGAACTTGTCAAAGGCCCTCTTCATTCTCCCTTGGTTGAGTTCAAGGTTTTGTTGAGCCTCTAGCCTCTTTTCATTGAGCACATCCAATTCTTGATACTGGAGCTTGAATCTCTCATCTTTGGTCATTCCTTAGTGAAAAGCGACTCGCAGTAAAGGGATTTCAATTTGGAAAGGTAAAACTACTTCACCCTCATAGACCAAAGAATAAAGAGTGGAATCAGTAGCATTTTGTGTAATAGTACGATAAGCCCATAGTGCCTCAAGAAGCTTTTCGTGTCAAATCTTTTTCGTCTTCCTCTTGGATGGTTACTGCATGGGAGGCCTCGGCTCCCCCATAGCCCTTCTTTAAGTCTTCAAGCTTTATCTGACCCTTTTGAATCAGGGCCTCGATAATATCTTTAAGCGTGTAGCAGTCATTTGTGGGATGATTGATCCATTGATGGTAGGCACAATACTTTGCCTGAGTGTCAAGGGCAGCTTGCTCGAGAAACTTAGCTTTTGAAACCTGGATCATAATTTGTTCCAATAATAACTGAAACGATGCAGGGACCCATTCCTTCTCAAAGGGGTAGACCTTGTTCCTATGCCTGGTGAAATAATCACCCCGATCAAGGTTGGCTGGCGAGGGTACTCGATTGTACGACTATTGTTGCTTGCCTGACTGGGGAGCTGTCTTTGCTACGCTCACCCCTTAAGGAAGGTCTAGAGTTTGAGGGAGATGGATCCATGACTGTGACGGCTGCACTGATTACTCCTTTCTATTGGCTGCCCCGTGTGTTGTTCCGAGACGTACCATTGCCCCGATTGTTTGCTGAGCTTGTAGATGGTTGTCATGATCCGCCGTGGTGGCATGATAGACTTTCTATGTGGACTGATTTAAAGATCAATTCTGACATGGAGGTCGGATTAGAGGCCATGACATGTAGAGCTATCTGGGGTCGCATGTTCCAGACACAATTCTAAACAGCTTCCCTCTCAAGCATAGGATTAAGATGGCAAGCAGTCAAATTCCTCCATCTTGATATGAACTGGTTCAAGGGCTCATCGGGATCTTGAGTCAGGGTGAGAAGTTCGATGGTTTGAACCTCTCTGTTGATCTCATAGAAGCGCTGATAGAACAATTTCTCCATTTCCTCCCACGTATGCACTAAGTTTGGAGGAAGTCGAGCATACCACTGAAAATCTGGGCCATCGAGTGTCTCAATGAACTGACAAAGAAGAAGTCTCCCATCAGCCGCTGCTTGTTTACATGCTGCTTGGAAGTGGGCGATATGCTAGTTTGAGGACGTGGTCCTGTTGAATAAAGAAAACTTCACTTTCTTGTAATCAGAGGGAAACGGGACCTGGTCAATGTATGAAGAGTATGGCCCTTGATAAGGCATTGCACCTTGTATCCCCAGAATTTGTATGTTCTTTAGGCTATGGGTCACCATAGCATCAATGTCTACTTGAGAGATGGGATGAGGGGGAAAATTTTCTTGTGAGGAAGAGAGAGGGGGATGCCTTGGAGGTGCACCATCAGAGTGATGGGAATTGACCTCATGGTTAGCTATACGATCAATCTTTTTCATCATTGTGTGCACCATTTCCTCAAATTTGTCCAAGCGCTCTTCCTGCGTGTCACCAGGCTTGCTTACAATCATAACGCTGACTGTTTATCTTTGGAGGTCAGTGTTAGTTGCAGCTGAGGGCTTACGGACTTAGCTGGTCGTGTGTGGTACATTGGTCAGCAGGGGGTCAGCATGCCCCGACTTGACTCAACTCTTGTATGCCGATCACGTGAGGACTGGCTCTCAAGGGTGTTGGAACCGTGGCTACTAAGTGGCTGGGTCATCTCCAATGACACTAACCACAGTGGAGGCTGGTGAGTTTCTTCTTCAGGCTTCATCATTTGAAGAGGGTAAAAGGGGTTCAGACGAAGAGGGTCCTCAAAGCGGGTTGCTCTGACCGCCTTGGTCATTTCTTTGATCAAAATCTACCGGCCTCTATCACGTTTAGCCTTGAGGTTTTGATGGACCTCATGTCTGATCTTTTCTTGCACAAGAGAGAGCTGTCTTGATCAGGTGTAACAAAGGATGAGGGCCAGGGACGGGAGTCATCTTGGGCCGGGGAGGATGAAGGACTCAATCGTCAATCAGGTCATTACCCCGAGCTCTCTTGTGGGCTCCAAAGACATGACCAAAGTAACGGGGCTGGTTTAGGATGATACTCTTGGGGAAAACCTTCGAGTATCAAGGCTGAAGGCACTTGCTCAAAGAAGGAGGAGCAAGCATGAGTGGGGTTGACTCATGAGGAGGCCTGAGTCAAAGTCGAGGGGACGTGTATGATGGCGACGAGTGTGCGCCCTTTGAAGAAGGATCACAGATGACCTAGGGGTTAACCCAGGCACAAGTAGGCAGTCTATCCTTAGGACGCCGAGGACTACGAGAAAGTGTTTGTAAGAGAATATGTGGAGACATGCCCCTTACAAGGTGCAGTTGTGTGTGTCGAGTAGAAGGATGAGGGGGTAGTCTCCAGTGTACTCTGGTTGGTGCAATGACAGCGTTACCCCGAGCAGTGAGATGCATGTTTTGAAATTCCACACATTGTTAAGCAAGGGCAAAGCAGTCATTTTGCACCCATTTTTAGAATTTCTTTTAAGTCAATTAAATCTTAATTTTCAGCAATTGGGTCTAATTTTGATCAATCCACCCATGTTTGAGCACAATTCTATATAAACAGACATTGCCTCTCTTCTCTCTCTTATCTCTCTTCTCTCTGTCTTCTCTCTTTATCCCTCTTTCTCTCTCTATCCCTCTTTCTCTCTCTTCTCTCTCTTCTCCCTCTCTCCTCTCTTCTCTCTTCCCCTCTCTCCTCTCTTTGTTCTCTCTTTCTCTCTCTTCTCTTTATCTCCTCTCTCTCTGTTGTCAACTGGCAAGACCTAGCGTCATTTGGCCTTATCTATCTTCTTCTATCAACTGGCAAGACCTAGCGTCATTTGGCCTTCTCTATCTTCTTATGTCAACTGACGTGACCTAGCACCAGTTGGTCCTCTCCATCTCCTTCTGTCAACTGACGAGACCTAGCACCGGTTGGCCCTCTCTATCTTCTTCTACCAATCGATGAGACCTAGTGCCGGTTGGTATTCTCTATCTTCTTTTGTCAGCTGGCAAGGCCTAGCGCCGGTTGATCTTTCTTACTTCTTCTACCAGTCAATGAGACCTAGAGCTGATTCTTCTTCTCTCTCTTATTTTACCAATCGATGAGACCTAGAACCGGTTGGTCTTCTCTCTCTTCTTCTATCAATCGAGGAGACCTAGCGTCGGTTGGTCTTCTCTCTCTTCTTCTACCTGTCGACGAGTGCCTATTGGTCTTCTCTCTCTTCTTCTACCAATCAACGCGATCAAACATTAGTTGGTGTTCTCTCTCTTCTTCGATCAGTCGATGAGACTTGGCACCAGTTGGTCTTCTCTCCCTTCTTTCGTTAATCGGTGAGACCTTACGTCGATTGGTCTTCTCTTTCTTCTGCTATCAATCGATGAGACTCGACGCTGGTTGGTCTTCTCTCTCCTCTTCTATCAGTCAGCGAGACCTAGAGCTGACTGGTTTTTCCTCTCTTCTTCTGTCAGTTGGCGAGACTTAGCGCTAGTTGGTTCTCTTGCTCTTTTCTCATCTGACAAAATTGGTAAAGCCTAGCACCGACTGCTTCCTCTCTCTCTCATCTCCTGAAACAGTCGGCAATGTCTAGCACCGACTGCATCTCCTCTTCTTTCTTGTCCCTCCTCTCTTCCTTCTTCTCTCTTCTTCCATCCATTCCCTTCATCTCTTTAACCATTCCTCTGCTACTCTTTCATTCTACCAAGAGGGATTGAGGTTAGCATCTCATGACAGTCCTATTGTCCTGTCATAATGTTGTTGCACCAGGTTCGCTTGGCCTGCTTTACTGCCACGACCGACCGACCATCGTGCTTAGCTGGTTGATATGGGCAATAGCGTCTAGTAGCAATCCCCTGAGCTAGTCTCAGTTATTGAGCCCGTTTCGCTACCACGTTATGCCAATTATCCACTAGCTTAGTCACTGCTTCGATCTTCTCGCTTGGTCAAATTCTTCTCTCCCCCCTGTCTTTCTTTCTTCTTTTTGAATACGCATGCTTGCGTATGATCATCAAAGAGGAAAGGTGAGGTTTGAACCACCTGTCCCATAACCTTATATGTGTGTGAATGCAGGAAAGCAGAAAATAAGAAGAATATGAGCCAAGGAAGGTGATTTCGAACCAGTTTCAGACAAGGTTGGTAACACCTGCCCCCGTTTTCAAACGAGGTTCCCAAGAGAGCAATCTCACAAATGTCCCGGGTCTCCCCCGAAACTCTAGACGCGTGTCTCCCGATCCTCTAGAGATCTGGAGGGCAAGTTCGAGCCACCTAACCAATGTGATACCTCACTTTAGCTAAAGGGTTTGGGCGACCGTGGCATATACAAACTGGTGGAGGATCACTAGCAAGGGATACTGGGAGGAGTATCACCCTTGGAAAGGAGAGAATGACAACTGACAGCAGGAGACTAGGCAGAGGAGATTGGTGGGTCCTCCTGCCCTTGACGAGGTCTTTGTTTTGGGATATCCCTCAAATTGGGAAGCCTTAGGGAGAGATAGCGGTCGATGACACCTCACCTCAATTCCTCGTTATGAAAGAAAACAAGGAGCATCTTCGATAAACTCAGTTTTATCTTCGAGTGGCATGAGGTCGGAAAGGTCCTAAGTTATGACAGGCGCCCCATTCAGGATTTGAACGCGCTAATTGTGAGCGGTCCTCATAGTAAACTATCTGCGGGTGCTTCTCAAGGAGGGAGTTCTAAAGTGACAATTCCTCCTCTAGCTGGGGGAAAGAAAAGGAAACCCTCCACCCCTACCTGAACTCGTGCAGTGGCTCCAGTTAGTGGATGTACTCGAGGACATAGGGGTGTGAAACTTCCTGTGATCTGAGAACCAGGAGGTAGTTCTTCTTCCTCTAATCATTTAGCCACTCCCCCAGTGTCACCTTTTGTGCTTTCTCCACCATCTTCTGTCTCTTCTGAATTGTTTTCTTCTTCTTCATGGACTGAAGCAAATGACTCCAGCCCTTTTGAGCCCATTGTTATTGCTTCTGACCATTGACGACTCCAGATCTTAGGGAGGTATCCCTAAATTCAAGGATAGTTCCTGAGTCAGAGTCATCTCTGATGGAGACTAATGAGGTTGAAGGCCTCGAAGCAACTGCTTCAAGATAGGAATATGATGCTGATGTGGCCTCTATGCTTAAGGGGGTTTATTACCCCGACTGAGGTAGGGGCTATGATTCATGAAGAAGGGCCTATAGTTAATGATGTCCATGAGTACCAAGTGGTTGATGCCATTGAAGGCTTAGATCGTAAAGATGAAGGAGTTAAGCTTTTTGTGGCCAAGGTTCTGGCTGTTGAGGGTGCGGGCCAGATGGAAGGAACCATGGCTGATGCTGAATCAGTGATTGGCGAAGGCCAAAGGGAAGAGGCAGTTCCTAAACTTGCCAATGCTAACATGGTAGTTCAGGAGGGTGAGAAGCAAGGGGAACAGTTTTCTTCGGAACCTGCTAGGACAGAAGTGGAAGGTCCCATAGGAGAGGGTCAAGGCAGCGAGGCAGGTATTGAAGAATCCATACAGGTTGATGATTAGGTGCCTCGATCTCACCTTTAGAATCTCGATGATCTGGCGGCACCTATCTCAAGTTTTTAGCAAACCCGAGATTTGAGATCGCTCTCTCATAACCTTGCTCAAGAGCAAGGGCAGGTACACCAACTGATAAGAGAGGAATTTAAGGTGGGCTCAAAACTTACTCAGGCTGGCTCTCGTGGGTGCCCTCTTAGGTCACGAAGAAATCCCCCCAACTGCTTTAGCTGATTCAGAATTGCTCCCTTGACCTGCAATCCTCTTGTTTTCTACACAATACTTCTATGATTAATTTGTAAGACAAGTGAGTCAAAGAGACCCACCCTTGTCTTAAGGCAACGTACGTTCGTGGGATAGGGTGACGAAGCGGAAGGTTCAAATAAAGATGGAAAAGGGAAGAAAACTTGACAACGAGGCAAGACTAGCATGACAGCCAAGAAGTTATCGACTCAGAGTGGTAGCAAGATCGGCATTGTTCTCAAGACCAGCACGATGGCAATATTACTCGAAATCGGGACCAATATGGTGGTGTTAGGCTAAATCTACCCTCAGTCAAGTGAGAAGAGAAAAGATAATGAAAAAAAGACACGAGATGACAGAGAGATGGGATCCCGATAGCGCTAGGCGTTGCCACTCACGACCGTGGAGTAGCAGTGTCGTGGCCCTTGGGTGGCGCTCGACACTACTGTTCATGGCTAGAGAGTGAGAAATGAACTACGGACTGTGCTAGGCATCACCGTTGCCAACATAAGGAGATAACAGGCCTCAGCACAGGTGGCGATAGTCTCTGATGAAGCATGCGACGATAGTCATTTGTGAAGTGCATGACGGTAATTCTCACGAGGCGCATGGTGATAGGCATGGGGCGCGGGAAGGACGTGATAAGCACCGAACATTTAGAGGAAGCTTGTGGACAGTGATAGATGTTGCCGAAACCTCTAGAGAGCAGAGATGGGTGTCATCGTCTACAATAGACACGCAACAGGGGAGGACCCTTGGGGGTGGCAACGAGTTTCACCATCTAGGTTCTTCACTGAGACATCAAAGCCACGTCTGTGGGTGGCGATGAGAAGCGTCGTCTACAAACCTCTTTGAGAAAGAGAAATATATGAACGAAAGGAGAAGGAGGCTCGCACATGGCGCTGTCATCGTCATGCGTGACCTGTGAGACTTCGGGGGAGGCAAGCACGACACTACCACTGTCGCGCAAGGAACTCAGACGGAGAAGAGGGAGAAGAGAGGAAAGGAGAAAGAGGAAAGAAGAAAACAAAAAGACGAGAGAGAAAGTTTACCTCGAACGTAAGGGAACCAGTCAAAAGTTTCTCTCACCTTACCCTCTCTCTCAAACGTCACCTAACAATGAGAAGAAAGAGAAACTGTATTACGTAAAAACTCTCTTTTGTGAAAGGTTGAGTCCTTTAGTGCGTACAATGATTGTACGTATATATAGTATTTTCCTCGAACATGGGTGGATGATCAAAAGTAATTTTAATTGCTAAAAATTAACACTAATTTGAATTAAAAGAAATTAGAAAATAGGGTGCAAAAATGACAGATTTTCCCCTTCCTAACAATTCATGGAATTTCAGAACAATCCTTATGCTTCCCTAGACCTTGTGTGATCTTGCATGGATGATTTGGGGTCGTTCTGATGCTCGGTTGATCGTAAGATGATTGTTTTCTTGTATGGCTCGGCAAGACGATCGATTTGATACCAACTTCAAGCCATGGGTCGTGTTTTTAGTGCCCTATCATGTGACTTTAAATTTGAATCGATCTTGAAACTTTGGATCGATAGTGTACTCGTTCCTTGATGTTTTTTGGTGATATCTTCATTGAATTACACTGAACAAGCCGTTACGATCGCGGGGCAACAAATGCAACTCAATTCTGTGCCCAAACGAAGATATTGCAACTTTGGAATTTTGGCCAGAATCTGGAATTTCGACGACAGGATTTACAGTCACTTCGTCGACTTTGTGTGCAAGGTCCAATAGTTCATCATGTATGGGGTTCGAGTCAGTAATAGCCCCAGACCTTACGCACACGATGGAATTGGTCTTGTGTCGATCGGGCTCACGAGCGGCGTGATTTGGCCGCTCGAGCGAGGCATGACACTGTAAAATTTCCTACACATTCTTCACAGATTAGCAACTTCTCTCTAGCTTTTCTTCGTGCTCGGGTATCATCACGGGCGTGCCACATATCAAATCGCTCGTCTTGACTAGACGAACATGCTCACCAAATTTGAGCATGATCAAACTTTGAATGAGGAAGATATAATCATCAAAAGTCACTATTCATGACTTCTCCTTCCACGGCATGGGGTTGCAGGGTGGCCACACGGGAATAGTGTTACCCCTTCTGTTTCACTCTTTTACCTATGAAATTTTCTTGGAGTTCCATTCTAGCTGAAATTTGACCCCTGGGGGTTTTCAACAGTGCTGGATCCAATGGTAGTGGTCCCATAATAATTTGAGACACCGAAAATGTAGCTCTAGTTATAGGGGTCGTTTCAAGGTGTTAGAGGTCGATTCTGCCAGAACTGTTTCTCAACTTACACTACCTTAAATATGTCAGAATGTGATGAAACTGGGAAGGTGACTTTTGAGAAACCTCATGAAGACCTTGGTCAATTCCTGGGCTATTTTGAGACTACTGGAAATTCCACTGTTTGCTAGGCTTTATTGAGTGCGGGCCTCAAGTTGATGAAAAATATCTTCCAACAGCATGCCCCACTGAATGTTGTGCTTCAAGAGAATCGAGAAGCACAATCATTTGAGAAGTTTGAGGAATATTGTTGAAGTCCTCACCCTCAAGGGACAATTTGCGATTCTGAAGCGTGAGGCTTTTGTAGGGGCCTCCTCGGACAGAATCAGGCCATTTTCGAAGGCCAAATAATATGAACCTTTGATAGGAATTGTTCGTTGCTACACCAGGTTTGATTTTTATACTCAGGGTATATCTATAGGTCCTGTCTAGTGGGGTCCAGTTGGGGGCTTCTTACCCATCCCAAAAGTCTGGTCCCATGTAGGCTAGAGGATTTTGACGAGGCATACCTTGAAGCCTATGTCAGGTTAAACCCTAACTTCGTCAAGTTCTTACCTTTGTCATGGTCCTTAGCATTTTCGGAGGGATCTTTTGGTCATCGTCCTCACCCTCAAGGACTCTTGTTGTTGTTGAACTGGGGAGATCTTATGCGGCTCTCACTCCCTGATGAGCCATGTTGTTGTGATTGTTGGGAGATCGTATTAAGCTGTCACTCCCTTATGAGCCATGTTGTTGTGATTGTTGGGATTTCTTATGCGGCTCCCACTCCCTGATGAGCCATGTTGTTGAACTACAAGGGATCTTATGCGGCTCTCACCCCCTAAAGAGACATCATGAAGTGTGAGATATCTTATGCGGCTCTCACTCCCTAGCGAGCCATCTGGTGTTGCGATTGAATGTTGGTTTTTGAGGAATTTGGGCAGACCTTAACAACCAGGATTGTTACTGTTTGAAAATTGAATGTCGGCTGAGGCGGTAGTCGTGCGTCAGCCTGTCTTGTCGGTCCAAGCGCCCATTTGTGAGTTTTCACTTGAACAGGGGAAGTGGCACCGTGAAGACGGTTTTCACCAACTTCTATTATTTCTGGGCTCTTTTACCCATGACCTCATGGTCATGTCCACCCTTTTCATTTTATTTTGCTCACGATGCCCTTTTGGGGTTTTCAAAGTGCCTGGATTGTGTTTTCCATGGAACTCTCTTACTCATGGTTTCATGATCATGCCCATCCGTCATTTTTACTTATGGCATTCCCTTGTCCAGGTGTACACCATGCCCATTTTTCTATGTGAAGGTGTATTTAGAGTCGTGACTTCGAGGCTTGTGCGAAGCCTTTTAATGTCATGTGGCCAGGACGTGCACTATAGTTTAGGGTCATGCAGCTAGATTGTAGTGGTAATGAATGGCAGTTTGTGAAGGCCATAGAGTGAGCTTGGTGATGACTTTGACCCACTTGAGAAGATGGCATGAAGTTGCCTTGTGAAGAGTTGATGATGAATGGATGGTGGCTGAAAAATGGTGACCCACTAGCTGACGGCGAGTATGGCTTGCAGAAGGGTTCACCATTTGGTGAGCATGGGTAAGACTCACTGGGGGAAAAGATGGTAATGATGGTGAAGGTGATGCACGCACACAAATGGGCCAGCTAGGGAAGGCGTGCATGAAGATGCATGTAAAGGGCGTGTGCACGTATGTAGACTCACAAAGGAGAAAATGGAGGTGGTGTGCACACACGAATGGGTTGGTTAGGGAGGACTTGGGTGAAGATGCATGTAAAGGGCATGTGCACGTATGTGGGGGTATCTTTAAGGTCATGCCTCCTAGACCTGAGCAAAGAAGTTAAACTTCATGCGGCCAAGATGTGCACTATGGTTTAAGGTCATATAGCTTGGACCGTGGTTATGCAGTTTAAAGTCATGCAATGAGGACCATGTAGTTTAAGGTCGTGCAATTAGACCTCCACTGAAGTTTAAGGTCATATAGTTTGGACCATGGATGTGCAGTTTAAGGTCATGCAGCATGGACCTGAGCTGTGTAGTTTAAGGTCATGCAACACTGACCAGAGCTATGCAATTTAAGGTCATGCAACACGGACCAGGGTTGTACAGTTTAAGGTCATGCATCATGGACCAGTGTGTTGGTCGTCATGTAGGTAAAGCTACATGGGGGATGGGTTGTGGGTAGCAATCTGACTCCCTGAGGATAAAGATAGTTAAGGCTATACATGAGAAAAGAGGTTGAGATAGAGATGGCAAGACTCGAGAAGTGGCAGACGGACATGACTTCACTGGGGATTAGGATGTCCAATGTGACCTCTCATGGATAATGAGCAATGGCATATATGTGACTCTGCTGAGGATGACAGGCCAGAGCACAGATGAAGCTCTTGAGGGTTGAGAGGATAAGAATAGCCCTAAACTCCCTGGGGATAGTGGGTCATAGTAAGATGTGACATTCACTGGAATGTTGGTGTGAAACAAACCCATCAGGGGTTAAAGGGGTAGGTATGACTCTTGGGATGTTGATGAATTACCCTTTTAGTGAGGAGGTGGTCTATCTCGTAGTTGGAGTTTTGCGTATGAACTGTGCGGCTAGGACTGTGCAGTTTAGGGTCGTGCAACTAGACCTTCGCTACAGTTTAAGGTCGTATAGTTTGGACCACATTGCTAAGCCTTTCAAAGTCATGTGGCCACGACATGCACTATGGTTTAAGGTCACACAGTCGGACCATGGTCGTGCAGTTTTGAGTCGTGCAATGAGGACTATATAGTTTAAGGTCGTGCAACTAGACCACCACTACAGTTTAGGGTCATATAGTTCCGACGGTGGCTATGTAGTTTGAGTCATGAGACAAGTACCATGCAGTTTAAGGTCATGCAACTAGACCACCACTACAGTTTAAGGTCATATACTTTGGACCATGCAGTTTAGGGTCATGCATGAGAAGGTGGATGGTGGACGGTGGAGCAAGGTTTTTCTGGTGGCGGTGAAGTACTTTTGACGGGGAAAGGCAATGCCGGTAGGGGAAAGAACAAGATCAGATTGGGTTTTTCGGCTATCATGGAGTGTTCCCGGCTAAACCCGAAGGGTTATAAAGGAGATGAAAGGTCATGAGAAGGTGGACAGTTGCTGTGGGCAAGTAGTTGGGGAAACCGAGGAAGCACAAGGGTTAATAGCCTCTCAGAATTAGGGATGGTGGGAATCGAGGTACAATAAGGGCATGTGCGACATTAATTCGTATGCGGCACTGCCTTCGCATGTCCCTAGGCCAGGTTGACGAGAGCCACATTTAGAAGAACGCTGGTTGCAGCAATGGTATCGCGTGGCGTTGGCTTTCCCATGGTGTGGTAGAACACAACATTGTGTTGCTCACGACGATGGTTGTGCATGGTGTTGAGTCATGCGCGGCAATGATCATGGATGGCGATGTCTCGCGAGGGTTAAGAGTGATGGAAAACAAGAAGGCTGTGCCGCCACGGTTTGTTGAAAGCCAAATCCTCCAACTCAGCCGTGAAGTCCATGTTGTTCCATCGTGGGCCGGTCCCTCGGAAGCTATCCATGCCTCGTCAGATTGATGAAAGCTGACTCGGAAGTGGATGGCACCTTCTTTTGGCCTGTAACCATCCTCGTTGGCAGCACTGAAGTTAACTTCTCCAAGTGGTTTTTCTTCTTCTTCATGAGGAGAGAGTCTCTTTGGTGGGTTTACTTCTTCTTCATGCGGAAGACATTTCTTTCGTGGGTTTGCTTCTTCTTCATAAGGAGAGTGTTTCTTTTTGGCCTGTAGCCGTCTTCTTATACTCAAATGCAAGAGCTTTGTAACTTCCCTAGTAATGGGCTTTTGATTGTAACTTGTAACTATTTTTAATGCAATGAAAGAATGAGATTCTTTTGAACTGGCTTAATGTTCTTCTTTTCCATTTCCTTCTTTACCTTATTGCGTACACCGTATTTTGGGGATACATCAAGGATAGTACTTCTTTAGGTATTGCCCATTGATAGGGGCATTGCCTCTCCTCCATCCGATTTTGCCAGTACATAGGCCCCGTTTGGTGTGACCTTTTTTACTATAAATGGACCTTCCCACTTGGGCTCGAATTTTCCTTTCCGACGCCCATTCATGATAACTGGTCTCTTGATTACTAAGACTAGAACGCCCTAAGCAAATGAGCGAACCTTGACAGACTTGTCAAAGGCTCTCTTCATTCTTCCTTAATTGAGCTCGAGGTTCTGCTGGGCCTCTAACCTCTTTCCGTCAAGGGCATCCAACTCTTGGTCACGGAGCTTGACCCTCTCATCTTCAGTCTATCCCTAATGTATAGCGACACGGAGTGAGAGTATTTGAACCTCAAGGGGTAAAACCCCCTCACCTCCATAGACAGGGAATAAGGAGTGGAGTTTGTAGCATTCCGAGTGGTGGTGCGATAAGCCCAAAGAGCTTTAGGCAGATTTTTGTGCCAATTCTTCTTTGACTTCGAAACTGACTTCTGGAGCACGCCGCACAGAGTTTTGTTGAACGCCTCAACCAAACCGCTGGCTCGAAGCTAGTACATAGTCGAGTATTTCCACTCGAAGCCGATCTAGTTGTCTAGGCGATCAACAAGATGGCTTCCGAACTGGGGGCCATTATTAGAGATAATCTGGTCCGAAACTTCGAATTGGTAGATGATGTGATGATGCATGAAGTTGGCTACAGCGATCCCTGGAACCTGGTTCAAGCAGAAGGCATGAGTGCTCTATGTTTTGACCCCACTGGGAAAAGGGTCACGATGTCACTATATGGTGGAGAGGCTCCGGGGGTTGATGAATTAGGCTTGAGTGGATCTGGCACACTTGGTATCATTTGGCATAATTTTGGGCATCAGTCACCATGGAAGGCAAGTAATAGCCGAGTCTGCGTATGCGCTCGTAGAGCTTAGGGCCGGACTGATGCATCCCGCAGATACCTGAGTTCACTTCTTCAAGTACTTTGCTTGCCTCTTGTGTATCGACTCTTCTAAGGAGAATTCCGTCAAATGATCGACAAAAGAGGACATCTCCATCGAGAAGGGTGTACTTAGTGGACATCCATCGTATGCCGTTGCGTTCCGCCCGATCCTGAGGTAGCCGTCCATGCTTTATGAAGTCCATGATAGGCTTTCTCCAGTCCTCTACTTGTTAAACCTCCGCACACATTGGGTCGAAGAATTCGGGCTGTTGCTCCTTGACCTTGGATTCTTTTTCTTGAGACATTTCTTGCTCTGCCTCAATGACATCCTTAGCTACGAGGAGTGCCCTGAATGGGTAAGGTGGGCATTCAAGGAAGACATCCCTGCCATCATTTGCATTGACTTCAGCTCTCAGGTCGACATGTCTCCATTCGGTTACCCAAACTAGAGTGGGCCCTGATTAAGACAATTGAATGGTGGCACCGAGCTTTAAGAGTGCATCAGCCTGCGAGTTTAGCCTTCTTGGGATATGACTCAAGGAGAAATCGTCATCGCCACATTTGTTGTGTATATGTGTGCGCACCAAGGCTATGACTAAGGGAGAAACATGCTGCACGTGCGTACATGGATCTTTATGTTCAGGTGTTCCAGGTCTAGCTATGTTTAGGGTCTTGCAACACGGTCCTATGACTCAATTCCTAGTGCACATAAACTATGACTACATGAGCAGTCGTCCAACTCAGTGATTTAGGGTCCAAGTCATATAGGTGTGCAGATCCTGTTTTGAGCACTCAAACATGTGCTTCTTTTTTGAGTGCGTTGTGCAACAAGTTTTGAACACATGTTTTGAGTGCTCAAAACATAGAGCACTCATGTTTTGAGTACTCATAGAACACTCAAAACAGCAACATGTTTTGAGCACTCAAAACATGTTTTGAGTATTCATAGAGCACTCAAAACATATTTTTTGAGTGCTCAAAATATAGGCTTGAGTTTCGAGTGCTCTATGTTTTGAGCACTCAAAACTGAGTTTTGAGCACTCCAAACTCTTGTTTTGAGTGCTCAAAACTCAAAATATTTTGAGTACTCAAAACTCAATGACTACTAAAAAAAACTCATAGAGTACTCATAAACTCATTTAGTACTCATAAACACATTGAAGTTTTCATCAATGACCTTATGTTTGACTTCTTCTTTTAAATGAAAGAGGAATTTTTCTTTTGTCGATATTTTATTTTTTAATATTATTTATTTCATGGACTTTTGGTTTATCAATAAAGTCAAATTTTACTTCATGGCCTTCAATGTCTGCTTTTATTCCAGTGTTATCAATTTTAATATGATAAAGCATATTTAAGAAGGGAGTTCCGAGTATAACAGGTTAACTTAATCCTTTAACCATTATGAAGGGAGATTTAAAGCATTCACCATTATTACAGACCGATGCATCACACAATTTATAATTTGTTAACATCTTGCTCCCATCAGTAGTGCTTAAAACCTATGTGGTTTTGTTAAAATATTTTGTTGGAACTAGTCCATCATTTATACAATTTAAATCTGCTCCTGAATCTATAAGAGTAGTAGTTTGAAAGGTATATTCTTTTTGGACAAATATTTTAACAATGGTAAACCATCTTTGAGTTATTACTTTGTCCAAGAGGTTAACATATTTACAGTCTTGTATTTTTTCTAACATGTTACATTTGGTGGAAGTTTCAGGGTCATCTAGTATTTTTTTAATAGTATCTTCAACCTCAGGTGGTGGTAGGTTATGATTATAATCACGCATTAAATTATTAAATTCTTCTTTAATATTTTCATTCTCATTTTCTTTAAAAGTAGGGTTACCCATTTCTAATATTTGAACTCTAGCTTTCAGAGTTACGAGTTCACTGCAAACTTCATTTATCTCATTTTTTAACTCAGGACTCGAAGGTTCCCTTTGAATTTCTGTTTGAGCTCTTTTCAAAATATCAGTAAAACTATGATCTTCCTTAGTTGGTATGAGGGAAGGTTTAGGGGTAGAAGAGCTAGAGTCTTTGGCCATATTAATGTATTGTATTAAGGCTTCCTTTTTAGCCTCTAGGTCACTTATTTTGTCAAGTAATTTTATAACAAATTTTTGTTCTTTTGTTAGAGTATTTAAGTTTACACCATTCATATCCATAGTAGCCACTAAGAAATTACAGTGGCAGTTGTCATCAGGCACATTATCAAAGTCTGAATCAGAGTCTGAACTTGTGAAAATTATTTCTTAATCATTTATTTCTCCAATGAGCATTTCACTATCGGAGTTAGAAGACTCTTCTGAGTCATCTCATTTTATTAACAGAATATTAAATAATTACTTTTTAATTTCGAGGTCAACTTCAAGAGTACTAATTTTCTTTTTTATTCTGCATTTATTTTTATAATGATCTACCTTCCCACAGTTATCGCAAACTGATATTTTTCTTTTTTTCTCTTTTGTTTGAAAGAGTGATCTTGTAAAACAATTTTAGGAAAAATATTTTTCTTTCCTTTTGAATATTTAGACTTTGTTTTACGTGGGTCTTTATATTTTTGTTTTTGGGTAGGATTGGAACCGGGCAAAATATTATACCCAAATTCTTCGCAAAAATCTCTTAATTCCTTTGTCCCAGTCATCCTTTCCTTTTCTAATTGTCTTCTGAGTTTTAGGTATGTGCATAACGCAAGACCTTCAGCACAGATTTCTACTAAGAGTTCTCCAAGAGTATAAAGAGATTAAGGAATCATTCCCCCATATTTATTTTTTAGCTATGTTTTTACCTTTTCAGCGAACAAATGGGGAAGTCCAGCAATAAATTTTTCTTTCCAATGGTCAGACTTACTATCCTCCCTAGAAAGTAATCTGGAGTAAAACACATCTTTTTACCATTTAAAATGTGAAAGAGTTGGACACTTAAATTTGAAAGTAAATCCTTAGATCTAGCTGATAAGAGGGTTGTACTTCCCACAAAGTGAACTGTGATGGTATAAATTAAAGTATTTACTGCATCTCCCTCAGTAACTATATTTTCTAAGACCTGTCCTAGTCCAATTTCAGTTTTCACTTCCCATTGCTTGGTGGCATTTAAAATTTGATCTTTAGCTTCTTCTTCCATATGGAAATCCTAACAGCCTCTGAGCCACCCTGTGAAACCACATATAATGGCTTTGGCAATCTCATGGTCTTTATTCTCACTTGCTTTACAAGTAGTGGCATACATGGTCATATGTTTCATGAGGTCAAGGATTTGGTTTTCAGACATGCCATCTATATTCCAATTTACAATAGATCTTCCTGAATAGGATAACACATCCTGGTAGGAGCTACAGGTCTAGTTTTTCTCCTGTAATCAATTCGATTAATTTCTAAGCTCGCTGGTTTAAAAGCTTCTTCTATTTCTTCTATTTCTTTATTTGTAATATTTTTTTTTTCTTGAAGAACTTGTACATTTCCACCTGTTTCTCCTTTAGCATCTATGTTTAATTTTTCGAGCCTTTTTACCAGTTCATCCACCAATTCTTTGTTATCTTTTGTCTTCTTGATTCCTTGTAGGCTAAACTTTCCTGCCGCTATACTTGGTGGTAGTTTAAATAAGATTGCTTTTTTATCTTTTTCCTCTTTCTTCTCTTATTGTTGAGGCTTTATTTTATTAAAAACATTTTCTATTTTTTTAGTTTGCTTCCCTATAGTCTGTAGGAAGAGATTTGTATAATTATTTTGTTCTATTATATGAGGTACTGCCTCATGTTTGGCAATATGATTATCAGATTCCTTAGGCCCAAGTTTATAAGGCCAAGCTTTTACTTCATGTTTTTTCCTTTTTAATTGTAAACTTGATTCAGGAGGATGGATAACTTTAATTGTTTCGCCTTTGACTGCATGATAAGTCTAGAAAACACTTTGAACTGTATTTATATGATCTTCTGGATATTTTATTCCTTCCTTTTTAAGAATATATTTAAGCCATTTAAAGAATTTTACATTTGTTTTATGTCGTATCATAAATTTATTAAAATTTATATGAAAAATATTTCTCAATTCTTCTTTGAACTCTTGAAAGAACCAATGTCTTATTTGTTTGTACTGATCAAGGAGGAAGCCCTATTTAATCCATTCCTTAACAATAATAAACTCATCTGGTTTCTGAAGTGTAAGAACTTCGAAATCGAATTCGAAAGGGTTGGTTCTTTGATTTCAGTTTTTGAAGAACTAGGAGTTTCAAATTTGTAGAATGGGTGTTGGACTTGGTTTGGATTTCTTCTAAGTCCTTCAAGAACAATCTTGTCATTGTGGGCTTTTTCATAATCGGTTTGAGGAATATAAGAAGTTGAGGTTCTACGTGGTATTCTAGGAACAATATTTGAAATATTTAGCCTAGTTCTCCTAGAAGATGGAAACTGTATTTGTATTTCTCCATTAGGATATTCGATAATTTGTTCCGGTTCCCTGTTTTCAGGAGCTGTTATCTGGGTTTCAGACTTGAGAGACCATCTTTTAGGGTAATTTTACCTATTTCCAAGATACGAACTTAGGTATAACAAGATTAGATTTATCCATATTTGTTTGAAAGAAGATAGTTTGTCCTTTATTATCCATTTGCCTAGCATTTGGACATAGAGTGTTCATGACTTTATAGCATATTCTTTAAATGAATGCTAGATTTTGAGATCCAGGATCCATATCAAAACCTTGGGTTTTAAGGTTAAGGGTTAAAACTTTTAATAGATTTGGATCTGATAATGCTACCGAGAAATTAGGAAAGCAATTAAAATATATAGGTCCGTTGCAGAGAGTAGATTCAACGATCCCTAAAAGAGAGTCGTTAGACCTCCGGCGTTTGCTATTTCTTAGGCAGAGTAAAACCGAATTATTTAAACTAGTTCTAGTTAAAAGTTTTACAGCTATTTGAACAAGACCAATATGAAGATAGTTAAATTATTTCTTTTTATGCTTTTTTATCATTCTGGATGAAAGAAGTTGGAAACTATCTTGGTTTTCCATTACAGAAATAGTTTCTTCAATAGTTTTATTTGGAAATTACTCTTAAATTCAAAAGTTCCTTTTTTATAAACATCAGTTGTAGGAACCTTAGGAATATTCCAGTTTTGGATTTGTTTTTCTATATTATTTATAATAATTTATTCTCTATTATTAACATGTAGAGTATTACTAGAACTAGAAGCAACGCTACTTGATAATATTCTGAATAAGTTTGCCATTTTAATCTTGGTACTACCGTCAATTAGAAACAGTCCCTACACCTTACTGCCCTTCTGGCTTGGTGGTCTTGACTGTAGGGATTTTGACAAGATTTTAATGGACAAAATTGTTAAGTTCACCACTGAATAATCCTGGCTCCAAAGTAGTGGAAGAGACTAACAATAAGATAGAAAGCACATAACAAAGAAGGCATAACCATAGAAAGCACATAGATCAATTACTTCATAATTAACAAAGTTAGGCACTTACATAGATAGAATAGAAGAGATAATATAACACCTGTGTGGTTCCTCTTCTTCAGAAGACTGGGACAAAATACACAGAAGACTCAAGCAAAGCTCACAATAGATAGACTAGAAGAGATAGTATAACACCAGTATGGTTCCTCTTCTTCAAAAGATTCAGACATAAGACACAGAAGACTCAAGCAAAGCTCACACTTAACAAATCACTCAAAACCAAACACTCAGAAAACATTCAAAACTAAAAGCAGAAACTAAGACAGACAACTCTCAAGATTTCTCCTCCCCCTTCCCTTTGGGTCTTGCCTCTTTAAATAGAGGAGGGGAGTAAATGATTACAAATCCGCACCTAAAGTAAGATGCCCTTTCAATAAAGCAAAATTTGAAGTTTTGACAAAAGTAAGATTCCTTTACAGTGATTGGTGACGATAATGCTCCTTTTTAGTGTAGATGATTGATTGATCTATGCCAATAGTGCTTCTTTTGTCGGTGGTAATATTGATTTTGGGACACGTGTCCTGAGTGAGTTTTTGGAGTCATACCGTCCCTTGCTTTTACCCTCAATTTAGTGGGGAGAAGGTAATCCCTGCACAGTCATCGTCGTTTAGCGGACTATAGTCTTCTATTTCTTCGTCTTTTGATGGAGTAGGCATTTTTACTTCATCTTCTTCTAGGGCCAACAGTAGCTTCTATCTAAGCTCAGCTTTTGATAGTGTAAGGTTTTTATGTTGCATTATCATAATATATTCAAAAACCCCATATCAAAAGTAGGTGATGACGATGGTATTGGTTTCATATAAATCTTGTCAGGGTCCAGCGAATCATTTTTATAACTATCACACCATGTAATTGACATCTGTCAGCATAACTTTGGGATATAATCCCATTGGTCCATACCATCCTCAGAGAGTTGGTATGTCCATTTTAATATCCAAGGGACTTGATATAAGGCCATGAAATATAAATGATAGTCTCTTTTTAGACTATTTGCATTATAATTAGAGAATTTTCTCTATGAAATTTGTAATTTTTTCAGAAGTATCTGGCTGCATGATCCCCATTATAGGAACCAGCTTTTAAACCATTTGGGAAACTCTATTGATTCAGTTCTTTTAAACTCTACGTACCAATTATGTGTAGTCTTAGTATTTTGGTAGGCAAAAACCTCATCCCATGCCTTGATGTATTCAAAGTAATGATAGTATGTACTTTTAAATCCTTTAGTATTTATCATCCTTGTTTTTAAAGGATTCAGACCCCAATCTCTATAAGAGATGATTTTATGAATTTGGAACTTGGAATATGCTATTTTCGAGTCATTATTTCTATAATGGTGTACTATTGACATCGACCCAATTCCCATAAGTATGGTCTCATACCATTCTCTGCATCTATCCCCCATATTAGGATGCAGATGATTACGTAAATATATGACTGCTATTTCAACAGGGTCTTTTTCCCTATGATCATTTTCAATAATAATCAACGGTATATAAGTTGTTTCAAGAAACAGAGTTCTATCTGTATTTTGATTTTTTGTGTTCAATGGGGATTGTTGGGGAGATATATCAATCTCTTGAGCCTGCTTTCTTACTAAAACTTTCAGAGTAAATGAAGATGTCAGGCTTTTTCCCGAGCTAGAACTATTTGGGGCCAAGGTGTTACCCGGACTGTTATATTAGACCAAAGCTTTGCCTTGGCTAAGAACGATATCCATTGGTTGATGTTGACTTCTCCTTCCCTCCCTGTAAAAATTCTCGGGTCAAGAAGTCAAGAAGATGGTTATGATTGCCATTAATATGTTCAATATCAAAATCAAATGCGGAAATAATTTCTTGCCAATGGTCAAATATTTGTTTTGTAATGAGATTTTTTATGTCTTTTTTGAGAATATCTTTGGCTGATTTACAATCAGTTCGAATAAGAAATTTTTTGTTGAGTAAATCACTTTGAAATTTTGTGACACAATGGATTATGGCTAAGATTTCTTTTTTTACAGTAAAATATTTTTGTTGATCAGGGTTCCAAGCTTTAGAAGTAAAACATACCAATTGCTCATCTCTTTGGGATTTTTGTTTAAGTATTCCTCCTAGCCCTAGCTCAGAGGCGTCAGTTTCGACAATTTTAAAAGTTGTAATGTCAGATAGTGCTAAACAAGGTAATTCTTTAGCCTTCAATTTTAATTTTTTAACGACGATTATATGTTCATTAGTTTAATTAGGAGGATTCTTTTTTAATCTCTGAAATAAAGGTTTTGCATCTAAAGTCAGATTTTTATAGAAATTGGACATATAATTTAGAGGAACCTTTGTAGTTCAGTTTTATCTTTGATGATATCGGGGAATTTTTATGCAAACTCGATGGCTTTATCAATAGGGATAATTCTTCCTTGGAAAATATTATGTCCTAAGAACCTTATTTTAGTTTTAAAAAGGTTAATCTTTTTAGCTGAAACAACTAATCCAGTAGTTTTTACAGCTTTAAAAAAAATATTTAAAGGTTTCCAATAGTTTCAAAATAAACAAGAACATCATCAATGTACACAATGATAAATTTGGTGTAGGGATTGAAAATATTGTTCATGATGTTTTGAAATTCAGAAGAGGCATTTTTAAAACCAAAAGGCATAACATTCTATTCATAATGCCCCAAAGGAACATTGAAAGCAGTTTTATACCTGTCTTTTTCTATTATTTGAATTTGCTAATATCCTGATTTAAAATCCAATTTTGATAATATACAAGCATTAACCAATCTATCTAGAAGATCCTTTTTGTTTGGGATAGGATATCGAATCCATCTCAGAGTTTTATTTAAAGGTTTATAATTTATAACCAGTCGAGGAGCTCCTCTTTCAATCTCTGAGGCTTTTTCTACATAAAGGCTACACAACTCCATGATGAGAAACTTTTTCTAATAAGTTTTTTATCAAGCAATTCATGTATCTTAGTTTCGCAAATTTTTAAGAGCCTACTATTCATTTGTATTGGTCTTGCTTTTGTAGGAATATTTTGTTCATTGAATCTTGGTTCATAAGGAAGTTCAACAATATGTTGCTTCCTACTCCAAAAAGCATTAGGAATATATGAACATATTTATTTTTCAAGCATTATTTTGAAATTGCTGATTTTATTTTGTATTTGGGGTAAAGTAAGTTTTTCATCAATGACCTTATATCTAACTTCTTCTTTTAAATGAAAGAAGAATTTTTCTTTTGTCGATATTTTAGTTTTAATGTTATTTATTTCATGGACTTTTGTTTTATCAATAAAGTCAAATTTTACTTCATGGCCTTCAATGTCTGCTTTTATTCCAGTGTTATCAATTTTAATAGGATAAAGAATATTTAAGAAAGGAGTTCCAAGTATAACAGATTAACTTAATCGTTTAACCATTAAGAAGGGAAATTTAAAGCGTGTACCATTATTACAGACCACTGCATCAGACAGTTTATAATTTATTAACATCTCGCTACCGTCAGCAGTGTTTAAAACCTGTATGGTTTTGCTAAAATATTTTGTTAGAACTAGTCCTTCATTTATACAATTTAAATCTGCTTCTAAATCTATAAGAGCGATAGTTTGAAAGGTATATTCTTTTTGGACAAATATTTTAACAATGGTAAACCATATCTGAGTTATTACTTTGTCCAAGAGGTTAACATATTTACAGTCTTGTATTTTCTCTAACATGTTACATTTGGTTGAAGTTTCAGGGTCTTCTAGTATTTTTAGAAGAGTATCTTCATCCTCAGGTGGTAGCAAATTATGATTATAATCATGCATTAAATTATTAAATTCTTCTTCAATATTTTCATTCCCATTTCTTTAAAGTAGAGTTACCCATTTCTAATATTTGAACTCTAGCTTTTAGAGTTGTGAGTTCACTGCGAACCTGATTTATCTCATTTTTTAACTCAGGAATCGAAGGTTCCCTTTTAATTAGTGTTTTATTTTGAACTCTTTTCAAAATATCAGTAAAACTATAATCTTCCTTAGTTGGTATTAGGGATGGTTTAGGGGTAGAAGAGCTAGAGGGTTCTTTGGCCATATTGATGTATTGTATTAAGACTTCCTTTTTAGCCTCTGAGTAACTTTTTTTGTCAATTAATTCTATAATTAAATTTTCTTCTTTGTTAGAGTATTTAAGTTTAAACCATGGCCTTTAAGAAATTACAGTGGCAGTCGTCATCAGGTACATTATCAGAGTCTGAACATGTGAAAATTATTTCTTCATCATTTATTTTTCCAATGAGCATTTTACTATCGGAGTTAAAAGACTCTTCTGAGTCATATTCTTTTATTAACAGAAATTAAATAATTGTTTTTTTAATTTCGATTATTTAATTTCTAGGTCAACTTCAAGAGCATTAAGTTTCTTTTTTATTCTACCTTCATTTTCATAATGACCTACCTTCCCACAGTTATAGCAAACTGGTATTTTCTTTTTCCCCTTTGTTTGAAAGAGTGATTTTGTAAAAAATTTCTGGGAAAATTATTTTTCTTTCCTTTTGAATATTTAGACTTTGTTTTACGTGGGTCTTTATATTTTTGTTTATGGGTAGGATTGGAACTGAGCAAAGTATTATACCCGAATTATTCGCAAAAATCTCCTAATTCCTTTTTCCCAGTCATCCTTTCATTTTCTAATTGTCTTTTGAGTTTTAGGTACGTGCATAACGCAAGACCTTCAGCACAGATTTCTACTGAGAGTTCTCCAAGAGTATAAAGAGATTAAGGAATCATTCCCCCATGTTTATTTTTTAGCTGTGTTTTTACCTTTTCAACGAAAAGATGGGGAAGTCTAGCAATAAATTTTTTTTTTCAATGGTCTGACTTACTATCCTCTCTAGAAAGTAATCTGAAGTAAAACACATATTTATACCATTTAAAATGTGAAACAGTTGGACATCTAAAATTTGAAAGTAAATCCTTAGATCTAGCTCATAAGAGGGTTGTAGTTCCCACAAAGTGAAGTGTGATGGTATAGATTAAAGTATTTACTGCATCTCCCTCAGTAAGTATGTTTTCTAGGACCTGTCCTAGTCTAATTCAGTTTTGACTTCTCATTGCTTGGAGGCATTTAAAATTTGATCTTTAGCTTCTTCTTCCATATGGAAATCCCACCAGCCTCTGAGCCACACTGCTAAACCACATATAATGGCTTTAGCAATATTCCCACTTGCTTCACAAGCAATGGCATACATGGTCATATGTTTCATGAGGTCAAGGATTTGGTTTTCAGACATGCCATTTATATTCCAATTTACTATAAATCTTCCTGAATAGGATACCGAACTAGTAATTAGGTCTTCTTCAATCTAGAGATTTACAAGAGTCGATCTAGGATAATACATCCTGGTAGGAGCTAGAGGTTTAGTTTTTCTCCCGTAATCAATTCGATTAATATCTTAGCTCTCTGGTTAAAAGCTTATTCTTTTTCTGCTATTTCTTTATTTGTAATATTTTGGTTTTCTTAAAGAACTTGTACATTTCCACTTGTTTTTCCTTTCGCATCTATGTTTAATTTTTCGAGCATGTTTGCTAGTTCAACCACCAATTCTTTGTTATCTTCTTTCTTCTTGATTCCTTGCAGGCTAAACTTTCCTATAGCTATACTTGGTGGTGGTTTAAATAAGACTACTTCTTTATCCTTCTACTCCTTCTTCTCTTGTTGTTGAGGCTTTATTTTATTTAGAACATTTTCTATTCTATTAGTTTGCTTCCTTATAGTCTGTAGAAAGAGATTTGTATAATTATTGTGCTCTATTATATGAAGTACTGCCTCAAGTTTGGCCATATGATTATCAGATTTTTTAGGCTCAAGTTTATAAGGCGAAGCTTTTACTTCATGTATTTTCCCTTTTAATTGTAAACTTGATTCAGGATGATGGATAACTTCAATCGTTTCGCCTTTGATTGTATAATAAGTCTGGAACACACTTTGAACTGTATTTATATCATCTTCTGGATATCTTATTCTTTCCTTTTTAATAATATATTTAAGCCATTTAAAGAATTTTACATTTGTTTTATGTTGTATCATAAATTTATTAAACTTTATGTGGAAAATATTTCTTAATTCTTCTTTGACTTCTTGAAAGAATCAATCTCTTATTTGTTTGTTCTCATCGTAGAGGAAGTCCTTTTTAATCCATTCCTTAACAATAATAAACTCATTTGATTTCTGAAGTGTAAGAACTTCGAAATCGAATACGGAAAAAGTTGCTTCTTCTGTTTTAGTTTGTGAAGAACTAGGAGTATCTACTTTGTAAAATGAGTGTTGGACTTGGTTTGAATTTCTTTTAAGTCCTTCAAGAACAATCTTGTCATTATGAGATTTTTCATAATCGGTTTGAGGAATAGAAGAAGTTGAGGTTCTACAAAGAATTCTAGGAATGATATTTGAAATATTTAGCCTAGTTCTCCTAGAAGACAAAAACTGTATTTCTATTTCTCCATTAGGATATTTGATAATTTGCTCGGGTTCCCTATTTTTAGGAGCTGTTATCTGGGTTTCAGACTAGAGAGACTATCTTTCAGGGTAATTTAACCTGTTTCCAAGATATGGACTTAGGTATAACAAGATTAGATTTATCCATATTTGTTTGAAAGAAGATAGTTTGTCCTTTGGTATCTATTTGCCTAGCATTTGGACATAGAGTGTTCATGACTTTATAACAGATTCTATAAATGAATGCTAGATTTTGAGATTCAGGATCCATATCAAAACCTTGGGTTTTAAGGTTAAGGGTTAAAACTTTTAACAGATTTGGATCTGATATTGCTACCGAGAAGCTCCGAAAGCAATTAAAATATATGGGTCTGTTGCAGAGAGTAGATTCAACGATCTCTAAAAGAGAGTCGTTAAACCTCTAGTGTGTGCTATCTCTTAGGCAGAGTAAAACCGAATTATTTAAACCAGTTCTAGTTAAAGGTTTTACAGTTATTTGAGCAAGACCAATATGAAGATAGTTAAGTTCTTTCTTTTTATGCTCTTTTATCATTCTGGATGAAAAAAGTTGGAAACTATCTTGGTTTTCACTGAAATGGTTTCTTCAATAGTTTTAATTGAAAAACTACTCTTAAGTTCAAAAGTTTCTTTTTTATAAACAACAGTTGTAGGAACCTTAGGAATATTCTAGTTTTTGTTTTATTTTTCTATATTGTCTATAATGACTTCTTCTCTATTGTTAACACGTAGAGTATTACTAGAACTAGAAGCAACTCGATTTGATAATGTTCTGAATACGTTTGCTATTTTAATCTTGGTATTATCCCTGAGTCAATTATAAACAGTCCCTACACCTTACTGCGCTTCAGGCTTGGTGGTCTCTCGGTCACAATGACTTTAGAGATTTTAACAAGATTTTAATAGAAAAAATTGTTTAGTTTGCCACTGAATACAACTGGCACTGATACCAAAGTAGAGGAAGACACTAATAATAAGATAGAAAGCACATAACAAAGAAGGCATAGACATAGAAAGCACATAGAACAATTACTTGATAATTAACAAGATATGTATATATAGGTATGTGTATATGTATATATTTATACACACACACACACACACACACACATATATATATATATATATATATATATATATATATATATATGTATGTATATATATATATGTATATATATATATGTATGTATATATATATATATGTATATATATATATAAATATATATATATATATATATATATATATATATATATATATATATATATATATATATATATATATATATATATATATATATATATATATATATATATGGGAGTAGACTATTTATTAAATACAAGTTATCTAATGCTAAAATTTGTAATGAAGGACATTGTTTTCCTACTCCATTTATTATGGTCAAAGGACTCAGCCAGGCTATAATACTTGGCGTACCTTTCCTCATTCTATTACATCCAATTACTATTTCCCATACAGGTATTGAAACAAATACCCATGGTACCCCTATTAAATTTAAATTCCTTGATAAACCAAAAATCAAAGAAATAAATACTGTCAAACAAAATATCAAACAAAAAGAAGATTTTATAGGATCGTTACAACTTGAAATCAAACATAAGGTTATCAGTGAAAAACTCCAAACTAATGATATTCATCACTTATGATAATGGTTACTAAGACAAACCATTTTTGTGTGATTACTCTATTTAATACATTTACTGATTTCCTGGTAGATGATTCGCATTGATTTATATAATCATTGGGATGATATGTTTTGAGTGGTCAAATTCAATGGCATCTGAATCAGTGTCTATTTCGAATGTTTTATTATGGAGTTCAAGGATTTGAATTCTATTTTTTAATTGGGTTACTTCTATCTTGACCGTATTTACTTCGGCTTTGAGTTCAACAATAGTAGGTTCTTTTTGTGTGGCTTCATGCTGACTTACACGTTTCATTATATCGGAAAAGTTATAACTATCAGAAGGTTTGACTAATAGCATATGTTTTGTTTTTGTTTTAGTTAAATTAATAAACTGAGTAATTATTTCTCTTTTTTCATCAGGATCAGAAATTTTCTCTATTAGGTCTAAAATAAGATTGTCTTCTTTTGTCAGTGTATGAATATCAGAAGTTGTAATAGGACATTTACATATTTCTTCATCTGTATCATAACTACTATTTGTGGACCAATAAAAATCATCATTATGCATAGTTCCTATAAACGATGTATCACTACTTGATGAAGTAGTGTCCGTATCTGAACTAGTGGATGAATCATATATTTGAATAATGAATGCGCCAAGATCACCCTATAGATATTAACTACTTAACTATAGTTCTTTATGATATTAATCAACTTAGAGGTAGATCTTTAAGTTAGAAATTGAAATATGGAAGTGTCTCTTCTTCAGGAAGTGTGGGTAAGGTACGGTCCCCCTTGCAAAAATTCACGGGTAAGGAAGTCAGGTAAAGAATTAATCAAAGGCAGATAAAATGGCCTGCCAACGGGCAAATATTTGTTTGGAAACAAGGTTTTGAACATCTTTTTACAGAATATCTTTTACGGCTTTACAATCGGTGCGAATAAGAAAGTGTTGGTTTAAAATATCAGTTTGAAATTTACAAACACAGTGAATAATAGCAAGTAATTCTTTTTTCACAGTAGAATAATTTTTTTGTGTAGGATTCCAAGCTTTTGAAGTAAATCGTATTAATTGTTCTTTAGAATCAACTGATTGTTTTAATATGCCACCAAGTCCTAATTCAGAAGCATCACATTCAATTATTTTAAAAGCTGTAGGATTAGATAAAGTTAAACATGGTAATTCTTTGGCTTTTAATTTAAGTCGTTGTATAGCCAAAGTATGGATATCAGTCCATGGTGGAGGATTCTTCTTTAATCGGTCCTATAAGGGTTTAGCATCAAGAGCTAGATTTTGGTAAAAATCACTTATATAATTTAGACATCCTAAGAATCTTTGTAATTCAGTTTTGTCTAAAATTTTGTTAGGAAATTTATCAGCAAAGAGAATGGATCTATCAATTGGGGTAATTGTCCCTTGATTTATATTATGTCCTAAAAATCTAATTTTTGTTTAAAAAAGATTTAACTTTTTAACAGAGACTACTAACCCAGCATTTTTAACTGTGTGAATGAAAGTATGAAGATGTTTAAAATGTTGTTCAGAAAATAACAGAACATCATCAATATAAACTATCATGAATTTATAGAAAGGATTAAATATATCGTTCATTATTTTTTGGAATTCAAATGGAGCATTTTTAAGACCAAAGGACATAACATTCCATTCATATTGGCTAAAAGGGACATTAAATGTTGTTTTATATTTATCTTCTTCTTTTATCTGTATTTGCTAAAAGCCAGATTTTAAATCAAATTTGGAGAAGATAACTGCATGTAAGAGTCTATTGAGTAAATCTTTTTTATTTGGAATGGGATATCTAATCCATTATAATACTTTATTGAGGGGTTTATAATTAATCACTAGTCGTGGAACTCCTCGTTCTTGTTCGACGTTTTTATTGACATAAAAAGCAGAGCAGCTCCAGGGAGATAAACTGAGACGTATGAGTTTTTTATGAAGTAAATCTTTAATTTCATTATGACATGTTTGTAGTAATTCCGTATTCATTTGAATAGGTCGAGCTTTTGTTGGTATTTTTGTTTCACTAAAATTTTGTTCATATGGTAGTCCAACAATATGTTGTTTTCTATGCCAAAAAGCGGTTGGTAGATCATTACAGATTTCGCTTTCAATAAGACTTTTGAGTTGTCGTATTTTTTGGATTATATAATTAGTTTGGAGTTTTTCACTGATAACCTTATGTTTGATTTCAAGTTGTAACGATCCTATAAAATCTTCTTTTTGTTTGATATTTTGTTTGACAGTATTAATTTCTTTGATTTTTGGTTTATCAAGGAATTCAAATTTAATAGGCGTACCATGGGTATTTGTTTCAATACCCGTATGGGAAATAGTACTTGGATATAATAGAGTGAGGAAAGGTGCGCCAAGTATTACAGCCTGGCTGAGTCCTTTGACCATAATAAATGGAGTAGGAAAACAATGTCCTTCATTACAAATTTTAGCATTAGATAACTTGTATTTAATAAATAGTCTACTCTCATCCGCAGTATTAAGGATTTGAGTAGTTTTATCAAAGTATTTTGTAGGAACTAATCTTCATTAAGGCAATTAAGATCAGCACCTGAATCAACTATGGCTAGAGTTTGGAATTCATATTCATCACTTATGACAATGGTTACTACGACAAACCATTTTTGTGTGATTACTCTATTTAATACATTTACTGATTTCCTGGTATATGATTTGCATTGATTTATATAATCATTGGGAGGATATGTTTTGAGTAAGTGGTCAAATTCTTTTTGAGTAAGTGGTCAAATTCAATGGCAACTGAATCAGTGTCTATTTCGGAAGTTTTATTATGGAGTTCAAGGATTTAAATTCTATTTTTTAATTGGGTTACTTCTATCTTGACTATATTTACTTCGGCTTTGAGTTCAGCAATAGTAGGTTCTTTTTGTGTGGCTTCATGCTGACTTACACGTTTCATTATATCAGAAAAGTTATAATTATCAGGAGGTTTGACTAATAGCATATGTTTTGTTTTTGTTTTAGTTAAATTAATAAACTGAGTAATTATTTCTCTTTTTTCATCAGGATCAGATTCTCTATTAGGTCTAAAATAAGATTGTCTTCTTTTGTTAGTGTATGAATATCAGAAGTTGTAATAGGACATTTACATATTTCTTCATCTGTATCATAACTACTATTTGTGGACCAATAAAAATCATCATTATGCATAGTTCCTATAAACGATGTATCACTACTTGATGAAGTAGTGTCCGTATCTGAACTAGTGGATGAATCATATATTTGAATAATGTCATAGATTTTATTTCTGATGTTTTCATCTAATGTAATGGAATCTAATTTTTCTTGACTTTGCATTGGCTCTTATAATGGCGAACTTTTCCACATATAATAGCACACAGGTAATTTCTTACTATTTTGTTAGAATTTTTTAGATGCAAAACGTTTAGTAAATTTCTTATATTTTTTATTTTTGGTTGGAAAAGACTTATGTGTTTTTTCGGGTTTATTGATGCGATGTTTTTTCTTTTTATATATTTTATGTATTTTATGTGGTTTATTTTTATCAAGATGATAACCAAATTGTTGACAGAAGTCTCCTAACTCTTTTTTACCACTTATGTTTTGTTTATCTAATTGCTTTTTAAGTTTCATATCTGTGCAGATGGCTAAGCCTTCAGCACATATTCAAAGGACAATTCACCTAACGTATATTGAGAATAATTAATTGTACCATTATTTTTATTTTTCAGACGTTCTTTGACTTTTTCAACAAATAGATAAGGTAATCCTGCTACGAACTTTTCTTTCCAGTGGTCAAGATGGCTATCTTCTCGTATAAGTAATCTTTATACCATTTGTAGTGAGATAGTATAGGACAACGTAAATTAGATAGAAGATCAGCAGTTCGAGCTGCAAGTATTGACGTATTTCTTATGAAATGAAGAGCAATTGTATAAATTAGTGAATTGACAGCATCACTTTCAGAGTATACTATATCTTGGTTGTGTTCATTTTTTGCTGTCCATTGACGGGTATTTGTTAATATTTGTTGTTTTGTTTGTTCATTGAGATAGGAATCCCACCATCCTCTTAGCCATCCAGTAAATCCTGAAACTATGGCTTTTGCTATTTCCTGATCATGACTACCAGCCATTTTACATACCGAAGCATACATAGTCATATGTTTCATTGTATCTAATATTCGGTGATCAGAAATTCCATCAATATTCCAATCGATAATAGTTCGGCCAGTATATGTAGAAGTATGACTTGTAAGGTCTTCTTCTAATTGGAAGTCAACTGGGGTTGGTCTCTTGTAATATGGTCGGGCATTTATTGGTTGCCAATTCTTATTATAATTGACTCGATTTATCGTACCTGGGGAACTATGATGTTCAGAAAATGCCTTTTGTATATTTGTTATTGTGTTGGCAATAGGTGGTTCAATATTTTCATTTTCTTGGAATATTATTTCTTCCTGAAGAGTCATATTATCATGTTCTCGGATTTTTGTTTTTCCTTTATCGCTGTCTGATATAACAATATTTTCTTTAAGTTTGGGATTTTTTATTTCTAATTTGGATAATTTGGAAATTAATTGATCCATTAATGTTTTATTATCATCTCCTATATGAAATTTTTCTTTATTTAATTCAGGAGGAGGTTTAAAGAATAATTGTTTCTTTTCCTTATAGGTGGGAGGATGTAATAAGTTTTCTATTCTAATGGTTTGTTGTCCAATAGTGTGAAGATAAAGATTCGTATAATTGTTTTGTTCAATTATGTGTGGGAGTAATTCCATACGAGCTAAATTCGCGTTATTGAGTGTAGCTATTGTTTCGTATACAACCATTTGGGTTGAGGATCCTATATTATGCTCTATGTTTGATCCTGTGGTGGTGGATCCTGTGTCAGCTATTCCTTGTATTTTCAGACTTTGTTCAGGAGGATGTATAGCTTTAATAGTGTTTCCTTCAGTAGTATTGAATAAGGTATACTGGGTTTCGAGTGTATTTATTTCAAAATCAGGAATAGGGATTTGTTTTTGGAGTAGGATGTCTTTTAACCAATCAAAAAAATATGTTCCTTTATTTCCTTGTCTTCGCCATTTGTTGAATCTTTTATGAAACAAAGATACTAATTTGGGATCAAAAGTTTCTACATACCATTCTCTGATATTTTTATTTTCGTGGGATAAATAATCATTTATGATGAATTTTTTATCCAATGTTTCTTCAAGTTGTAATACTTAAATGAATTCTGATTCAGCAGGTTCTTCCTGAGCCTGTTTATATTGAGGGATAATGATATTATCAGATGTTCGTAATAGTCCATCAATTTGTGGCTTTATTGGTGTTGATGGAATAGTTATGATGGGTGGAATTCTATTGTAAGTAGCAACAGATTTTCTTGCTGGTTCTGGTTCTCGAAAAGAATAAGTACTCGAAGTACCCGAGATGGATGAATCATTCAAAATTCTATTATTTGTTAATTGGATTTCAATATTTCCATCTGTATATTCAATAATTTTATCTGGAATGTTTTGGATAGATGTTTGTGATGGTTAATTTTTTATGGATGGACCATGTTTGTGGTAAGATAATATCTGACCATGATATTGTTTTTGGTATAATCGTATTGGATTTTTCCATATTGGTTTTGAAAAATATTGTTTGTCCTCTGGTATCTTTTTGAAGTACATTTGGACATAATGTATTCATAACGTTATAATAAATGCGATAAATGATGGCTATGTTTTGAGAACCTAACATCATATTAAATCCTTGAGTTTTTAAATTTAAAGATAAAACATTTAATATATTGGGATCTGTAAGAGATACAGAATAATTTGGAAAACAATTGAAATATATTGGTCCACTACATAAACTAGATTCGATCATTTCTAGTAATGAATCAGAAAATCGGTTATGCCTAGTATCGCGTAAGCATACTAAGATAGAATTATTTAATCCTAGACGAGTTAAGGGTTTCACAGCTATTTGGATTAATCCTATATGTAAATATTTATAGTTTTTTGTTTTATGGACTTGTAATATTTTTTGAGATAGTAATTGAAAATCTTCTTGATTACTTGTAACAGATAAAGTATGTTCTACTGTTTTGATAGCATATTCGATTTTTAGATCGAATGTGCCTTTCTTATAAACATCTGATATTGGAACTTTGGGTATGTTCCAATTTTGTATTTGATTTTCAATATCATTAATAATAATTTCTTCTTTATTTTTTATCCTTAGAGTTCTATTAGTTGCACTGGTTGTTTTATCTGTTAGATTCTTAATAAATTTCTCCATTATTAGGTTGCGGTTGAGTGTTATCTGGACAGTCCTCTTTGACTATCTCTTACGTCTTCTGGACCTCAACGGCTCTCCTGGCCTAAACGGTCACCTGACTGGGTGTCTGAGCGTCTCTAACCTCAATGCTCGGACCAACTTTCTTTAATGGATTAATTTTTTAAGTTTCTTAAGATAAAAGATCTAGTGATAACTCTTAGTCCTCTAATACAGGGTTGGCTCTGATACCATAAATGCGCCAAGATCACCCTATAGATATTAACTACTTAACTATAGTTCTTTATGATATTAATCAACTTAGAAGTAGATATTTAAATTAGAAATTGAAATATTAAACTTTGGTAAGATATTACTTGTTGTAATATGTTAATATAATATAAGAATGCTAAGAGGATAACAATAACAGATACAAGAGATATATCTATGACTATCCAAGATGTATGAGTATAATTACGAATTTTTACGCTAAGGACTAACTTAAATTGCATTGTAGAATAAACAGACCATACTAATCACATATATTGATTCAGGAAGGGAATTCACACTTACGGATTATTACAGATACATAGACTGGACAATGCCTGCCATTCGTGAGGGCAGTAAGAGGGTAAAGATGATAAATTACAATCACACATGAATTAACAAAAATAAAGAGTAAGAAGTTACCGACTTGAGAGACTGTAGGTTTACAAACTACTGTCGTAGAAAGAGTGAGAAAACAGAGAGAAGAGCGAAAGAGAGTAGAAGAAGGTAGAAGAGAAAAGAGCAGAGGTCTGGGCTTGATCTTCTTTGGTCTGCCGGGAGTCCTTGCCTACCTTGGTAAGTAGGTGAAGGGAGTTATTTATAGAGGGTCAGAGGTAACTTGGTGACGAAGGTATCCCCTTTGATTGGCGGAAGATGACTTCGTGTTGAAGGTAGCGTTGCTGATTGGTTAGTGGAGAGGTGACGTGACGGAGGAATCTCTCGTGTTGAAGGTAGCATTGCTGATTGGTTAGTGGAGAGGTGACGTGAAGGAGGAATCTTTAATACTGTGCTTGAGGCTTCGTGGCAAGCATTTGAGGGAGGTGTGACGGTGGGTGGAGTCACATCGGACATAAAGTGGAGTCATGTCTCGAATAAAGGGAGTATAAGAATCTGCTTTTAAGGTCATGTCGCGAATAAAGGTTAAGATAAGAATTGCTTTATGTTGTATCGTATGAGCTGTTGCTGATGTTGATTGTATTAGTCGGGTCGCAGTATCGGATTGCAATTCTTCGGGCCGCAGTATCGGGTCGCAGCTACTGGTCGGGTCTCTGGCTGAAATCTTCTAATAATGGATTTCCAGATTGAACTGTTTCTTCTGACGTAGTAGGTGCAGTGTTATCAGGAGCAAATATGTTGAGAAGATTTTGCTCTAATTCTTCAAGGGTAGCATTAGGGTGTGCTAGTCTCATATTTTTCAAATAAGCAGAAAATGTAGGTAGGCTGACTGTATTATGTGCTTGTGGGGTCAGGATATTATTTTGAGGAGGTATGCGTTTAAGGGGTAAGGAGGCAGGATCAGTACTAAAAATATCCCACCATTTAACTTTGATGGTTTTGCCAAGTTTAGGAATATACTCATAATTATGAGTATTATTTTCAGAGAGGGCATAATCCCATTTTAGGATGTAGGGTATTTGGTAGATGGCCATGAAGTAGAGATGAAAATCATCTAGTTCGGTGGAAGTATTTTGTTGTGCAAATTTGGTTTGAAAGGCTTGAAACGAATCTGGTAAAATTTGTGTCTGCGATCCCCATAATAAAAATCAGTGGCGGAACCAGTTTGGGAATCTTTCGTAAATAGGGAGTTTAAATTGCAAGTACCAAGAGTGAGTATTATTTGGATTCTGGTATGAGAATGCCTTATGCCAGGCTTCTATGTACTCAGCATATTTATAATATTTATATTGGAATTATGGATTTAACAATTTTTTCCCTTAGAGAGGATTACATCCCCAATCGTCATAAGAAAGTAATTTTTTGATTTGAAATTTTGAATAAGCATATACTTTAGTAGTTCCTTGATAAAAATGAACAATCGAAACTTAACTGGTTTCCATGAGAATGGATTCATACCATTCACGGGTTTTGACTCCGTGTGATGGATTTAAATGGTTTACAAGGTAAAAGGGAGCCAATTTATTTGGGTCAATTTGTGCATGGTTATAAAAAATGGGTATATCTGCGATGAATGTTGTATCTATATAGACTGACTTAGCAGAGGTAGAGGTTTGCTTATTTGGGTATGTTGTCGGAGAAAATGCCGGACTCGGGGTTTGTATTGGACTTTGAGGAGGAGTTTGGATCAAGTATTCAGGTATGTTTGTGGATCTGAGAGGTGACATAGGTGTCAGATTCAAAGATGAATGGATGGGCATAAGAGGCTCAAACATATTGCTTGGTACTAAGTCCATGGGTTGTTTTCTTCTTTCGTTTGGAGGATTATTCATATTAATAATCTTATTAGCAAGAAATAATTGCAAATTTCATACGGTTTGCAATTGTTTCTTGCCAATAAGAATATCAATATGAATAATCCTCCAAACAAAAGAGGAAAACAACCCATGGACTTAGTACTAAGCAATATGTTTGGGCCTCTTATGCCCATCCATTCCTCTTTGAATCTGACACCTATGTCACCTCTCAGATCCACAAACATACCTGAATACTTGATCCAAATATATATATACATTTACATATTTAAATATAAATATTTTTACATATTTACATGTTAATATGTACATAAATACCTATATTTATATATGTATTTACATATTTATATTTAAATATTTACATATAAATATTTTACATATAAATATATGTATATGTACACATATATGTATATAAATATATATGTTTAGATGTTAATATGTACATAAGTACTTATATTTATATATGTATTTGAATGTATTTACATATTTATAGATAAATATTTACATTTAAATTTAAATATATTTACATAAAATATATGTATATGTTTACATATATATTTAAATATATTTATATATATGTAAATATAAATATGTTTACACATTTACATGCATTTATATATAGGTTTAAATATAAATACAAATTTATATATACATATATACATATATGTATATGTAAATATGTACATAAGTAAATACGTACATGTATTTAAATATATATATTTAAATATACAAATATATGTAAATATACATACATATATTTTAATGCATATATGTACATTTATGACGTCATATATGCATGTATTAACATGACCTCGTATATGTAAATATATAAACAAACATATATGATGTCATAGACATATATTTGCATATGTATATATATACATATACATATAAATATATAAATATATAAATATATGTAAACATATTTGTATATATTACATCATATACATATATGTAATTATATGTACATATAAATATATGTACATATATGTAATATATTTATACATGAAAATATATGTAAATATATGTATATATATAAATATATGTATATATTTTTATACATATATGTATATGTAAATATAAGTGTATAAATATATTTATATAAATGTATATATATCTATATAATTTATACACATATACTTATATGTATATACAAATATACACATATATGTGTATATGTGTTCATGTAGATACAAATATATATCTATATACATGTGTATATACACATATATGTGTATATACATGTATGTATTTGTATATATATAAATTTATATACAAATACACATATATGTATATACACATATACACATATACACATATCTATACATATGTGTATATATGTATGTGTATATGTGTATATAGATATACATATAAACATATTGATATATATACATGTATGTACATGTATTTATACATATATACACATAAATAAATAAGTGTATACATGTAAATACACATGTATACACATAAGTACATGTATACATAAATATATGTATATGCATACATACATAAATTTATATGTATACATGTAAATATTTACATATAAATATGTAAAATATTTACATATAAATATGTAAAATATATACATATAAATATGTAAAATATTACATATAAATATATGTATATTTGTATGTAAATATTTACATATTTACATATATGTATATCAATATATGTATATATAAATATTTGCATATTTACATATAAATATTTTTACTTATAAATATATGTATATGTACATATATGTATTGAGTATATATATATATATATATATATATATATATAGATATATATGCATGTATATATACATATATGCATGTATATATACATATATGAATATACATATAAATATACATTTATTTATTAAGTCATAAATATACGTATATAAATATATGTACATATATTTACCTTTACATATAAATATATACATATAAATATATTTGACTATATGTATATGACGTCATATATGTATGTATTTATATGACATCATATATGTAAATATATTTATATTTAAATACATGTAAATGCATATATTTACATATTTTACATATGTAAATGTATTAAGTCGTATTTAAATATATTTACATATAAATATATGTAGATATACATGTATGTAAATTTATATGTAAATAAAAGTAAATATGTAAATACGTTTATGTAAATTTATGTACTTACATGTATACATACGTATATGACTTTATGTATACACATAAATATATATGTATTATATATAAGTATATATGTGTATATATATATATGTATATATGTGTATAAGTAAATACACAAAAATATATGTATTTACATGTATTTATGTGTATACATGTACCATACAAGTGTATACAAGTACAAATACATGTATATAACAATACATGTATTTATACATGTATACACATATGTATACATATACATACATACACACACACACATATATATACATATACACATGTATTTATGTACATATATCTATATACAAATATACAAATACACATATATACAAATAGAATTACACATATATGTGTATATGTGTATATACATATATATATTTACATATGTGTATACACATTTGTATATATATATATATATATTTGTATATATGCGTATATACATGTACATACATATATGTGTATTTGTATATGTATATATGTATACACCTATACATATATAAGTATGTATATACACAAATATGTATACACATAAGTACATGTACACAAATATATTTATGTAAATATGTATGTACATGTACGTATATATATATGCATTTGTATATGTATATATATATACATATATGTCAACGTATATTTATACATGTATACTTGTATACATATATACATATATACATATTTGTTTCTGCATACATATATGCACATAGATGCACATATACATATATGTACATGTATATATATACATATATACATATTTGCATGCACATATACGTATATGTTGATGTATATATCTGTAAATATACATATATGTATAAATGTATATATATCTATATACATTAAATGTGTATACATAAAAGTATATATATATATATGTATATCCATATATGTATACATTTATATATGTATACATGTATGTATATGTAAATATATATGTATACAAATATAAATACATGTAAGTATACATGTATACACATATTTATACCCAAACATAAATATATATATATATATATTGCGGTCAGTTAGTGATAGAATGGGCGTGCGATATGGCCTCTATAGCGGCCTCAAACGTGGTACTAAAAGGAAGTACGGCGGGTCTGAGTATAAGGGTGGAACCGATTATCTCTCCCTTCATTCAAAGACAAAAAGAGTTGCTACTCATACTCGTTTCGAAATCTCAAAAGGGGCCTAGAAAACGGATGCGCTAGCGGCGTAGCTCTAATGCGCCCTTGCTCAAGGGTTAGCTCCGTAAATGTGTATAGCCAAGTGTAGCTAAATATATATATATATATATATATATATATATATATATATATCTATATATATATATCTGTGTGTGTGTATATATGTACTCATATACACATATATACACATATATATGTATACATATATGTATATATACATATACAAATACAATTATATACAAATATACATATATGTCTATATGTGTATGCACATGTGTATATGTATATGTGTAAACACATATATATTTATGTATATATTTGTATATATATATATTGGTATATGTATATATATATATGTATGTGTACATTAACGTACACATATACATATACATGTATGTGTATACATACATAAACGTATACACATACGTGTATATATAAATATACATATATATATGTATATACGTGTATAGATATATCTATACACATATACATATATGTATATACAATTACATATATATATATGTGTATATATGTATATACATATATATACATATATATATATATATGTATATATATATATATATATATGTGTAAACATGTATACATCTTGGTATACACACATATACCTATATGTATACATGTATACATATATGTATACACATATACACATACGTATGTATATATATTTTTACATATGTATATACATGTGTATGCATATATATATATAAATGTATAAATACATATATGTATATGTACATATATATATATACATATATACACAAACATATATGTATACATTTATATATGTATACATGTCTATATGTATTAATATATATATATATATATATATATCTATCTATATACATGTATGTATGTATATATATGCATGTAAACATATATATAGATATACACATATACACACATATATACATATATGTATTGAGTATATACACATATATATATACATACGTATATATGTATATATACATATATGACTCAATACATATATACATGTGTGTACACATATATACATGTGTGTATACATATATGTGTATATATACGTATTTGTATATATATGTTTATATACACGTATATATACAAATACGTAAATATATATGTATACGTGTATATGTATTTGTATATACGTGTACACATGCATATATTTGTATATGTGTATACACATATACAGATATACCTATATCTGTATATGTATATGTATGTATATATGTATACATAAATTTATGTATACATATATGTAAATATGTAAACATACATGTATGTAAATTTATATGTATAAATATATTTATATACATGTATACTTATATGTATACATTCATGTATACATGTAAATATAAATATATGTATTTATATTTATGTATTCTCATGTAAATACATATATTTATACTTACATATAAATATACTTGTATTTACATATTTATATGTAAATATACATATATTTATATTTCAATCTTGACCGTTGGGCTTATATGTTCATATGAGTTAGTGGGCTAATCCTATCTTTTCTCATACATATATACATGTATGTATGTATGTATATATATACATATATATGTATATGCATTTGTATACATATTTGTATATGTATACTTATATACAATAAATATTGTATATATGTATATATATACATATATATTATATATATGTATATACAATATGCATATATATATATATATATATATATATTTATATATATATATATATATATTTATATATATATATATATATATATTTATATATATATATTTAGATACATATTGTATATATACATAGATACAAATATACATTGTATATATATGTATATATGTATAGGTTTTGAGTACATACATATATACATATATATGTACATATATACATACTATATATATATATATGTAAATATATATATATATATATATATAGTACTTTGAGTACATATATATATACCAGTGTTCGCATAATCGAATTGGAATGGTTAACCGGTCATGAGCCCAGAAGTGGTTTTGAAGCGGAACTAGACTAACCAGTCAAGTAGATTTTTTTTTAAAACAAATGCGTCAAAAGCCCCCAAATATATTTTAAATAATAAAAAAATAGAAAAACTTATATTAGAGTATATATAAGCCTTTTTTCTTTTTTCTTTTCATCTTATAAACTGGTCATATATTAGTCATTTGGATCAAGTTGCATCATAAGGTTGCAGACAATTCATGGCTTCAATAGAGCAATAGAAAATTTTTGCAAATCCATAAGACTTCTACAGTAATTCCATAGATTCTCACTAAATAACAGTCAGTATTGTTGTAATAAGTATATCAGTAAGTATAAATCTAGCCTAATGAAATGTTATATAATGAGGTCGCAATTGTTCTAAAGTCCAAACTCGATATGGTTCGAAATTTATAATGAATGTACTCATGCCAACCTGCAAAAGGATACGATTTGAAAGATAAAATGTCGCAAAGAATGGAGTACCTTTCATTGTAAACTTAATCAAGAAACATAAATGTTTTGATACTATTCAGTCAACACAAACTCATTCTACATTTCCACACTGAAGAAGAAAGTAGAACAAAAAAACATACTTTTAGAAAAAAAAAAAAAAAAAAACATTACTAGCAATCCAACAAGCTCACCAAAAATATATAACATTAAAAGGAAAGAAATATTTTGTTTCACATATTCAACACAAAAAAAAAACATATTTTTGTAAAAAAAAGTATAACATTAAAAATAATCCAAGAAGCTCATCAAAAATATATAACATTAAAAAGACAGAAATATTTTTCTCATATTCATCACAAAAAACATATTTTTGTTACATATATATATATATATATATATATATATATATATATATATATATATATATATATATATATATATATATATATATATATATATATATATATAGATAACATTAAAAACAATCCAACAAGCTCACCAAAAATATATAAAATTAAAAAGAAAGAATCTATTTTTTCTCATATTCATCACAAATAATATATTTTTCTAAAAAAAACGTAATTTTATTAAGAAACAAATTTTTTTTTAAGAACCCTAAAATCGAGCCAAAGAACACAAATTCTTTAGAGTTAAAATCAGCCCCAAATCTTTCATTTTTTGAACAAATTGACAGGAGGATATGATAGATACTTCAATCACAATTAAAATGCCCCAAATATCATGAAGATCAATTCGCAATTGAGATCATTATTCAAAAAATGGTGGATATTTCACTTCATGCAATTTTCAAAACAAAAATGCACCAAAAAAAATTCATATAAATAAATATAGTGAATGATAAATCAACATACCTGATGTATTCGATTTATGAAGCCTTGATGATCCAAATTAACTAATCAATTCAATAAAAAACAATCAATGCATCGATCAAAAATCAATTTTTTTTTTCATCGAACACAGTTCTTCGAGTACTAGCACTTTCAGCCGAAATCAACCTTCAAAATTCATTTTTGCAAAAAATCAAAATAGAAAAAAGTTTAAGGATTCAGTAATGAATCAAAGCCCTCCATTTCCATGCATATTCATGGGTTATTGAAGCTCATATTGACAAAATGGCGGAAATTTCACAGTTTCAGAAATCCACCATTTCAATCAACCAAAAAATTGTTTTTCTTCGATTTTTTATTCAATAAATAGTTAATTATAGAAACTTTTCAGGTGTGTAAGTGTAATATTTCACCGAAAAAACAAAAAAAGCCAGAAAATCGAATAAAAAAAGGTTGCAAAATGTGAATCACAGGTTCTGTTTAAAATAACGACCTCTATGTGAAATAGAGGCGGTTATTTAATCGAATACCGTTATGTCCGATATATCGCCTGTTATATCAAAAAACTGGACCGGTTAGTAGAAACCGATCGGTTTTGAAGTAAAACTGCCGGTTCGAACTTGAATCGGCCGATTTTGGTGCTCATTTTTTTGGAGATCCCCGAAATTTTCCTAGTACCCAAAACCGGCTATAACTGGAATTTGTACCTTGCTAGTACCGATCTAACTGGCTTGTTTTGGTTCGAACCCATCGGTTTTACGAACACCGTTATATACATATGTGTATATATGGATATAAATATATATATGTACATATATATATATATATATATATATATATATATATATATATATATATATATATATATATATATATATATATATATATATATATATGTACATATATATATTTATATAAATACATATATACATCTACATATGTGTATATATATATACATAATATATATATATATATATATATATATATATATATATATATATATATATATATATATATATATATATATATATATATATATCTACAAATGTATAAATATATACAATACATATATGTATATATGTATACATATATGTATATAAACATATATATATACATATATGTGTATACATATAGACCTATGCGAAGCCTTTTAACGTCATGAGGCCAGGATGTGCACTACAGTTTAAGGTCATACAGTTGGACCATAGTGGAGATGGATGACAGTCTGTTGAGGCCATGGAGTGAGTATGGTGGTGGTCTTGATTCACTTTGGGGAGATGGCACGAGGCTACCTATGAAGGATGGATGATGTATGAATTGAAGGTAAAACGTGGTGACTTACTAGCTGACGACGTGTATGGATGGCGAGATGGCTTGCCATTTTTTGAGCGTGGGTGAGACTCATTGGGGAATGATGAATAGTAATGAAGGAATGGACTCACTAAGGAGGTGCTGAAGGTGATGCACACACACGAATGGGTCAGTTAGCAAAGACATGTGTGAAAATGCATGTAAAGGGCATGTACGCGTGTGTGAGGGTGTGTTTAAGGTCATGCCTTTGAGACCTGTGCAAAGTCGTTTATCATCATGCGGTCAGGACGTGCACTATGGTTTAAGGTCATATAGCTTGGACCATGGTTATGCAGTTTAGGGTCATGCGACTAGGACCATGCAGTTTAAGGTTATCCAACTAGACCTCCGCTACAGTTTAGGGTCATATAGTTTGGACCATGGTGCTAATCCTTTTAATGTCATGCGACAAGGACGTGCACTATGGTTTAAGGTCATATAGCTTGGACCATGGCTATGTAATTTTAAAGTCATGCAACTAGTACCATGCAGTTTAAGGTTGTGCAACTAGACCTCCATTATAGTTTAAGGTCATATAGTTTGGACCATACAGTTTAGGGTCGTACATCTAGACCAAAGCCGTGCAGTTTAAATTCATCCAGCACGAACCAAGGCTGTGCAGTTTAAGGTCATACAGCACGGACCAAGGCTGTGCAGTTTAAGGTCATGCAGCACGAACTAAGGCTGTATAGTTTAAGGTCATGTAGCAAGAACCATGGTTGTGCAGTTTAAGGTCATGCAGCATAGACCAAGGTTTTGCACATCATGGACCATGGCTCTGAAGTTTAAGGTCATGCAATACGGACCATGGCTGTGCAGTTTAAGGTCATGCAACAAGGACCATGGTTGTGCAGTTTAAGGTCATGCAGCACGGACCATTGTGTGGGTCGTCGAATAGGTGAAGCTTTATAGGGGATAGTTCTCCGTCACCAGAGTGGTGGGAAAAGAGACAAGAGAGGGTCGTCAAACAGTTTCGTTAACTTCAAGTGGTTCCCGATGGTTTTCAATCACCGAGGAGTAGTGGGAGAGTAGCAACAGTGAGCAGAAGTGTTTTTTGGCGTCAAGAAAAAGTGAAAAAGGCGTCACAGTTGGTTTTCAATGAGCAGAGAGACGGTTTCCTAGTGGGCACCCAAAGGTCATAGGGAAAGTGAACAGCGACAGGTAGTCGGACAGTCGTGGGGAGACGAACGGTTGCCGGGGATTCGTGTCCTCACAAGAAAATAAGGAGTCTCGGGAAAATGCACAATCTCCAGGGAGACGAAATGTCATGGGAAGGTGAAAGGTCATCGTCACGAGCGAACACGCGGTGACAGTGAACAGAGATGGCATTACCCCCATTATCCAACACAGTCGGCATTACCCCTCTAAGTCACAACCGACGTTAGTCCTCATGAAGCACAACCGGCGCTGGGCTTTAGAGACACAAGCAGTGCTTATCAGTGCCTCAGTCACGCATGGCCAGCGACATGACTCATATGGTGTTGATCACATGCGGCAGTGGCTGTTCACTTGACAATCCTTTAATGAATGACAGTAATTTCCTTTCGACTGTGGTTATGCTAAGCGAAGAGTTGTGCATGGAAATTTTCACACACAGCGATGACTTGGGTAGGCAAAGGGTGCTTACCAGGGCTTATGATGCCTGTTGGAAGCCAAGTCCTCAAGCACAACAGTGAAGTCCATGTTGTTATGTGGAAGGGCCCTCATTATGAACAGGGTAGACCAGTTCCTTGCCAAAGAAGTCAGCTTCGTATGTCTGGTATACCCCATCAAAGCACTTCCACCTTCTCCTATTGTGAGAGCCACTTTTGGCCTATAACCGTCCTCTTTTTCTCAAATGCACGAGTGACGCTTTTGATGGCGAGAGTAATTTTTTGGCCTGTAACCGTCCTTTCCTCAAATGCAAGAGCAACGCTTCGGATATGAGAGCAAGTTTTGGCCTGTAACTGTCCTCTCCTTAGATACAAGAGCAACGCTGGGGGTAGCCGTTCTCTTTTCCTCAGATGCAAGAGAGACATTCTGCCACATCTATTTTCTTTGTGAGAGCAATACAGCATGATAGATTTATAACCTCCGTAATAATGGCCTTTTTTAGGTTGTACCTCCTTCTAATGCAATAAAAAGGGTTAAACCGTTTTTGAACTATCTCGTTTGTCTTCTTTTTACCGTCTTTTTTAACTCTTTTTTGTTTGTATATTGAGTCTTTTTGAGTATGCATCATGGGTAGTATTTCTTTAGGTATTGCCCATTGATAGGGGGCATTGCCTCATTTCCATCAGGATGTGCCAGTATGTATGCTCCATTTGGTGAGACCTTTTTTACTATAAAGGGACCTTCCTACTTGGGTTCAAACTTCCCTTTACGCCGTCCATGCATAACAATTGGCCTTTTGACCGCTAAAACCATATCTCCACGGGTGAATACGCGAACCTTGACTGACTTGTCAAACGCTCTCTTCATTATCCCCTAAGTGTGCTCAAGATTTTGCACAGAATACTTCTTCATCAGGAAGGTCACTTATTAAAGGGGATTCAGCTGGAATCGGGTGTGCTGCGAGAAAATCAGCCAAAGCTTGGCCCTTGATGGCCTTTTGTGGGACATATGTGATGTCAAATTCCATCAACAATAATGCCCACTTAGCAAGATGTCCTGACAGGCATGGGCGTGTCATGAGAAGCTTTACAAGATCTGCCTTTGATATAAGTTTTACTTCATGACTGAGATAGTACAGTGCAGTTTCTTTCCCTTCGTCATTGTTTTGCACTAATAATGCCTTGAGTGACTCGTCCAGAGCGGTCACGTACACGATGAGAGGGCTTCCCAGTACCGGTGTAGATAACACTGGAGGATTGAGTAAATAATGCTTGATGTCATCAAGGGCTGCCTAGCATGCTTCATCCCAAATGAATGGGGTATCTTTCTTTAAAAGGTGCGTAAAGGGTTTACAACAACTTGAGAGGTTTGAGATGAACCTGCGGATGTAATCCAGCTGCCCTTGAAAAGAGCGTAGCTCTCGCAGTGTGGTTGGTGACGACATTTCTTGAATTGCCTTGACCTTGATTGACTAAACTTTCAGCCCTCAATGTCTAATAATGAACCCCAAGAACTTTCCTGAACGCACGCCAAAAGTGCATTTCAGCTGGTTCATTTTAAGCTGATGAAGGCGTAATCACTCGAACACCATTTCAAGGTCTCTCATATGAGTGTCTTTCTTTTCAAATTTTACCACCAGGTCATCTAGATAACATTCGACCTCCTTGTGCGTCATATCCTTGAAGATGGTTGTCATTGCTCTCTAATATGTAGCACCAGCATTCTTCAATCCAAAAGGCGTCATTGTGTAGCAGAAGACCCCTTTTAGAGTCAAGAACGCAGTGGCCTCCTTCGTATTTGATTATACCTAGAGTATCCATCCATGAAGGAGAAGATCTGACAATGAGCCGTAGAATCAATGAGCATCACCGTGAATGGCAACGGAAAGTCATCCTTTGGGCAAGCGGTATTCAAGTCACGGAAGTCAATGCAGACCTTGATTTGACCGTTCTCTTCTTAACTGGTACAACATTTGTTAGCCACTTTGGGTACTTGACTGCACGGATGTAGCCTGTTTGCCTGAGTATGGTTACCTCAGCATCTATATGCATTTCAAGATAAGGCCTGAACTTCCTTGATTTTTGCTTGATGGGCTTGACAGAGGGATCAATGCCGAGATGGTGAACCGTGACTTGTGGATCTAACTTGGGCATCTCATGGTAATGCCCAACAAAGACGTCTTGATTTTTTCATAAGAAGACAGTAAAATTCTCTTTCTCCTTTGAAGATGTGTTTGTCAAGATGAAAGTGAGCCTGGGGTCGGCTTTGTCTCCTAGATTTATCTCCTCTAACTCATCAGTTGTGGCATGACCGCCTTCTTCTCATTCTTCTGGGGCCTCATGCAAGTCATCACCATTGGCTTCAGAGCTTTTCTCATTAACCTGAAGTGCATAGACCCATGATCCTGACATCTCTGCTTCCAATAGAGCTCTAGCTTACTTAGGTCATGATTTCTGCATCTTTCTCGAACTGGGGCAAAATAGGGTTGACCTCAAATATGGACGGCATATCAGGCTACAGAAGTTTGAGTTGAAATTTACTGTGAAGTTGAGATTCAGTGATGGCAGGGTCAGAGGCACCCTCATATGAATCGCTTGGTCTTTGCACGGGTGTTTGTGATGTTTGCCCCGTGCTAATTAATACTTCATAGACATGTACCATGTGGCAAGCTTTCTGAGAATAAAAGCTCTGCCCTCTTGATTCTCTCAGTCTTTGCTCAAAGTCAGACTCAAGAGGCCATTGGGGTTTCTTTGACTTTGAATTCTTGTGCTTCCCTGTAGAAGAGGATGGCTCTGACTTAGCTCGAGCTTCCAGGGCATTAGCAACTGTTAAGAATTCAGCCACCTAGGCTAACGTCTTTTCAGCCGTCTCTAGTGCGACCTACTTATGTTGGTTCCTTCGAGCGCTCTGTCAAGAGCCTCAAAGTCTGAGCATTTCAAGAATAAGAAGAAGAAGGAGAAGGGTCAGTAGGTGAGGGACTTTTAAGGTCGTTGCCCTCACCCATCAGGGCAGCTTTTTAGGTCATCACTAGAGTTTGAGGTGTACAAGGGGTCTTTCCCTTCCTTAGACCATTGGGGAGTGCTTTTAGCGTTGTCACCCTCATTGGACATGCCCCGAGTAAGAGATGACTCAGGCGTATCCTCTTGATGAGACGAAGGAATGAGGCCGTTGAAGATCAGGATAAAGTTTTTTAATGTCGATAAGGGAGGAAGAGGCCTAGAAATTATGGCTCAATCGGTTGCTGAGAAACTTTGTTCTTCCGGCGAGCAGCCCTTGGTACTCGTCTTCTTCTAGCCGCCTTTGGGGGTGCTTGGTTTTTCTTGCTAGGTTTGTGAACAGCCCTAGCTTCATGAATTGCTTCTCACTTTAAAGACTTGAGTCTGCTCCGCCCGTGATGGACTCTCCATGTTTGGGAAGTGGAGGGTTCAGCGAGATCAAAGGCTTCGTCATGGGAGTCTTGTACTGGGACACTCTCCTGAGTGGAAGTATCGACTTGTGGGCATTCAACATAAGTAATGTGACCTGCCTAGACTTTTTCAGTAACCACAGCTCCGAACCCATAACATTCATCCAGCTCATGGCCTCATATCTGATGATATGGGCACCAATGATTCTCAGTCCCTTAAGTGAGGTGCTTAGGATGCCTCGCAGGTTTAGGAGTGACTAGTCCTTACTGGAGCATCTCCTCAAACAGGGCTAGAAGGGGGACTCGAATTATCACTTCCCGGGTCTTGGGTCGAGGGGTCTTCTTGTACCAGTGGCGGAGAGACTTGGGGATCCCTATCTGGAATGTCACCAACTTCTTGGCCTCTCTACATTTTCTTTGCTAATAACTTGTGGAAGTTAGAGCAATCTCTTAGGTCATGCCTTGATATCTGATGATATGGGCACCAGAGACCCTTGGCTCCTCCAGTCCAGTGCTTTGGTTGTCTTGTTGGTTTCGATGTGATGAGGCCTTCTTGAAGAATCATGGCAAATAAGGCACGAAGGATGCTGGGTGCCTCATCTTCGTCCTGAACTGTCACTGCGTGGGACGCTTCTTCTGCCCTGATTTCCTTTTTGAGTTCTTCGAGCTTGATCTGACCCTTTTGGATCAGAGCTTCGATGTGATCTTTAAGCGTTCAGCATTCTTCCATGAAGTGGTTTACCATTCGATGATAAGTACAGTAACTTGCATGCATATCGAGACCAGCTTGATAGTGAAACTTGATCTCGGGCAGCTCAATCATATTATGTTCCAGCAACAGTTGGGGCACCCATACCTTTTCAAAAGGATAAACCTTGCTTTGATGTTTGCTCCAACAATCATCTCGGTTAAGGTTTGTAGGTGGGGGTACCCGGTTGTATGACAATTGTTGTTTGCCTGTCTGAGGTGTTATCTTTGTTGTGCTTACCCCTTTGGAGAGGTCCAAAGTCTGAGAGGCAGTCTTCTTTGGATCACTAACGATAACAAATGCACTGATTAGCCCTTTTTGTTGGTTGCCCCGGGCATTGGCTCGAGAACTACCATTACCTCGGTTGTTTCCTGAGCTTGAGGACTATTATCGTAATCCACCATGGTGGTGTGACAGACTCTCTATGCGAACTTACTTAGAGATCGGTGTTTGAATGTATTTTTCAGCACCTTGGTCCCTGATAGGAAGCAGGTCAATAGAGCCTACAAAACAGTGGAAATTCCTGACAGTCTTAGAATGGCCCCAAAATTGGTCAGATCTTCATCAGCACTTCAAAATACCACCTGCCAAGTTTCATCACGATCAGACATGTTTAAGGTAGTGAACACAAATAAACAATTTTAGCGAAATCGGCCTATAGCACCCTGAAATGGACCCTGTAACTAAAGTCATACTTTTGGTGCCTCAAACAGCTGTAGGACCACCGCCATTGGATCCGACACGGTCGAAAGCCCTACTGGGTCAATTTCGGCTTAATCGGGCACTCCAAGACAAAGTTACTGGGTGAAATACAGAAAAGGGATAGTCGCACACTATTCCCGCGTGGCCTCACCGCATAAAAAAACCATTACAGGTGGCTGTTTTTACAGTCACGACCAGTCACTTCCAGGGTCTATATCGCACTTGTTCCAAGTCAGATCGCTCCCAAATTTGGTGAGCGTGTTTTTCTCATCAAGATAAGCAATTCGATATGTGGTACGCCCTGTGAGGACACCCGAACAGAGAGAGAAACTAAATGAATGTCGCTGATCCAAGAAAGAAGTTATAGAAAATTCAACAAACAACACACTTTGTTCGAGCAGCCAGATCACGACACTCGCATACTCGATCGAAATGAAACCAATTGTATTATGTGCATGAGGTCTGAGGCTATCTCTAGTCCGAATCTCACGTATGATGAACGGTTGGATTTCACATATGAAGGAGTCAAAACTGCTATAAGTTTCGGTCACCAGATTTCAAGATTCTGGTCCAAAACTCGAGACGACAAAATCTTCATCTGGACACAAAATCAAGCTACGTTTATTACAATGTGATCGTGATGAGATGCTTAGTGTGATTCAATGAAGAAGTCACGAAGAAACATCAAGGAACGAGCGCACAATCGATCCAAAGTTTTCAAGATTCATCCAAAAGTCAAGTCTCATGATCATGGCTCAAAAACATGATTCATGGCTTGAAGTTGGTATCAAAATGATCACCATGCCGAGCCCTACAAGAAAAAGATAATCCTTCGATCAAAAGGGCATCAAAACGACCTCGGGTCAGCCATGGAAGATCACGCAAGTTCTCAGGCAGCAATAGGGACTGTTTTGAAATTTCACACATTGTTAGGCAGGGGTAAAACAGACCTTTTGCACCCATTTTTAGAATTTATTTCAATTCAATTAAGTTGTTATTATCTTCAATTCTAGGTAGTTTTTTGGTGTACTGCACGTTTTAGCCCAATTCTATATAAATAGGCAATGTGTCACTGTACAAAGAACGGATTCATTCTTCTTGGATCAATCAATAAAATTCTGAATTTTGCTAAAGCTTGTGGGTACATCTTGGAGGGAGAGAGAGAGACAGGAGAGAGAAGAAAGGGGTCAGTACCCTTCGGGTAGGTAACTTTCTCTCCTCCCCTCTTTCTCGTCTCTATCTCTTTCTCCCTTCTTTCCTCGTCTCTATCTCTTTCTCTCTCTTCTTCTCATCTCTATCTCTTTCTCTCTCTTCTTCTTGTCTCTTTCTCTCCTCCCCCCTTTCTCATCTCTATCTCTTTGTCTCTCCTCCCCTTTCTCATCTTTATCTCTTTCTCTCTCTTCTTCTCGTCTCTCTCTCTTTCTCCCTCTTCTTGTCATCTCTATTTCCCTCTTTCCTTTTATTTGCAGTCGGTGAAGTCTAGTGCTGGCTAGATTTCTCTCTCTTCTTCTCTTCTATTACAATCGATGAAGCCTAACGCCGGCTAAATTTCTCTCTCCTTCTCTCCTATTGCAGTCGGTGAAGCCTAGCACCAGATTGACTTCTCTCTCCTTCTCTTCTATTGCAGTCGGCAAAGTCTAACGTCGACTGGATTTCTCTCTCTCCTTTTCTATCACAGTCGACGAAGCTTAGCACTGACTCGATTTTTCTCTCTCTCTCTTCTGAACAGTCAGTGAAGCTTAATGCCGATTCAATTTTCCTCTCTTCCTTTTCTTCCATCACAATTGGTGCAAGCTTAGCACCGGCTTGGTTGTTCTCTTTCTTCTTTTCTATCACAGTCGGTGAAGCCTAGCGCTGACTACACCTTCTCTCTTTTCTTCTGACATAGTCGACAAAGCCTGATGCTGGCTCGATCTCTCTCTCTCTTACTTCTTTTGCATCACAATCGGCGCAAGCCTAGCACTGACTGTGTTGCTCTCTTTCTTCTCTTTTGTCACAGTCGGTGAAGCTTAGTGCTGACTACACCTTCTCTCTTTTCTTTTGACATAGTCGACAAAGCCTAACGTTGACTACATTTTCTCTCTCTTCTTTTGGCACATTCAATGAAGCCTAGCACCGACTGTGTCTTCTCTCTCTTCTCCTCTGTATAACACAGTTGGTGAAGCCTATCACCGACTGTGTTTTCTCTCTCTTCCTTTAACACAAGCAGCAATGGCTAGCATCAAGTGTGTCTTCCTTCCATGTCTCTCTTTTATTCTCTCTCCTTTCATACTCTTCTATTCATTTCTCCTCCCTCCTTCCTTCTGTTCCCTTCTTCTCTTATTTCATTTCTTATTCTTTCCTCATAACCATCATTTTGTTATTCTTTCATTCGAATAAGAGGGATTGAGGTTAGCCTCTCAAGGTAATCTTGTTGTCTAGTCGTAATGTTGTTGTGCCAAGAATACTTGGCTCTCTTTATTTCCACGACAGACTTACCATCGTGTCTACCTAGTCGGTACTGGTAATGACGTCTAGTAGTAATCTTATGAGTCGGTTGTAGTTACCGAGCTCATTTATCTACCACGTCAGACCAATTATCCATCAGCTTAGTCACTGCTCTGATCCTCCCGCTCAGCCGAAATCTTCTCTTCCCCATCTTTCTTCTCTTATTTTCTCTCCTTCTTTTTGAATGCACATGCTTGTGTACGTTCATCAAAGAGAAAAAGGGTATGTCAGACCCACCTGTCTTATAACCTTTGCCATGATTGCAGAAAACAGAAGAATACAAGCCAAGGGAGGCGATTCCAAACTAATTTTATTACTGGGGGCTTTCTTCGTGATGTAAGAGGGCCAGCACGTGAGGCAGCCCGAGTAAGTCCCGAACCCACCTTAAATTGCTCTCTCACCGGTTGGTAACACTTGTCTCCGTTCTCGAAAGAGATTCCCGAGAGAGGGATCTCAAAAACATCTCGGGTCTTCCCTCGAAACCCGAGATACATGCCGCCCGATCCTCAAAACGAGATCGAGGCACCTAACCATCTCGGTCACTCCATTGGAGACTTACTATCCCTTATTTGGATCGTTCTTGTTTAGCTAGTATCTTGGTTTACTATTTGCTTTCATTATTTTTTCTCAATTTATTTAAGGCTTGCGGGTTCTCACATAAGTCTTCTCAGTACAATTGGCATTCATTATTAATTCATTTCATCACTATTGTGCTCGTGGTCCCATTTTCTCACATAGCGTAGTCATAAGACATCATTCACATATCTTTATGGCATTCAAATGAAATTCATCATATGGTATTCACATTTATCGCATATCAAGAAAGCTCAGTGTAGCTTGGATATAAAACTGGTGTAGTGACATGTAAAAGTGACATGCCCCTCTTGCAAGGGCATAGCTCCCAATCTAGGGGGAGTTTCAGAATGCCTCAAACATGAAACTTTAAGCTTACCCTTAGATCATTACAAAGATAGTAATTTGAAAGAATTTTGGTGTCATTTGATGGGTTTATAATTTAGCACAAGGTGAGCATTAATTGTTGGAAATCTTCCCAGCAACATTGCGTAATGCCATACTCATGCATTTTGGGGCATAATTCAAAAGCCGTGGGGAATTTCAAAAACCTCAAAACATGCAACTTTGAGTACATTCACATAACTGTCTAATGGTGGAAATTTGAATGTTTTTGGACACCATTTCCTGGGTCAAAAGCACTGCCCAAAGAGGGCTGAAATTAGCAGCAACTGTGAGCCATGTCGTGTCTCGACATTTAAGCCATATCTTTTAATCCATGCACAATTTTACCACGGCATAAAAAGAAAACTTGGGGTCATATATGTCTTTCAATTGGAGCCATTTTGGTCCCATTTGGATGCCATTTGGCCATCGAACATTTTGATACAAAAACAATCACAGTTTTGGAAATTCTTATTCTCAAGTTAACATGCTTTTAAAGAACACTTAATATTTCCTGACCAAGCTACACTTTGGGCTTGGAACCTTGTCCATGATATGGAGTCTCACATTGCGCAATTTCATGAGTTTCCATACATAAAAGGATCATATATATGGCAAAAACAATCATGGCATTTAAAAGCATAAACCTGAAATTTCAACCCGATGTTAACCCAGTCATGCTTCACACTTTTCATTCTATCATCTTACCCATTCTAAACACTTGTTCTTTACAAAAACCATGGATGCATAGAAGCTAAACCCACTTACCTTGACTCCCACGGTGTTTCAAATTCCCACTCACTGCCTTCACGAGCTTTCCCCCTTGCTCCACCAGTGGGCTGTCTTCAAGGAGCAATAGTGAACTTCAAGAGAGAGAGAAAAAGTTGAGAAAATGGGAGAGACGTTGCTGCCCAAAGGAGGAAAAGGTTTAAAAAAGAGTGGGTGGTTGGAAAAATCTGCGGCTGACACAATCGCATGTGGCTCTAACACGTACGGAGTGGCGCTGATTAGTGACAGCTGTACGATTTGACCAAACATACAGCGATGCTCCCATACACAACCAGCGATGCTCACTTACACAGCCGGTGATGGTCAGTTACATATGCCTCTCGCACGCATGGTAATGCTCTTCTTTCTCTCTTTTACTCAGGCGGTGCTACGTCTTGAGTTCTCAGACAGCGATGGGTCTCTTTACACAGCCGGTGCTACGTCTTCCTTGCACAGCCGATGCTGCGTCTTCCTTACACTGCCGGTGCTATGTCTTCCTTACACAGTCGACGTTGTGTCTTCCTTATACAGCTGGTGCTGTATCTTCCTTACACAATCAACGCTACTCCAGATGGCACTAGGCCTCTAACTCACTCTCCCTCACCGTGCGTGTCCACTGGATTTGGGAGAAAAATTGTTGTCCTTATAAGAATTCTTGAGCATGCTTCTCTACTAGCAGCGATTCAGCTCAGCTGGCTATTATGATCCGTGCTCCAATACTGCTAAGGACTGCTAGAGACATGGAGTCATGTTAACAACACGTGGCTCCTTGGAAACTGGGAGGCAAGAATCTCCTTATTGGATCTTGATTTCAATGGTGGCCTTCTGCTGATCGAAGCATTGTATGATGAGTTCGTGCCTCAGAACTTGGTCATCTTTGGTGGTGCTCATTGAGAGGAAAAGAAACCACCTACTAGTCTTCAAATTCTTTTTGAGATTTACTAGCTACTTCATTCCATGTTTAACAACGGTCTGTTTGAAGACATTTTTCAACACCTTGGCCCTTGATGCGGAATAACAAGAGAAGTCTGTCAATAAAGCCTTGACATACAATGAAATTCTTGACAGTCCCTGAATTGCCCCAAAACGGGTGGAAATCTTCCTAAACACTTTAAAAAGGCACCTGCCAAGTCTCATCACAATTAGACATGTCTAAGATAGTGTAGACAAAGAAACGAATTTGAAAAAATCAGTCTCTAGAACTCTGAAATAGACAACGTAACAAGAGCCCTATTTCCAATGCGTCAAATTGCTATAAAACTATGGCCATTGGATCCAACATGGTCGAAAACCCCTATGGGTCAAGTTTCAGCTTAATCGGGTACTCTAAGACAAAGTTAGGGGTAAAATACCAAAAAGGGGTAGTCCGCACACTATCCCGTATGGCCCCTCAGCACCAAATCACCATTAAAGATGACTGTTTTTGCAATCTCAAGCAGTGACTTTCAAGGGCCATATGTCACTTGTCCGGAGTCGGATCACACTCAAATTTGGTGAGCGTGTTCGTCTTGTCAAGACTAGTATTTTGATATGTGGCACGCCCATTATGATGCCCAAACAAGGAGAAAATATAGAGAGAAGTTGCCGATATGTGAAGAAAGTTACCGATCAGCAGCGACATGCCTCGCTCAAGCGGTTAAATCACTGCGCTTGCACATCAAATTGATACGAGATCAGTTTCATCGTGTGTGTAAGGTCTAGGGCTATCTTTGGTCCGAACCCTGTACATGATGAACGGTCGAATTTTGCACACGAAGCCAATAAATTGACGGTAAATTCAAGTGCTGAAATTCCAAATTCCGACCAAAACTCCAAAGTTGCAGAATCTTTGATCGGACACTAATTTGAGTTACGTTTGTTGCCACGTGATTGTGACGACATGCTCATGTGATCCAAGGAATAGTCAAGAAAGAAACACACTATCGATCCGATGTTTTCAAGATTCATCCAAATTTCATGTCGCATGATCGTGGCTTAATATCACGATCCATGGCTTAATGTTGGTATCAAATTGATCGACATATTGAGCCCTATACAAAAACAATCATCTTTCATATTAACGGGCACCAGAGCAACCCCGGATCGTCCACGGAAGATCACGTATATTCTAGGGCAGCAGTAGGGACTGTTTTGAAATTTCATGAATTGTTAGGCAGGGGCAAAACAATCCTTTTGCACCCAGTTTTAGAATTTTTTTTAATTCAATTAAAATGTAATTATCATCAATTAAGATTTTTTGTTGGCATCTACCCATGTTTGGGCCCAACTCTATAGACACATGCTAAACTTAATTGTAAAGAGAGTTCCTTGTTGGAAGGTATTTTTCATCAACATGGGGCCCCCGCTCAATAAAGCCTGGCAAACAGTGCAAATTTTGGCAGCGTCAGAATAGTCCTAGAATCTGCCAAATTCTTCATGAGGTCTCACAGTAGTCTCCTACCAAGTTTCGTCGTATTTCAACATGTCTAAGGCAGTGCAGACTCAGAAATAGTTCCATCAAAATCGGTCTCTAGCACCTCAAAATGACCCCTATAACTAGAGTTACATTTTCGGTGTCTCAAATTGCTGTCTGACAACTACCATTGAGCCCGAAACGATTGAAAACCCCTAGGGTTCAAATTTCATCTCGAACGGACTCTTCAAGAAGATGTTATAGGTAAAAGAGTGAAACAGGAGGGGCCGCACGCTATTTCGGCGCAGCCACCCTACAACTCCGCGCCATGGAAGGGATAATCACAATTAGTGAGTTTCGATACTTATATCTCACCCGTCCCATTTCAGATCGCACTCAAATTTGGCGTGCATGTTCGTTTAGTCAAAACGAGCGATTCGATATGTGGCACGCCTCGTGATGACACTCGAACGCAAAGAAAAGCAACATCGTGCCTTGCTCGAGCATCCAAATCACGCCGCTCAAGAGCCCGATCGACATGAGATCAATTCCATCGTGTGCATAAGGTCTCGGGTTACCTCTGATTCGATCCCCGTACGTGATGAACAGTCGGATTCCGCACACGAAGCCGATGAAGCGACTGCAAACTCTGTTGCCGGCGTTTCAAATTTCGGTCAAAATTCCAAAAGTTACAAAATCTTCGTTGGGGCACGGAATCGAGTTGCGTTTGTTGCCCCATGATCGTAACGGCATGCTCAATGCAATTCAACGAAGAAATCACCGAAAAACATCAAGGAATGAGTACGCTATCGATCCGAAGTTTGAAGATCCATTCAAGTTTGAAGTCACATGATCGTGCACTAAAAACACGATCCATGGCTCATAGTTGGTATCAAAACAATTGCCATGCTGAGCCCTATAAGAAAACAATCATCTTATGGTCAACCAAGTATCAAAAGGACCCCGGATCAGCAATGTAAGATCACGCAAGTTCTAAGGCAACACAAGGACTGTTTTGAAATTCCGCGAATTGTTAAGAAGGGGATAATATTTCATTTTGCACCCTATTTTCTAAATTCTTCTAATACAATTTAATCTTAATTTCCAGTAATTAGGGTTACTTTTGATCATCCACTCATGTTTGGAGCAAATTCTATATAAATGTACCAGGATTATATGCATCAAGGACTGAACCTTTCACAAAAGAGAGAAAGTTTTTACTTTATACAAGTTTCTCTTTCTTCTCATTGTGGGGTCACGTTTGAGAGATAGAGTAAGGTGATAAACGTTTGATCGGTACCCCCAGGTTCAAGGTAAATCTTCTCTCTCTTCCTTTCTGTTTCTTCTTCTATCTCTCTTCTTTCCTCTCTTCTCCCTCTTCCTACTTGAGCTCCTCGCAGGGGTCAAGCACGGCAGTGGCAGTGCAGTGCAGGCTCCCCTGAGGTCACATAGGTCGCACATGACGATGGCAGCGCCATGCGCTAACCTATTTCTCCTTCGTCTAGTGGGGCCTGTAGATGGCGCTGTCCATCGCTGTCCACATGCGTAGCTTGGACGTCTTCGTGAAGAACCCAGACGGTGAAACCAGTTGCTGCTCATAGGGGTCCTTCCCTGTTGTGCATCGATAGCAGACAACGATACCCATTACTGGCCCCTATAGGCCTCAGCAATGTCTACCGCCATCCGCATGCTTCCTTCGAGTGCTCAGAATTCATCGTCGTCCTTCTTGCATTCCACGCCCATCGCCGCACACTGCACGAATGAACAATCGTCTCACGCTTCTTCAGAAACTATCGCCGTCTGCACAGGGGCATGTTGTTTTCTTATGTTTCCAATGGCAATGCCTAACATCGTCTGTAGTGCATTCCTCACTCTCTAGCCATGAGCAGTAGTGTCGAGCGTCTCTCAAGGACCATGACACTGCTACTCCACGATCGTGAGACAACTCCTAGCGCCGTCGGGACCTCATCTCTCTGCCATCTCATCTCTTCTTTTCATTCTCTTTTCTCTTCTTGCTTGATTGAGGGTAGACTTAGTCTAATACTGCCATGGCGGTCTTGATTTTGAGTAGTATTGTCGTTGTGCTGGTTCTAAGAACCATGCCCGTCTTGCTACCATTCCGAGTCAATGACTTCTCGGATGCAATTCACGTCTCTCCTCTTCGTCGAGTTTTCTTCTCTTTTCTATATTTATTTGAACCTATGCTTCATCACCCTCTCGTGTGGACGTATAGTGCCCTAAGCCAGGGTGGGTCTCTTTGACCCCACTTGTCTTGCAAATTAACCGTAGAAGTGTTGTGAGGATTGCAGATCAAGGAAGGCGATTCTGAACCAGTTAAAATAGTTTTGGGGCTTGCTTCGTGATCTAAGCAGGCACTCATGCGAGCTCGCCCGAGTAAGTCTCGAACGCACCTTCAATTACTCTCTCATCGGTTGGTATACCCACCCTTGCTCTCGAGCAAGGTTCCGAGAGAGCGATCTCGAATCTTGGGTTCGTCAGAAACCCAGGATACGTGCCGCCAAATCACATAGATTTGGAAGGCAAGATTGAGGGACCTAACTAGCTTGGTAACTCCATTGGGGACTTACTACCCCTTATTCCGCTCACTCTTGTTTGACCAGTATCCTCTTTTACTTGTATGACACTTAGGTTGTTCAACCCATTCATCTGAGTCGGGAACTTCCTTATCCCTGTACTCATGACTGTCTCGAGGAAGCAAACTTCTCAAGCTTCCTTCCCTATTCTCCTTCTGAGTCAGAACTCACGGTCCGTCTCCCAGGTTCTCACCTGGATCAGTGCGAGAGGGGACTTAAAGTTCCCTGCCTCCCCGCTTTCTTTCCCTAGTGGACTCTCCACCAAGGCCCCTTAGATGGGTAGCACAGTTGCTACCGCCCAGCCTATCACTGATAAGTCTACTGCCAGTCATATTGTTGAGGAATGCCGAAAGGCTACCTCTATCACTCTCATAAAAGGCGAGCCAGTTGTCGTCACTCCTGAGGTTCGTCGAAAGGCAACCCCATATGCTCCTTCATCAACCGGAATCTCCACACCTGGAGAGTCGGCACATAGAGGCGGAGGTCCTGAGATCTTCACCCTCGGACAAACCCAAGAGCTCATGGTCCATCCACTCGAGCCGCACCTCGGGACTCATGTTGCCTTGAGTTCACGTCCAAGGCTAGGCCTTCTCGGGCCGAACCCTGCATGCGCCGTGCATTTGCTTTCCATAGTCCGGGGCAGCGCTAGCTCTACATCACCTCGAGCACATGAGGGTTGACCACTCCGTCTTCCCTCCCAGCACACACAGCTTCACCCTGTGAGAGTTGGGCTTCTTCCTCACCACTCAAAGACACAAGTTCGTGGGTCTCAACCTCCTCCGGTTGAACTCATTGACCGAGCCCGGGTTGACCCCCAAGTCACCCGGACGGCTAACTCTAAAGGTGCACATGCACCGTCTTTGTAGGTTCCTTCTTGACCTCAACTCAGACGAATTCGTGAACTAGCTCCTTCCTTTGGTTCTCAAAGGTCTTCCCTAAGAGTATCATCTTGACCCAGCCTCAGGTCAATCATGCACATGGGCCCCACAATGGAACTTGGGGCAACGACCTGATGTTAGATAGAGGCCTTCTGCCTTTAAGGCAAAAACCCAGGCTGCCTTTCATCGTCGGACCCCACTCCCTTCTCCAGCTCATAGAGACTGCCCTTGCATGTTCGAAGAAGGTGAGGTAGTCCAGATCTCAGGCTTGGTTCTGGAGGGAAGTCCACAGCCATCTCAGGGTTAAGCAGGAAAGAGGTCTTCAGATCCTGACCAAAGAAGCCTCCAAGGCAGTCGAGGTCGCCACCTTTGATGACCTCCTACCTCGTAACCCCTTTTTCCCTCTCCAAACTACAGAGCATGAGGGAGTTCAAGAGTATGGATGGATCATCACTACTTAGAAACCATGGTTCTAAGACCGTCAAGAACTGGTCCTCCCAATATTAGCATACAAGGCTCGAGTCCAGTCGGGGCAGGCCGAACCCCTCCAGACCGACTTGCCATGCACCACTCGTCGATCTCGGTAGTCCACTATCCCACTAGGCTTTGACCCTCCATAAGAGATGGTCAACATCATGGTGATCAATGACCTGGACGATGCTTAGGAAGAGTGAATGAACAAGTTTGAGGTAAATGCAGGCCATCCTTGGAAAGATAGAACTCCTAGAGGCCTCCAGGTCCCCTCCTTCGATCGATTCCCTGACTGGTGAAGACACAGTTCCCAGGCAAACTCTGCCATCAGCCTCCCAAGACAGTTTTATGTCCCGTGGGGTCTCCCAAATCGATATAGATGTTATGGTGGCCCATAACCTCAAGAACAAGGTCCCATACATGCAAGAGATGCTGCTTTATCAAAATTCGTACCCTTCGTACATTTACTAAGTACCCTTCCCTCTGAACTATCAGAAGGGGATACTCCCCCTGTTCAATGGTACTACGTCTCTGCACCAGAATACTACTCACTTTCAGGCAGCTTCTCTAGAGACGACTAACAGATGACTCCTCCTCTGCCGGTTCATCGAAACTCTTGAAGGGCCAGCCTTCCAGTGGTATGCTCGGCTGCCTCCCAACTCGGTACAAACATGGAAAGAGATGGAGCAGTTGTTCTGTCAACGTTTCAATGAAGTCCAAAGGAATGTGGAGACCATCGATCTCCTCACCCTGATGCAAGATCCTAGTGAGTTGGTTGAGAAGGTCATCACCCGTTGGAGAGAGTTGGCATCCTTTCAAGCCACTCTCATAATTGAGAAGGAAGCGGTCCAGACCTGCATATAGAACATGCTTCTCGAGATCGCTCTACATGTCGAGGCATCCAATCCACCCTCCATGTCAAAGCTCATCTCCAAGGCAGTTCGTATTGAGGGATTATTCAGGCATCATGGAAATCCTCGTCGGTAACCTGCCAGCTAAAATTCTCGCTTCAACAGTCGGAGCAGCCAAAAGGCAGTAATCAGTGCGACCATCACCGTGGATGATACCAAAGGCACGGTTCCTCTAACGCTGGACCTTTCCAAGGCACAGGTGTCTCCAATCGGGGGCAAGCAGCAGTCCTACAATAGTGTCCCACCTTCTAAAAATTCTAGGCAAAATGACTATTTGGCCCAGCACCAGAATAAGGTTTACTCCTTCAACACAGAGTGGACACTTGCACTACTTTGATTGCTGCTAAAACAAAACATGATACAATTACCGGAGGCCAATACGGTAGAATCGGATGGGCACGAGGTAAATGAGAAGTACTTCGCAAATCACAGGAGGGTATGCCACCCCACTTACGACTACTATAAGATTAACGACATGATCGAAGCCCTTATTAACAAGGGTAAGATAAAGCTCGAAGAGTTGAAGAAAGCAATCGGGGCAACTGAGGTTTCTCACATAGTCATGATCCAAGAAGACGATGGGGTACCCGCTATCCTTCGTGCATTTTTCTCCATAATGCTCGAAGAAGGGCTTGTCACTCCCAAGCCGCAAGGCAACCCAATTTCATGTCTCAAGGAACCGAGAACCTCTGGTGCACGTATCACCAGATATGAGGCCATGACGTCAGCGAATGCATTGGCTTCCACAAGCTCTTGGCAGAGAAGATGCAGCAGTGCCAGGAAGTTCAAGGCAACCCAGACGGACACCCTCAAGTCCCTCTGCTGCCCGTGCAAGAAAGCCTCTTGGCTCAAGCCCAGCAAAATACTGAGCAAGACCATTTGTAGGCCCTCTTCGAGGCAATGCTCCAACAAAGCCTTGTCACTCCCAAGCCAGCCAGACAACCGCGACATCTTGCCCAGGGCACGGAAAAGCTTTGGTGCCCATACTACCAAATATGGGGCCACGAACTCAATGAATGCTTTGGGTTCGAAGCTATAGTCAGAGAGAAAGTCCAGCAGGGCCACATTGTTTGTGCGGTTCTCCCGAAACACGTCTAGGCTGTCGCTCTCGTTCCAAAGGAAGCCACACTACCAGCCCCGCTTGAGTAAACGCTAGACCCTTCAGAGCCTTCGACCTCTCAGCCCTGAAAATTCTACTATGGATGGAGTAGGCTCAAATCCTTGAAATGTGAGGTAGTCTACCAAGCAAGGGCTACTCACCAGCCTGATAGGGTGGTCCAGACACCACCTCAAGAATCCTAAAGGAGACAGCAGGCACTTAGGTCGACTCGCCGAAGGAATCGTCCTCCTCAGCCACCAGTCGAGGAGGAATTCCTCAGGCCCCTTCCTCCACTGCCAACCTTGCAAGACTTTATCCTAAGCACAGCTCGCCTCGTCCTTTCGTCTAATTAGGCGGACATCCTTGAAAAACCAATAACTCAGGGTTCCCCCAATATGGGTGACGATGCTAAATGCGCCCCACGACAGTCAAACCTAGGGTAAGACCTAAAATATCCCCCGGGCATGTCCAATTTCGGCAACGACGTAAAAAGTAGCCCGGAACCTTCTAACTCTTCTTCTCCTCCCTCCTCTTCTATTTTCTGCACAGTTGCAGCTTGACGGTGTGTAGACTTCGACACTCTAAACAAAGAGTTCGGAGACACTTACCTCACCCAGCCACAACAAGAGAGCCTCAGAGAGATGCTGGCTCAGGCGACTAGATTCTTGACAGCCACTGACGCCCTGTCAACCTGAGAAAAAACCAAGTCATCTTCAGGTTCCTGTTGTAAAGAAGCCTCCCACATGGTTCAGATCTTGAAAGTACCAGCTAGCACGGGGCAAATGGGTCTAAGATCGGTAAAGAAGCTACAACCCACACCTCAAAAGCCCAAGGCCCTCATGTTTCCTGATTCTCAGCTTTCCCCTAAACCTCAACCTCAAACCTCTACATACCTAATACGACCTCCTATTACTTCCTCATCAACCCAAACCGCACCTGCTGAACAACAAAGCAAGCCGTTGTCACAAACTAAAACCCAACCAAAGCCTGTTCTTAAGCTTACCCTACCACCCACACCACTAATAGGATCAGGAACACAGAAGACTAATGAGGATAAAGTGAAATACGACATGATCAGAAACTTCAGAAAGCTTTCAACCCTTCTAAGTAGTTATGATGCCCTCCTGCTGTCTAGGGATTACCGTATGGCTCTGGTTCAAGCTCTTTCTAACCCAGAGGTGTACGAGACTGAAGTGGAACCTAATGAGGTTGACCTGGCCATCCTGAGTGGGTACTTGCCAATCTCTTTTTTCGAAGACGACCATCAGTTGGGAGGCAAATTCCACAATCGCCCCCTATTCTTGAATGGTGAACTTCACGCCTACCCTCTCAATCAGACCATTCTAGATGGAGGGTCAGCAGTCAACCTGATCCCAAGAAGGATCCTCACCTGATTGGGATTAGGGTTTGACGACCTCACTCCTACCCACATAATTGTGCAAGGGTTTAACCAGTCAGGAGAAAAGCCAGCCGGCACAGTGCGCCTTCGTCTCAAGATCGGTGATCTCAACGATTACGCCCTATTCCACATAATCGACACTGATACTTCCTATAGCATCCTGCTTGATCGTCCTTGGCTTCACGACCAAGGGGTGGTTCCTTCCATACTCCACCAATGCCTCAAGTACTGTCGATATGGAAGGCAACATACGGTCTACACTGATAAAAGATAGTTCCCCGTAGTAGAGACGCACTATGCCGGCGTCAAGTACTATTTCGCATAACTTTCATCGTCAGAAAAGTCAAGGGATGATGATTGGAACCCTGTGAGAGAGACATGACCGTTGTCTCATGATGATGTTGAAGATCTAGGGTGAATGATCACAGAAATGTTCAAAGAGGAGGAGAGACAAGGCAAGACCCTCCCTTTGACCCCGATCCACCCAAGCATACCTTTCCACCTCTCCGAGGTCATGGTATCCTTTCCCAAAGACAAAGGTTCCCCCTCTACTTGTAGCTCACCAGAACAAAATGGCGAGCTAGAAGCAACCCCCAAGCTTGAGGAAGCCCCAGAGGTAGACCTTTTAGCACCAAGGGTAACCTATACATCAGACCAGCAAAAGGTCCTGCATGTCCCCATCACTCTTTTAGAAGCAGAATCGGCATACCAACAACCAAGAAAGGTGCTCCAAGTTCCAGCCTCCTGGAACACGGGGGCATCAGCAGCCAAAAGAGAATCCTACACTTCTCGAGGTTGTTGAAGATGTAGAAGTAGACAAGAGTCATCCCTCTGGCTCTAGGGAAAAAGACCCCATGGCAGAGCTAAGAAACGAGGTCCCTAATCTTCAGAGCCAATTGGAGATCATGAGCCTCACTTCAAAGAATTTAAAGGAGTTTGTCCCTGAGACTAAGACTTATGACGAACTCAAGATGAATGCACCTCGAATAGAAGCCAAAGCTGCCCCAGACTGGAGCATTAACAGTGAACAGGATCATCCAATCATGAAAACCATGAATTATGAGCCCCTCTCCAATCAAATACTAAGAGGTGAGGAAGCCACTGCTCCCCCATTCGCGATCATTGAAGCCATAGCAAGTTGCCACAAGGCCAAGTAAGGGGTGGGATATTCTTTTCCGTCTCACATTAACAAAGGATGAAAGCGATAAAAATGAAGAAGACAGAAGAGCAAAAGACATGGCGCACAACACTCTAAGCAAAAAAAAAGGGACATTTCATTCATAAAACTGAAAATTCATAAAATCGTCAACATTATCAATACCAAGATTTGGTGTATGAAGAGTTATAAACGAGTTTGTTCACTCAAGCCTCAAGACTAAGCCTATAATGGTCTTATTGTGTCCACTTGATTCCATCCTTCAGGGCTGCCTCCTGAAGGAGGGCAAACTTTTTGACCAAAGGAGGGTATGTCCCACGTACCAACTAAGGAGAAAATGGGTCTTTTCCTACCTCACGGGCAACAGTAAGCAAGCCTTCCAAATCATTGATGTCACATTCAAGAAGCTCCATGTCATTCTCATTCTCAAAACATGCGATTTCTTTAACAATCGAAGGAACCTCAGAAGGCAAAATCTCGAAATCTGGGTTAACGAATTGATGCATGAGTAAGTTGGTTCTAAGGTTATCCAAGTGTGCTGCCGTGGAATTGGTGACAGTGAAAGGCCCAGGAAAGAACTTATGTAAACTTCTAATAGAGGAATATTTCTCAATAGAAGCTGATTCTTCTAAAGATAAAACTTCTCAAGCTTATCAAGCCATTTCAGTCGCCTTCTTTTTGAACAAGTTTGCACAAGGAACCTCGAAGTCTAAAAGGTTGTCTATCAGCCTCTTTGCCAAAGTGGGGTACATGATTAGTTCAAAGAGAAGCCTGACTGAAAAGTTGATAAGCTGCTCTAAGAAGATCATGTCTGTTGTCTGCATAAACATTACGATTATTAAGCTTGGTGAGTTGTGCAGGCAAAGGCATCATGGCCTATGAAACAACAAAGCCTCCCCAAATGCGCTAGATAAGAGGATGAATAACTTGTCCTGAAAAGGAGGTGACTACAAAAGATGAGCCTATGATAGGTTCCCTTTGAGCAGAAGATGAATGACTCCCCCTCAAGGTGACGAGAGGAATAGCCTTGTTGCCCATGATTGTAAGGTCATACTCTCTCTCACCTCCAGAGATAGGAGGTTGAGGAGAGGTATGAGGTTTATTCTCAGTAATAAGAGGCTCCTCGTCCTCAATAACCATTAGGTCCCTCCTTGAAGAAGCCTGCCACCTAGCAGCTTTAGAAGCTCTGACTGATCATCCAAGGGACATTTGTCGAAGGACACTAATTATCGCCAAAGGTAGGACTATCCGTGTCTGCCACCAGGAGGGAACTGCCGCCTCACAATCAACTGAGGCTTATTGTCATCCCATGACTAAGGCTTATTAATGACTCTCTCTAGCTGTCAGCACGCGTCGCACGTGCGTCCCTTAAAATCTAGGCCCGCCGATTGACTCTTTCGGCATGGCCTGTCACCGCGCATAAGGTGGGCGATTGTTCGCCATCCCACCACCCTTCGTCTCTTTGACCATTACGATCCCACAACCCTTCAGGTTCCTTACCGTCATTTTCCCTCGTCACCGGGAATCCACTCCCGTCCACCGAGAAAACATTGGCCCGCCTTCCACTCACAGCTAGAGTTAGCAGAAAACCATTGCAATCCCTAGAAGTCTTCCCTAAGACCGTGCAGATCTCCCTTCCCCCTACTCTTCCCACTTCGTCGAGTTCACCAAAAACTCACCAAAACTCTGCTGAGTTCTTGGTGAGCCCACTACTGATTCTCCCTTATTCTCTTTCGATAACCAGAGGACCTACAGAGCCCTCTGGACTCACTACAATCTCCCCTCTGACAACTGGAGAAGCATTCAAATCCCCGGTAGAGCACCTTTGTAAATCCTGTTAAGGCCCTGAGAAGCTCTGTTCCTTGCTCTGAAAGCCTCGACACTTCTAAAAAAGGTTCTCAATCACATCAAGAAGCTTTGTGACCTCTTGAAACTCATCAAAAAATCTCCAAACCACCTGTCTCTGCAATTTTAGTTGGGAAGTTCTCGATGGAAAACCTTCGCCAAAAGCTTTGACTCTCTCTCTCTAAACACCCTTCTACTATCTTACCCTTCGATAAAATTGTAAAGTGGGGTTTTCCACCTTTTATACCCAGTAGTGCCACAAAGTGCCCTCAAAAAACATGAAATGATGCTTCACTCCCTAGTTCTTGACTGCAATAAGACCAAGCCGAGGCCGGTCAAGCCCGAGTCTCGAGAGGGCCATCGCCACGCGGCTTCTCCAGAGGGCTATCACCATGCACCTTTATCAAGGGCCATCACCGCGAGCCTTCGTCAGGGGCCATCATCGCATGCCTCGTCAAAAGAATTATCATTGCGTGTTTAGTCAGGGGCCACTGCCGTATTCTTTACCAAGGGGCCTAAGGCCACGTGCACCATCTGACACTTAGTGCCACGCCCATGCCATGACACTTTTAGCTGGGTCCATCATCCTGTACTCTCTAGAAGTTCATCCCCTACACCAGAGCCTCACTACTCAGGGACTCCAGCCTCCGATGATGGCTCTGTTCCCCATGGAGTCAAATTCCCTCACCACGCCACGGTTAAGATGCACGACCCTAAATTGCACGGTTCGAACTATATGACCTTAAACTATAGCGGTGGTACTAGTTGCATGACCTTAAATTGCAAGGTCCATGCTCCATGACCGTAAACTGCATAGCCATGGTCCAAACTGTATGACCTTCCACTGTAGCGGTGGTCTAGTTGCATGACCTTAAACTACATAGTCCTTATTGCATGACTAAAAACTGTACGACCACGGTCCGAACTATATGACCTTAAACTGTAGCGCAGATCTAGTTGCACTACCTTAAACTGCATGGTCCTCAGCCCATGACTTTAAACTGCATAGCCATGGTCCGAGCTACAAGACCTTAAAACTGTAACACACGGCATGACAAATGGTCCATACGCACAACTCCAATTGAGAGATAAACCATCTCCTCGCTAAAAGGTATTTCATCAACATCCCCAGTGGAGTTAGATGTGTGCAAGAGTCACACCGACCCCATTAAACCCCTGATGGGTTTGTTTCACACCAACATCCGAGTGAGAGTCACATCATATTACGACCCACTTTCCTTAGGGAGTTTAGGGCCCTTCTTATCATCTCAATCCTCATGAGATTCATCGGTGCTTCCTCAGCAGAGCAACATGCATGTCATTGCTCATTACCCTCAAGAGGTCACACCGGCCCACCTAATCCCTAGTGAAGTCACATCGGTCTACCACTCCTCGGGTGCCGCCATCTCTCTGTAGACCTTTCTCTTAGGTATAGCCTTAACTATCTTTATCCCCAGGGAGTCAAATTGCTATACACAACTCATCCCCCATGTAGTTTTACCTACATGAAGACCCACACATTGATCCATGCTGCATAGCCATGGTCCAAACTATATGACCTTAAACTGTAGCGGGGTTCTCGTTGCACGACCTTAAACTGCATGGCCCTAGTTGCATGACTTTAAACTGCATAACCACGGTCCAAGCTATATGGCCTTAAACAATTGTGCTTGTCAGTCTGTAGTTCATTCCTCACTCTTTAGCCATGAGCAGTAGTGTCGAGCGCCGCCCAAGGGCCACGACACTGCTACTCCACGATCGTGAGAGGCAACGCCTAGCGCCATTGGGACCTCATCGCTCTGTCGTCTTGTCTCTTATTTTTATTATCTTTTCTCTTCTTGTTTGATTGAGGGTAGACTAAGTCTAGCACCGCTATATCGGTCTCGGTTTCGAGTAGTATTACCGCCGTGCTGGTTCTAAGAACCATGCCCATCTTGCTACCACTCCGAGTTGATGACTTCCCAACTACAATTCTAGCCTCACCTCTTCGTCAATTTTTCTTCCCTTTTCTCTCTTTATTTGAACCTTATGCTTCATCGCTCTCTCGTGTGAACGTACCGTGCCCTAAGACAAGGGTGGGTCTCTTTGACCCACTTGTCTCGCAAATTAACCATTGAAGTATTGTGTAGAAAATAAGAGGATTGCAAGTCCAGAAAGGCGACTATGAACCAGCTAAAATAGTTGGGGGGACTTTCTTCGTTATCCAAGAGGGAACCCACGTGAGCTAGCCTGAGTAAGTCCCGAACCCACCTTCAATTCCTCTCTCATTGATTAGTATACATGCCTTTTACTCTCGAGCAAGGTTCCGAGAGAGCGATCTCGAATCTCAGGTTCATCAGAAACCCGAGAGACGTTCCGCCATATCATTTAGATCCGAAAGGTGAGATCGAGGCACCTAACCAGTCCTTCCTAATTTTAAAGGCCTGACTTAAGTTCCCCTCAGACTTTCAATTGATCAATAAAGTTTGTGTTTCTTCTTTGAATTCGTGGGTGCATCTTGGTGAGAGAGAGGAGAGAGAAGAACTGGCTCAGTGCCCTTCTAGAAGGTAATTTTCTCTCTCCTCTCGTCTTTATCTCTTTCTCTCTCTTTCTTCCTTTAGTCTTTTCTTCCCTCTTCTTTTCTCGGCTTTTCTCTCTTCTTCTCTGTGAACATGCATGGCTATGGTAGAGCCGTTCATGTCATCTTCTTTCTTCTCTTTCTCTATCCCACACGACGATGGTAGCGTTGTGTGTGTCTCATTTTCTCTCTTTCTTCTTCTTCTCGATCTTTCTCTTTGTTCCTCTTTGACTGAATGTGCATGGCGATGACAGTGCCATGCACAAACCTCTCTCTCTATTTTCTCTATCTCACACACATGGTGATGGCAACGCCGAGTGGCGGACCGGGCCTTTGTCAAAATTTCCCCTTTCTCATGAGGTGCACGATGATGCTCATTGCTATACATGACATTATTTCTCTCTCCTATTTATCTATCATGGACGGTAGAAGTTTATCACGTCCATGCTTTTCTCTCTCTTCTTTCTCTCTTCTCTTCTTTCTCTTCTTTCTCTTTTCTCTTCTCTCTCTTTTTTCTCTCTTTTCTTTTCTCTCATCTTTCTCTCTTTATTTTATCTCTTCTCTTCTCTCTCATCTCTTTTATCTTCTTCTCTCTCTTTCTCTCTCTGCTTTTCTTATGCCTTATCTCCATCTTTCATCTTCTTTTTCCTCTCTCATTTGACTAAGGGAAAAGTCTAGCTTTGTCACGGTAGTCGCATTGTCGACCAGTATTGTTGTCTTGCCGATCTAAATTACCATGCCAGTTTGGTTTCCACGTCGAACTAGCCGTTGTGCCAAGCTGGAAGATGTTGGTGTCCTATCATTAAGTAGTATTGCCGCCGTGCTAGTCACGTTGTGGTGCCTGTCTTTCTACCACGTCAGGTCAATCATCATGTCAATCTAGCCACTGTGCTAGGCTAGTCACCCGATCAAATGTCTCTTTCTTTCCTTCTTCTCCTCTCTTCTTCCTTCTCCCAACCCTCATCTCATCATTTCTTCTCTTTTCTCCTTTGAATGTGCACGCCCTGTGTACATTCACCCAAAGACATGGTGGGGTCACTCGGCCCACTTGTCATGTAAAATTAACTATGTATGTGTGATTGCAAAAACAAGAGAATACAAGCCAGGGGAGGTGATTTCGAACCAGTTGTGAAACTGGGAGGCTTTTTCGTGATCTAAGACAGCGCCCATGTGAGCAAGCTCCAGCAAGTCCCGAACCCATCTTAAATTCCTCTCTCATCGGTTGGTATACTTGCCCTCGCTCCTGAGTGAGGTTCCCGAGATAGTGATCTCAAAGTCCCGGATTCCCTGGAAGCCCAAGATGAGTGCTGCCAGATCATCTAGATTCGGAGTGCGAGATCGAGGCACCTAACAAGCTTGACGACTCCACTGGGGACTTACTATCCCTTTGTCGGATAGTCCTTGTTTGGCTAATTTCTCCTTTGTTTTTATGTTTTCATACACCACATGACTTATGAGTTTTCTAACCTATTTATTCGAATCGGGGATTTTCTGATCCCCGTATTCACCAACTTCCCCTGAGAACAAGTTCCTCGAACTTCATTCCCAACCTTCCTTTTGAGCAAAGACCCAGTGTCTAGATCTCAGGTCTTAGCCTGGATAAGTGTGAGGAGGAACTTAAAGGTCCCTAACTCCCCATATCTTTTCCCTGGTGGAACTTTCACCAAGGCGCTCTGCATTGGTAGCACGTCTGCTGCCTCTCACAACATGCACCCTGTCACCGGCAAGTCACTTGTTGGTCGTATTGCCAGGGTACACCGGAAGGCTGCCCAGTATCTTTCTACAAAAGGCAAGGACATTGCCATTGCTTCTGTGGGTCGCCGTAAGGCCACCCTCCCTATTCCAGCACCACCTCGAGTCTCTATGATTAGAGACTCAACACAACGAGGAGGAGACTCTGTGGACACTACCTCAAGTAAGTGTTCAGGATCAAGCCCCCTTAGGCCGAAACCTTTGTGCATGCATACGCATCTCACTGTTTAGGGCAACGCCATTGCTGCTCAAACCCAAGCACACGGGAGATGACCACTTCATCCTTCCACTCAGCACGCACTAGTGCTCTCTATAAGGGGTAGGCTCCCACCTATTCCTTTACAGACACATGCTCGCAGTTCTTGGCCTCCTAAGGCCAGAACACCTGTTCGAGCCCGGGGTGACCCTCAAGTCACTCAGAATGCTACTTCAAGGGGCATACACGTGCCACCTTCCCCGACCACTGCTTGCTCCCGACCCAGACATTGTCGAAAGCCGCTCCCCTCTTTTCGACGAAAACCTCAAGACCTGGTACTCAAAGGTTTTCCCTCAGAGTATCTTCCTCAGCCAACCTCATTAGGTTTGCTGTGCCTCTGGTGCCCGCAAAGGAGCTAGGGGCAAGGGCCTGATGGTTGATGAAGTTCTTCATCTTCCGAGGCAGCAGCCCAAGCTCGCCCTCGTCCAAGGTTCACATTCGCTGCCCGATCTTATGGATACCACCCTATCATGATCTAAGAAGGCAGGTCAACCTCGACCCCAATCTCAAATTTGGAGAGAGGTTTATCGTAGTCTTAAGCTCAAGCAAGACAGAGGATTGTAGATTCTAATTAAGGAGATGACCAGAAAAGTTGGGGCACCCCTCAAAACCTCTTTTACCCTCTTCGAATCACAGAGACTGAAGAAGAGGTGCGAGCATACTGCACAGTGATCAGCATCATAGAAGACGCTCAACAGCCATGGTCCCAAGACCGTTAAGAATCGGTCCTCACACGGTCTGCATATAAGACTCGAGTCCAGTCGGGGCATGCTGACCCCTTGCTGACCGATTCGCCACGTGTGATCCGCCAAGCTTGAAAGACCTCAAATGCACTTAAAGCTAACATCCTTAGAGATACGGTTAGTGTAATGGTTGTAAACGAACCTGGTGACTCTCAAGAAGCTCTTGTGGAAATTATTGAACAGACGGTGGAAGCAATGAAGGAAAAAAATTGATCGCATGGAGGTCGTGCGTCACTTGGCTAACCATGAGGTCAACTCCCATCATTCAGATGATACACTTCAATGGCAGCCTCCTCATCCTGCCTCACAAAACAATTCTATCCCTCACCCCAATCCCATGCCTGAGAAGGAAGCATTTGAGACATGTGTGAGAAACCTGCATCTTGGTATTGTTCTACACGTTGGGGCCTCCAACTTGACCTCCATGTCAGAGCTGATCTCTAAATCAATTTTCATAGAGAGTTTGTCGTGCCACTATGGTGGGTCACGACAACAGTCTTCAAGCTTGGGAAACGACTAGGGCAATGGTAGTTCTCCGACAAAAAGGGGTAATTAGTGCAACTGTTACCATCAATGATCCAAAGACGGTTGCCTCTCAGACTTTGCACCTCTCTAAAGGGGTAAGTACAGCAAAGAAAACAACTCAAATAGGCAAACAACAACCTTCATACAATCAGGTACCCCCACCTACAAACCTTAATTGAGATGACTATTGGACCAGGCATCAGAACAAGGTTTATGATTGTGAAAAGGAATGGGTTCCCGCGCTGCTCCAACTATTGCTGGAAAAGAACATGATTGAGCTGCCCGAGATCATGTTTTTTGATCAAGCTGGTCTCGATACGCGCAAGATACTGCATCGAATGGTAAACCACTCTGTAGAAGAATGTTACACACTTAAAGATCTCATTGAGGCTCTGAGTCAAAAGGGTCAGATCAAGCTCGAAGAACTGAATAAAGCATTCGGGGCAGCAGAAGCATCCCACGTAGTGACAGTTCAAGAGGAAGATGAGGCACACGACATGCTTCACACATTGTTTGTCATGATGCTTCAAGAAGGCCTCATCACGCTGAAACCATTACGACAACCCAAGCACTGGACTCGAGGAGCCGAGGGTTTCTGGTGTCCATATCATCAGATATCGGGGCATGATCTGGGAGAATGCTCTGGCTTCCACGAGCTATTAGCGAAGAAAATGCAGAGAGGCCAAGAAGTTGGTGACATTCCAGACAGAGATCCCCAAATCTCTCCTCCATTGGTATAAGAGGACCCCTTGACTCAAGACCCGGGAAATGATAATTCGGACCCTCTTCTAGCCTTGTTTGAGGCGATGCTCCAACAAGTGCTCATCACTCATAAGCCGCCAAGGCTGCCCAAACACCTTTCCCAAGGAACTGAGAGTCCTTGATGCCCATGCCATCAGATATGGGGGCATGAGCTAAACAAATGTTATGGGTTCGAAGCTGTGGTTGCGAAAAAAGTCCAGGCAGGTCACATTGCTTATGCTAAATGCCCACAAATCGATACTTCCACTCAGGAGAGTGCCTCAGTACAGGACTCCCATGATGAAGTCTCTGATCCCGTTGAACCCTCGACTTGCCAACCATTGAAAGTCCATCATGGGCTGAGCAGGCTCAAGTCTTTAAAGCGAGCAACGATTTTTCAAGCTAGGGCTATTCACAAACCTAGCAAAGTGGATCAAGCACCTCCAAAGGTGACTAGAAGAGGACGAGCACCAAGGTCTACTCACCGGAAGAACAAGGTTCCTTAGCCACCGGTCAAGTAAGAATTGCTCAGGCCTGTTCCTCCTGTTCAGGCCTCTTCCTCCCTTGCCAACTTTAAAAGACTTCATCCCGATCGCCACCGACCTCATTCCTTCGTCTCATTAAGAGGATACCCCTGAGTCATCTCTTACTTGGGGCACATCCAATAAGGGTGACGACTTTAAAAGCACTCCCTAATGGTCTAGGTAGGGGAAACACCAAAAAGACTCTGTGCACACATTTGATTTAGGTGATGACGCAAAAAGCTGTCCAGATCGGTCCAATGAGGCGAACGACCTGAAAATTTCCTCACCTACTGACCCTTCTCCTACTTCCTCTTCTTCTTCATCTTCTTACCTTTCCTCTTCTATGTCTCCTGTAGGTACAACATTAAAATGTCCAGACTTCGAGGCTTTTGATAGAGAACTTGAAGGAATCAATATAAGCAGAACGCATCGACAGTGGTTGAAAAATACGTTATCCTAGGCAGCTCGATTTTTAACAGTTGCTGATGCCTTGACAGCTCAAGCTAAGTAAGAGCCATCCTCTTCTATCAAGAAGCACAAGAAGTCAAAGTCAAAGAAACCCTAATGGCCTCATGAGCCTGACTTTGTGAAGAGACTGAGAAAATCAAGAGGGCAGAGCTTCTATTCTCTAGAGGCTTGCCATATGGTTCAGGTTTATGAAGTACCAGCTAGCACAGGGTAAACACTACAGACGCCCGTGCAAAGACCAAGCGCTTCAAATGAGGGTGCCTCTGGCCCCGCAATCACTGAATCTCAACTTCCTTGTAAATTTCAAATCAAACCCTTGCAGCCTGATATGTCGTCCATATTTGAGGTCGACCCTTCTATGCCCCAGTTCGAGAAAGGTGCCGAAATCATGACCTACGCCATAGCTCTATTGGAAGCGGAGATGTCAGGATCATGGGTCTCTGCACTTGGGGCTAGAAGACCTCTGAAGCCAATGATGACGAGTTGCAAGAGGCCCCAGAAGATTGGGAGGAAGGTAGTCAAGCCACAATGGACGAATTCAAGGAGATAAATCTAGGGGATGCAGCTGACCTCAGACCCACTTTCATCTCGACAAATATGTCTCCAGAAGAGAAAGAAAGTATCACTACCTTCTTGCGAGCAAACCGAGACGTCTTTGCCTGGCATTGAGATGCCTGGTTTAGACCCTCAAGTAGAGGTTCACCGCTTGGCATCGATCCAACTATCAAACCTGTCAAGCAAAAATCAAGGAGGTTCAGGCTTGACCTTGAAATGCAGATAGATGCTGAGGTGACCAAACTCAGACAAGCAGGCTTCATTCATGAAGTCAAGTAACCAAAGTGGCTGGAAAATGTTGTTTTAATCAAGAAGAAAAATGGTCAAATCAGGGTCTACATTTACTTCCGGGACCTGAATACAGCTTGTCCAAAGGATGACTTCCCGTTGCCATTCACGGAGATGCTCATTGATTCTACGACTCACTATCAGATCTTCTCCTTCATAGATGGATACTCCGGGTATAATCAGATACAGATGGCACCAGAAGATGAGGAAGACACTGTGTTCTTGACTACAAAAGGGCAATAATGCCTTTTGGAATGAAGAAAGTTGGTGCCACATATCAGAGAGCAATGATAACCATCTTCCGGGATATGATGCACAAGGAGGTCGATTGTTATGTAGATGACTTGGTGGTAAAATCCGAAGAGAAAGAAGCTCATATGAGAGACCTTAAAAAGGTGTTCGAGCAGTTACGCCTTCATCAGCTTAAAATGAACCCGTTGAAATGAGTCTTGGTGTGCATCCAGGAAAGTTCTTGGGGTTCATTGTTAGACACTGAGGGCTAGAAGTTGAGCCAGTCATGATTAAGGAAATCTAAGAAATGTCGTCACCAACTACATTGTGAGCACTATGCTCTCTTCAAGGGCAGTTAACGTACATCCACAGGTTCATTTCAAACCTTTTAGGTTGCTGTAAACCCTTTACACACCTGTCAAAGAAAGATACCCCATTCATTTGGGATGAAGCATGTCAGGATTCTGATGACATCAAGCATTATTTGCTCCACCCTCTAGTGCTCTCCACACCGATATTGAGAAGACCTCTCATCCTGTACGTGACCACTCTGAACATGTCACTCGGGCCATTATTGGCACAAAACAATGACGAAGGGAAAGAAACCGCACTGTACTATCTCAACTGCAGGATGCAAGGGGCCAAGAAGAATTATCCCCCTATAGAGAAGATGTTCTTGACCTAATCTTCACAATACAAATGCTTCGGCTCTACTTGCTCGGTCATGAAGTAAAACTTATATCAAAGGCCCATGCCTGTCAGGACGTCTTATTAAGTGGGCATTATTGCTGATCGAATTTGACATCACATGTGTCCCACGAAAGGTCATCACGGGCCAAGGTTTAGCTGATTTTCTCGTACCTCACCCCTCACCATGCTTTCATTGATAAACATGTTGGTGTTAAGTTCCCGTACCCGTGGGAGGTTCTTCATGTCAGTAATGGCAGCGGAAAGCTGGGCCATGTAGCTAAAAGCATGGGCTTCACTGTCGTGTGAAAGTCACTGAGAAACACTGTTACAACTGTGTGAAAAAGACAAAGCTATCACCGACTGCATAAATAAAGACTGGCGCCGGCTATCTTGTCCATAAACACTAAGTCACGAAGCTACTACCGTCTAGGTTCCCAAGGCATAGCACTGGCTGCGTTCACAAGGGTGTATCACCGGCTGATTGCTTTAATCATAACAATAGCTGCATTTGTGGAGACTATCCCCGTCTGCCCACTAAAGTAGTAGCATCGTACATCGACCAAGGTGCAACACCGTCCCCCGACCAAGAGGCTATTGCCGACTACTGACTCAAAATGCAGCGCCGTGTGCCAACCCAAGGAGTTATGCTGTGAAGGGCTGATGCCGCCCGCGTTCAGCGCTGGCTGTGCTCAAGATGTTTGCACGTGCCACACCTGTCACCTCGATCCCCGAGAGTACTACCTGACAACTGCCACCACGACATGGCCTGACACACATTTCGCACAAGCGGACCAACAGTCGTTTACCCCGTGACCGTCTACCTTCCTGCAGCTGTTCACTTTCTCCTTGACCCTTCGGTTTCTTGCTGGAAACCACTTTTATTTGCAGGGAAAATACTTCTACTCGCCATTGTTACTCTCCCACTACTCCCTGTTGATGGAATACCATCGGGAACAATCGAAAGTTCACAAAAATGTTTGGCGACCCTCGCTTGCCTCTTTCCCCACCATTCAGGTGACTAAGAACCTCTGCCGAAATACCTCTGCAACCCACCGACATTCTCCCTTGTTCACCTGAACCTTCTAATCCTCAGCAAAAACCTCGGTGTTCCCTGATAAGCTCCTGCGGACTCCTTATCAAAGCTGTTACACTTGTAAGAATACCTACGCGGTCGCTGAAAGTTCTCACTGGAAGTCTCTTCTCTCTCACTGTTAAACTCTCACTATTTTACCTTTGATAAAACAGTAAAAATGGGTTCTTCCCCCTTATATAGAAGACGATTCCCCAAAGTACCCCTCACAAAGCAAGAATCCCAGACAGATTCTCGAAGGCCCAATGGCAATGGGCGGCATTGGGTTAGGCTTAGGCCCGCGGCCCGAATAGAGGCTTACTACCGCTTCTGCAACGTCATGCATCGACCTTCAGACGGGTAGAACCGAATCGGGCCAAAGCCCGAGGCCCGAACATATGCTAAACGACGGTTGTGTTCTGTATCGCCAAGCGTGATTAACGCCGCGTGCAACCAACACTGCGCGTACTAGCACCGTGCGCATCAGTACTACTGCCACCCGTGAGCACTCCCATGCATACCAGCGCTGCTTGTGCTAGCGCTATGTGCGCCAATGACTATCGCCACTTTTGTTGTTGCTGTCCATGACTAGTGTCGCGCATCCCTAAACTTGATCATCATTGTGAGTATTCTCCCACTATCCCTAGTGGAGTTGCATTAAAGCCGTAACCTCTGTCATCTCCAGTGGAGTTGCATCTAGGTCGTTCCACCTAGGACATGACTGGTCATCCTTAATGGAGTCAAGAGCAAGTCACTGCCCCTCATAGTAGCCTCGTGCCATCTCCCCAAAGTGAGTCAAAACCACCACCATACTCACTTCATGACCTCAACAGACTGTCATCCATCTCCACTATGGTCCAGTTGTATGACCATAAGCTATAGTGCATGTCCTAGCCACGTGACATTAAAAGGCTTCGCACAAGTTCTGAAGGCATGAGCTTAAACACACCTTCACAAAAATAACAGGCATGGTGTATATGAGGATAAGGGAATGCCATGAGTAAAAACGACGGACGGTCATGGTCATGAAACCATGAGTAAAAGAGTTTCATGAATCAAAACATGGGAACGGTGAAAACCCTAAAGGGCACCATGAGTAAAAATGGAAAAAAAGGGGTGGACATGGCCGAAAAGGTCATGGGTAAAAGAGCCCCAAAATAAAAAGGAAGTTAGTGAAAACCATCTCTACGGCGCCGCTTCCCAGTCTAAGTGAAAATCCGTAACAGACCTTGATGCAACATTCACCTAAACAGGCGGCTTCATCCCACATTTTCAAGAGAAGAATCCTTGGTGTCACAATACCAGGACCCAAAAACTACGTGCATCAAGAAAGATTCCAACAGTATGAGTCCATTTACAAAAAGGCCTCAAAAGACAGAAGACTCGCCAGGAAGGAAAGACAAGTCGCATAAGGAAGAGCATTATTCTCACGAGCTCACAAACACTCTCCAAAATGCCAAAGACGCCCCAAAAAGGCGAAGTCTGCCAGAACTTGGACCTACTACGTAATAACACTGCTTGCCAGGGGTAGGGGTTGTACCCACAGCTACTCACCTCGATAAACTGAGGTACCCTGCTCAACTGAGTACAATATAGTGTACCACTCAGATGGACGCCAACCAAAGGCCCTTCAGTGGAGCTCTAACAACCAAAACAAGCACACTATAAAATACAAAAAACACCTCAAGAAGGCCAAATTCAACCAGAACTTGGACATGTTATGCTAACAAAACTACAAGGAGCGGGCAGGGTTTATACCCACAACTGGTTACCTCAATAAACTGAGTTACCCTGCCCAACCAAGTATAATCTGGTGCACCATGCAGACGGATACCAACCAAAGGCCCTTCAACACACCATCCACAACAATAAAACCAAGACCAAAATGGGAAAAATGCCCTTCAGCATAGCACTCGACCGCCAAATGGCCCTGATTCTAACCAACGAGATTCGTACGAAATCCTCAGCTATCAAAATCACAATTAATCCCTTGAGGATGAGGACTTAAACAGGATCTCTAAAAAAAGTCTCTTCTCCCCATAAAGTATCATAGATGGACCTGTACATTGCATCCAAATGTCTGAGCATCCTAGTTGCAGCATTGCGTAAATCTCCTTGACGTTCACGTTGTCACGTGGCTAGGAAGAAAAAAGTAATAAAGCTGAAGGAAACTTTTTTGAATGTTTTCCTTCTTGCTTCTCTTGAAGCATAACAATCGGAGGGGAAAGCTTTTTGAAGACATTTTTAAGTTCCTTGGTACCGGATGCTGAATAAAAAGAGAAGCCGGTCAATAAAGCCTTGACATACAGTGAAATTCTTGACAACCCCAAAATTGCCCAAGAATGGGTGGAAATCTTCCTAAGCACTTCAAAAGTCCACCTGCCAAGTTTTTTCACAATCAGACATGTTTAAGGTAATACAGACATAGAAACAATTTTGGAAAAATCAGTCTCTAGTACCCTTAAACGAACCCCATTTCAAGATCTTTATTTTCGATTCATCAAATTTATGTGGGACGACTGCCATTAGATCTGGCATGGTCGAAAACCCCTATAGGTCAAGTTTAGGTTTAATCAGGCACTCCAGCACAAAGTTATGGGTAAAATACCAAAAATGGGTAGGTCACACACTATTCCCCTGTGGCTTGTCTGGACCAAATCACCATTAAAGGTGGCTGTTGTAATAGTCTCAAAAAGTGACTTTTGAGGGCCATATGTCACTCTTCCCGAGTCGGATCACGCTCAACTTTTGTGAGCAAGTTCGTCTCGTCAAGATGAACGTTTTGATATGTGGCATGCCCCGTGACGACGCCTGAGTAACGATAAAAGAGAGAGAGAATTTTTCGATCCGTGAAGAAAGTTGTAGGAAAATCAGCAGCGACACACCTCGCTTGAGCGGCCTAATCATGACGCTCACACATCGGATTGACATAAGAAAAGTTCCGTCATATGCATAAGGTCTAGGGCTATCTCTAGTCTAAAACCCGTACAGGATGGATGGTCAGATTTCATACACGAAGGCAATAAAGTTACTATAAATTCCGACATGAGTATTCCAAATTCTGGCCAAAATTCAAATGTTGCGAAATCTTCGTCAGGGCACAAAATTGAGATGCATTTTTTTCCACGAGATCGTGATCCGTTAGGCACCTGGATCTTGCGCTCCGAATCCCTAAGGGATTGGGAGACTAGCCTCTCGGGTTTCGGAGAAGACCCAAGACGTTCGTGAGATCGCTTTCTCGAAAACGTCGTTCGAAAGTGGGAGCAGATGTTACCAACTACTGAGAGAGGAATATAAAAGGTGGGTTCAAGACTTACTCAGGTTGACTCATGTGGGTAACCACTTAGATCATGAAGAAAGCCCCCAAGTAATGAAACTGATTCGGAATCACCTCCCTTAGCTTGTATTCTTCTTAATTTCTACTGTTTGCAATCACACACATATATGGTAAAGGTTATGAGACAGGGGGGTCAGACCTCACCCTTTTCCTCTCTGATTAGCGTACTCAAGCATGCGCATTCAAGCAGAAGAAAGAAAGATGGGGGGGGAAGAAATCGACCAGCTGAGAAGGTTAGGGTAGTGACTACACTGATGGATAATTGACATAATGTGGTGGTGAAACGGTCTCGATAACTGAGACCGGCTCACGTGATTTCTACTAGACATTATTACCGATATCAACTAGATAGGCAGGATGGTCAGTCTGTCATGATAGTAAAGCGAGCTAAGTGAACCTAGCGCGACAACATTACAGTCAAACGACAAAACTGCCATGAGATGCTAACCTCAATCCCTCTTGATCGAACTAGAGAGCAGCAAAGGAATGGTTAAAGAGAAAAAGGGGATAGACGAAAGGAGAGAGAAGAAGGAAGAGGAGATGCAGTCGACGTTAGACATCATCGACTGTTTCAAGAGATAAGAGAGAGAGGAAGCAGTCGGCGGTAAGCTTCACCGACTATGTTAAATGGAAAGAGAGGAAGGGAGGCAACTGACAGAAGAAAGAGGGAAAACAAGTTGGAGCTAACCGACTGATAGAAGAAGAGGGAGAAGACCCACTTGGCACTAGGCCTCACCAATTGGTGGAGAGAGAAAAGACAATCGGCAATAAGCCTCACCAACTGGTAGAAGAAGAGAGAGGAGACCAACCCGATGCTAGGCCTTACCGACTAGTAGAGAGAGAAAAGACAACTGATGTTAGGTCTCTTCGACTGGTAGAAGAGGAGAGAGGAAACCAACCCGACGCTAAGACTCACAGACTGGTAGAGTGAAAAGCCAACCGGTGCTAGGTCTCACCGATTGATAGACGAAGAGAGAGGACACCAACCGGCGCTAGGTCTTGTCGACTGGTAGAAGACGAGATAGGAGACCAATCGGCACTAGGTCTCATCGATTGATAGCTGAAGAGAGAGAAAGCCAATCGACGTTAGGTCTCGCCAGTTGAGAGAAGAAGAGAGAGAAAACCAACCGATGCCAGGTCTTGCCAATTCATAAAATAAGAAAGAGAGCCAATCGGTGCTAGGTCTTACCAGTTGATAGGGAGAGAAGAGAGAAACAGAGAGAGAAAGAAAGATAGAGGGGAGGAGAGAGAAAGTTGCTTGCTCAAAGGGCACCAACCTTTTTCTTCTCTCTCCTCTCTCTCTCCAAGTCGTACTAATAAGCTCAAGCAAGGAATCAAAATTTTATTGAATATTCAAAGAATTCACTAAAGACCGAGAGGTGATGAGGAAATTGCATGCCCTCCTTTTACAATGAGGCAGTGCTTGTTTATATAGAGTTGTGCCCAAACATGGGTGGATTGGTCAAAATTAAATCTAATTTCTGAAAATTAACTTTTAATTGAATTAAAAGAAATTCTACAAATGGGTGCAAAAAGATTGTTTTACCCTTGCTTAACAATGTGTGGAATTCTAGAACAGTCCCTGTGGCTGCCCAAGAACTTGCGTGATCTTTCGTGGCTGACCCATGATTGTTTCGATACCAATTTGATCGAAAGATTATTGTTTTCTTGTAGGGATCAATAAGGCGATTGTTTTGATACCAACTTCAAGCCATGAATCATGCTTTTGAGTCATTTTCACAAGACTTGAAATTTGTTTGAATCTTGAAAACTTCTAACTGATAGGGCGATATTTCCTTAATATTTTTCTATGATTTCTTCATCGTAGCACACTAAGCTTGTCATCACGATCGCGTGGCAACAATCGAAGCATGATTTGGAGCACAAATGAAGATTTCACAACTTTTGAGTTTTAGCTAGAATCTAGAATCCAGTGGCCAGAATTTCTATAACTTCATCGGCTTCGTGCATGAAATCTGACCGTCTATCATGTACGTGGTTCAGTCCAATTATAGCCCTGAACCTTACACACATAATGGAATTGGTTTTTTGTCGATCCGTTGTGCGAGCGTCGAAATTTTGTTCATCGAGAGATGCGTGTCGCTGCTGAATTTTCTGTAATTTCTTCACAGATTGACAACTTCTCTCTAGCTTTTCTCCTTGCTCGAATATCATATCGGGGCATGCCACAAATAGAATTGTTCGTCTTGATGAGACGAATATGCTTATCAAATTTAGGAGTAATCCAATGTGGAACGAGTAAGTTAGGAGCTCTGAATGTGATTACCCGTGACTGTAAAAACAACCACCTTTAATGTTGTTTTGGTGCAGTGAGGTTATATCGAAATAGTATGCGGCCTCTCCTGTTACATTGTTTTGCTCATATCTTTGTTCTGGAGTGTTAGATCAAGCCGAAACTTGGCCCATAGGGGTTTTCAACTGTGCCAAATCCAATGGTTGTGGTCTTAGTGTAATTTGAGACGTCAAAAATGTTGCTCTAGTTGTAGGATCGGTTTCAGGGAGCTAGTGGCCAATTTTCTGAAAACTGCTTCTTTGTGTTTACTACCTTAGACATGTCTGAGCGTGTCAAATCTTGGCAGGTTGTCTTTCTAAGTGTTGATGATGATCTTGAAAAATTCTAGGGCCATTATGAGACTGTCAGGAATTTTCCACTATTTCATAGGCTTTATTGACTTACTTCCAACCAGGGACCAGGGTGATGGAAAATGCGTTCAAACAGCTTGCCCCACCAAATGTTGTACTTCAAGAGAAGCTAGAAGGACATCATTCAAAAAGTCTCCTCAGACTGTTTGTTTTTTCCTTCCTAGCCACACGACCACGTGAACGCCGAGGAGATTCACGTAATGGTGTAACTGGGCTGCACAGACGTAGGGATGCATTGTTCGTGGCTCCATCAATGGAAAATTTAGGGGGAGAAGAGACTTTTTAGTGGAATTTGATTGCTGTTGTGCCAGGTTTGCTTTTGACTATCAGAGTACTACTATTAGACTTGTCTACCGAGTCAAGTTAAGGGCAGGTCTATTAGCCGATTCCGAAGGTCTGATCATGCTGGCTAGGTGAGCTGAAGTCTCTGGTAGGTTTTGCCTCGGCTTTGTCAGTTTCTGCCTTGGAGGGATGATGACTGGGTTACTTTGTCACATAGCCTCATGGAGAGGGGTCTATAAGAGAAGGAGAAGGCATGCACACTCCGTTCATGGGGAGGAGGTCAAAAAGAGAAGGAGAAGGCATGCATACTCCATGCATGGGGAGGGGTTCTTGTAAGAGATGGAGAAGGCATGCACACTCCGTGCATGGGGAGGAGGTCTATAAGAAAAGGAGAAGGCATGCACACTCCGTGCATGGGGAGGAGGTCTTGTAAGAAAAGGAGAAGGCATGTACACACTATGCATGGGGAGGGGATCTATAAGAGAAGGAGAAGGCATACACACTCCGTGCATGTGGAGGAGGTCTTGTAAAAGAAGGAGAAGGCATACACACTCCGTGCATGGGGAGGGGGTCTATAAGAGAGGGAGAAGGCATGCACACTTCGTGCATGGGGAGGAGGTCTTGTAAGATAAGGAGAAGGCATGCACACTCCATTCATGAGGAGGGGATGCATAAGAGAAGGAGAAGGCATGCACAGTCCGTGCATGATGAGGAGGTCTTGTAAGAGAAGGAAAAGCCATGCATACTCCATGCATGGGGAGGAGGACTATAAGAGAAGGAGAAGACATGCACACTCCATGCATGGGGAGGGGGTCTTGTAAGAGAAGGAAAAGACATGCACACTCCATGCATGGGGAGGAGGTCTTTAAGAGAAGGAGAATGCTTGCATGCTCCATGCATGGGGAGGAGGCCTTGTGAGAGAAGGAGAACATACTCCATGCATGGGGAGGAGGTCCTTGAAGAAGGGATAATGAGTGGGCTACGTTGTCACCTAGCTTTAAAGAAGGATGTCGATTGGGCTACCTGTTCACTCAGGACTGGAGAAGGATGTCGACTGGACTACCTGTTCACCAGGACTGGAGAAGGATGTTGATCGGGGTACCTGTTCACCCAAGACTGAAGAAGAATGTTGACTGGGCTACCTATTCACTCAGGATTTGAGGAGGATGTCAACCGGGCTACCTATTCACCTAGGACTAAAGAAGGATGTCGTCTGGCCTACCTGTTCACTCAGGACTGGAGGAGGATGTTGATTGGGCTACCTGTTCACCCAGGACTGAAGAAGGATGTCAACTAGGCTACCTATTCACCTAGGACTGAAGAAGGATGTCGACTGGGCTACCTGCTCACCCAAGACCGGGGGAGGATGTTGACTGGGCTACCTATTCACCTAGGACTGGAGAAGGATGTCGACAGGGCTACCTGCTCATCCAAGACTGGAGAAGGAATGTCTAGGGATGATTTTACCATCTACACCCCATTGGACGTCTTGATGATGAAGGGAGTGCTGGCTCAGGCCTTCTGTGGAAGCGAATGTTGCATCAAACATTTTATTGGTCCAAGCGTCCTTTACAGATTTTTGCTAAAACTTGGGAAGCGACACTGTAGAGATGGTTTTCACCAACTTCTTGTAGTTGTATTTTTGGGCTCTTTAACCCATGACCTTTCGGCCATGTCCACCCTTTTTGTCCATTTTTACTCGTGATGCCCTTTCGGGTTTTCATCGTGCTCAGTTTTTATTCACGGAACTCTTTTACTCATGGTTTCGTGACCATACCCGTCCGTCATATTTACTCATGGCGTTCCATTGTTCAGGTATACACCATGCCCATTATTTCTTCTTTGCCTTTTTTTTTTTTTTTTTTGTGAGGTTGTGTTTACGGTCATGCCTCCGTAAGCCATGTGAAAACGTTTAACGTCATGGAGCCTGGACGTGCGCTATTGTTTAAGGTCATGCAGTTGGACCGTAATGGTGATGGATGACAATCTATGAGGGCACTGAGTGAGTATGGTGGTGGTTTGGCTCACTTGGGGAGATGGCTCAAGGCTACCCATGAGAGATGGGTGATGTATGAAATGTGAGTGGACGATGGTGAGCCATTAACTTACAATGAGTATGGATGACGGGATGGTTCGCCATTTTGTGAGTATGGGAGAGACTCACTGGGGAATGATGTAGGGTGATGAACTCATGGGCAGGTAATGAAGGTGATGCGAGCACAGTAACAGGTATATTAGGAAAGGCACGCGTGAAAGTGCACGTAAAGGCATGTGCACCAATGTGGGGGCAAGTTTATGGTCATGCCTCCTTGACATGGGCAAAGCAGTTTATCATCATGCGCCTAAGACGTGTACTATGGTTTAAGCCCATATAGTTGGACTGTGGTTATGCAATTTTAAAGTCATACAATTAGGACCATGCAGTTTAAGATCATCCAACTTGACCTCCGCTACAATTTAAAGTCATATAGTTCGAACCATGGTGTTGTGCAGTTTAATGTTGTGTGATTGGGATGTAGACTATGGTTTACGGTCACATGGTTGGACCGTGGTGTTGTGTAGTTTAACGTCGAGCAACCGGGACGTAGACTATGGTTTAAGGTCATTTAGTTTGGACCATGCAGTTTAAGGTCGTGTAACTTGACCTCTGCTACAGTTTAAGGTCATATAGTTCGGACCTCAGAGTTTAGGGTCGTGCGTCTAGACCAGGGCTATGCAAATTAGGGTCATGCAGCACGGAAACAGAGTTTAGGGTCATACGTCTAGACCAGGGCTGCTCAGTTTAAGGCCATGCAGCATGGATCGCGGAGTTTAGGTTCGTGCATTTAGACCAAGGTTGTTCAATTTAGGGTCATGCAGCGCGGACCGCGAAGTTTACGGCTGTGCGTTTAGACCAGGGCTGCGTAGTTTAGGGTCATGAAGCACGGACTGCAGAGTTTAGGGTCGTGTGTCTAGACCGGGTTGTGCAGTTGAGGGTCATGCAGCATGGACCGTGGAGTTTAGGGTCGTGCGTCTAGACCTGGGCTATGCCTTATAGGGTCATGCTGCACAAACCGTGGAGTTTAGGGTCGTACGTCTAGATTAGGGCAGTTCAGTTTAGGGTCATGCAGCACGAACCATGGAGTTTAGGGTCGTGCGTCTAGACCAGCGCTATGTAGTTTAGGGGTCATGCAGCACGGACCGTTGTGTGGATCGAAGGTGGAGCTCCATGGGGAATAATCCTGTGGATGGTAATCTGACTCCTTGGGGATAACAAGGCTAAGACCATTCACAAGCTGAGGGCTAGGTGGAAATGGTGACCTGATGAAGGAAGATCAGTAGAAGTGTACTTTGTTGTGGTTTTTATAGGGGTAAGACACTCTCTGAGGTGAAAGATGAGACGTTATGACCGGTAACCTGACTCATTGGGGATAAGGTAGTTTAGTGTGAAGCTGACCCACTAGGTATTTTGGAGGTAAGAATGACGCCAACTTCACTGATGATGGTGGGTTGCAGTATGAGTGTGACTCCTAGTGGGGGACGAGGGACAGCTCCTGACTCCATTGAGGAAGTCACAATTTAGGTGCAATGGCCTGGGTGCAAGTCCACTAAGGATGACGTGTCCGGGCTTGGTTACACAAGTCCACTAGGGATAGTGGTAGGGCATACACTGTTTGAAATACAGCCGGCACCATATGTAGCACGAGTGGTTTATTACAAATATTCAATCGGTGCTGAGTTCTCACAACACAATCGACACTAAATTCTCACAACACAATCGGTACTGAGTTCTCCCACCACAACCGACGCTGAGTTCTAACACAACCAGTGTTGCTCAGCTGGCGTTGTGAATGACCCGTGATATCATCTGAAGTTTACTGACGCTAGGGTCGTTTCAGAGACACACCCGGTGCTAAGTCAACCAGCGCTAAGGTTGTATTTGAAAACACACATGACGCTAAGTCAACTAGCAATAGGTTGTATTTGAAACTACACCCTGCGCTATGTCAACTGGCAATAGGTTGTATTTGATAACACACCTGGCGCTACATCAGCTTGCGCTAGGTTTGTTTAGAAATTTACCAAACGTTGCATCAACCGGGGCTGGGGATGGATTGATGACAGTTCCTCAGGCCTCGTATAGAATCCCAACCCGGCCCGTTGTCGCTTGGCTTCCCTTGGATGGAATTGGTATTCCCAATTTGTGAAGAGCTTTTAAGGGCAGTGTATGTAAGGGGGTAAAACCCTGTTTTTCTCTTATTTTTCACCATGGGTAAAAACTTAAGTAAGTTTTCTTTAACCAAGAGGAGAGACTGATCGGTTGAAGTTTTCAGCGAGTAGTGGGACTTCAACAACAATATCTACATGCAGCGAGTAGTGGGACTTCAGCAACAGTATCTACAGGGCAAGTTCTTTGGCAGGCAGCAGGATTTCGACAAGGGTTTTACTGAGAAGACCTTCGGCGTGCATACTTTGCTTAGAATTTGGCAAAGTTGCAGAGAGAGTAGCAGGGAAAGGAGGGCCTTCCAGGAATCTTTTCAGGAAGCAAAGGAGGCTCCGGTTATCGTTTTTCTTTTAGGAAGAGGGGGGTAACACATCAACGAGTATTTACGCATGTCTTGAGGGCTTTTTTGTGATTTTTAAGGGGTTTCCCAACAGTTGTGGAAGTTTTCCAGCACTTTCGTGGTGTCACAGAGGTTTCCTGGTGAGGTTTTGGTGATGTCCAGATGAAAAAGATAGGCGATAAATTTTTCTATGAGCTTTCGACCGTGTGGGAGCACTTTCAGCTGAAGACAAACAGATATCGGAGGTGGGAGGTACAACTACATGAGGTGAAATGTTGTGGGGAAGGCATATGATCGCCGAAGACATGGTGACGGTTGGCTTTCATCCATGGAAATTGTACGGTAATCAATCACACGTGTGTGAGGTGGTGCCGAAGGACGTGGCGACGGTTGTCAGTTGGCACGACTGATTTTGAGGTGTCACCTTTAGGAATAGTGGCAAGTGTGAGAGATTCACCTTCAGCCGGAGCTGGCCTTAGACAAGCTCAACCGGCGCTGGGGTGTTGGCATTCAACTAGCGCTGAGTGTTGGAAGACTCAACCAGCACTAGTTGTTGGCATTCAACTGATGCTTGGTGCTGAAAGAGTCCACTAGTGTTAGTTGTTAATCTTCAACTGGTGCTGGGTATTGAAAGCTCGACTGGTGTTGAACATTGAGAAGTTCATCGGGCGCTAAGTGTTTTGAGTGGATCAATCGACATTGAGTGTTGGACAGACTCAATCGGCACTGTTCTAGTGCCTTAGCAACTTTTTAGGAGTGAACCACTATGTCCTTTGTAATGGCTGGTTCTTCTTACCAGATGTGAAGAGGCTCCTCAAGGAAAGGGAAATCGGTGCCCGTGATTTTACGGGTGAAGTTTTATCAAGGGGCGAACCCATTTGTCTAACCCAGCCAGTGTACGAGCCCGAATGGCCTCCTAGCATCACTTTCATTACTGATCCTGTATGATTTGGAGTGCGGGAGGGCAGTCATGACAATGTCCGTACTGAAGAAGGGATAACGCTTCTTCATTGTATGCATCGAAACTTAGCTTTCGGGGAGAACTTGTCCACCTTCGGGAAGCGAAGGGATTACTGAGGTGGTCAAAAAAAGGCCTCCGGATTCAGGGAGAGCACCAATACTTAAAGGGATATGCTTCCTGGACTGTCAAGGTATTGGCTTCGTATGGAAGCGTTCTTAAGCGTGCTTCGTTATTAGCGACCGTCTAGTGTTCGAGCAGCTAGTACGATTGTTGCTCTATTACAGTAAAGGTATTGCTGGATACGTGGAGCCATGTGAGCAATACTTGGCTTCTTGGTCACGGCGAAGCAGGAATCGCCTTAAAGGATCTTCACTTTATTGGAGGTCTCCCGATGCTCCGAGCTATATATGACGAGTTTGTGCCATCAAACTCAGTCATCTTTGGTGGTGTTGACTTGTGGGGTGAAGAGCCACCGGCCAGTTTTCCCAAGATCTTTGAGGCCTATCAGTCAATTGTCGGTCGATCTAGCAATGGTAGGGTCACCTTTACAGACTGGGTGGAATTCTTTTACGAGGACAATTCTGAGAGCGGTCAAGGTACTCCAAAAGGGGAAAGGGAAGGCAGTTGTAAAGGAGACACCTCCTATATATCAGATTGAGGCTGATGATGAGCATGTATGGCTGCCTACCTGGCCTTATTCTTGTGCAAGTTCGTGCTTTCTGGCTGGGGGGACGACAATCGCCTAGGGGTACTATATGTGACATGTGACATGGCCAGAGGGCATGAGTATGCCCTTGCTCAGCCAGTCCTGTGTAACATATATCATGGCTTTGGGGCCATCTCTCATGGAAAGGCTTACAAGGGCAAGTAGGGAGGGAACAACATCATAGGAGGAGAAGCTTTTCCTGGGGATGTTAAAACCCCATCCCCTGTGCATTACATGTACGGGTGGTTCCTGACACCTACGTTAAGCATCACTGCTTACGAAATAAGTTGTGGCCCTTCTTGATGGAGATAGTGAACCAGATGGCCATCTTCTATACCCCAGGGGAAGCTCGGGGTCCATTCGAAAATGATTCTTGAACATGACGAGAGTCCCTTTTCCGGTCGGGAGCTTCACCAGTCGTGCTTTTGTCGATGAGTTGGGGAAGGAGCTGGACGGTGCCTCGACAATGATTAAGGAACTCATGTTCATGCTAAGCATCAGAGGGCGAGTCTTACCTTATCGAACTCCACAAAGTGCCTGGCTAGAGGGATATTTCCTCCATCGCTTTTCCCGTCAGCACGGGCTTCACCAAAGCTGCCCCTTCTCAGTATGCTTCGAGAAGCACCGGAGTAAGGTGTATAAGGGGAGGGCGGAGGAGCTTGGAACTTTCCAGGAGTGTTGGCTGTTGAAACGTATACGAACTGCTTGGTCCATGTGTCTTGAAATGATAGAGACTAGCATATATGTGCTACCTCACTTCGGTAGAAAAGTCTGAACAACCAAGACATATGTGAACTGGTGGAGAATCAACGGTAAGAGATATTGGAAGAAGGACCACCCTTGAAAAGGAGTCAATGACACTTGGCACTAGGACACACGGCAAAGGAGGCTGGTGGATGCTCCTGCTCCTGATGAGGTAATCGTCTTGGACTGTCTCTCCAATTGGCGGGGTTTAAGGCTTCCACGTGAGCTAGCAATTGATGAGGCCTCGTAAGAGTTCCTTGCGATGAAGACGTTGACTGGCAGTGTCTTCGAAAATCTTAGCTCAATCTTTGAATGGGATGAGGGGCGACAGGTCCTTGGTTATGAGAAAGGGTTCCCATTCCCTTTCTACAAAAGGAAAGCAAGTTGTCATTGCTTCTGTGGGTCGTCGTAAGGCTTCCCCCCACATTCCTGTACCACAACGAGTCTCTATCCATAGAGGCTCAACATATAGAGGTGGAGACCTTGCGGCCTCCACCTCTCACACACACCATAGGTCACCCACTCGAGTCACACCTCGGGCCAACCCTTATGTTACCTCGAGTCAGCGCCCATGAACAAACCTCCCAAGGCCAGGTCCTGCACACGCTGCTCACATGCATCTCATTGCTCGAGGCAACGCCGTCATTGTGTCAACCCGAGTACATAGGAGATGACCTACTCATCCTTCTACTTAGAACACGTCCAAACCTAGTGATGACGTAAAAACTGCCTTGATCGGTCTGATGAGGGGAACGACATTAAAAGTCCCCGACCTTCGAACCTTTCTCCTTCTTTGTCTTCTACTCCTAAGCCTTCTGCTTCGTCGTCTCTTGCGAGTACGATCTTGATATGTCCCGACTTCGAGGCTCTCGATAGAGAACTTGAAGGATTAAACATAACTAAGACACAACAAAAGCAGTTGAAGAAGACGCTAGCCCAGAAAGCAGGATTCTTGACAGTTGCTGACGCCCTAGCAGCTCAAGCCAAAGCAGAACCATCCTCCTCAAAGAAGCACAAAAATTCAAAGCCCAAGAAACCCCAGTGGCCCCTTGAGCCCGACTTTGAGCAGACACTGAGAGAATCAAGGGGGCAGAGTTTTTATTCTCAAGAAGCTTGCCACATGGTACAAGTCTATGAGGCACCCGTGCAAATACCGTATGATCCATACGAAGACACTTCTTCCCCCATGATCGTTGAATCTCAAATCCCCCTTAACTTTCAAGATGGTCCGCTATAGCCCGATAGGCCTTACACGTTTGCGGTGGACCCTTCTGTCCCTCGATTCGAGAAAGGCATAGAAATCATGACCTACTCTGGAGCCCTACTCAAAGTCGAGATGTTAGGATGATGGGATTCTGCACTCGAGATTGATGAAAAAACCTCTGGAAACAACGAGGAAGAGGTGCAAGAAGCTTCAAAAGAACGAGGAGAAGGTAGTCAAGCTACTGCTGATGAGCTCAAAGAAATAAATCTGGGAGATGAAGCCAACCCTAGGCCTACTTGTATCTCAGCAAACATGTCTTCAGATGAGAAAGAAAATTTCACTACATTCTTGAAAGCATACCAAGACATCTTTGCTTGGAACTACCATGAGATGCTCGGTTTAGATCCTCAAGTTGTCGTTCATCATTTGGGCATCGATCCGGCTATCAAACCCATCAAGCAAAAGTCAAGGAGGTTCAGGTCTGACCTCGAAATGCAAATAGATGTCGAAGTAACCAAGCTCAAGCAAGCAGGTTTCATTTGTGAAGTCAAGTACCCGAAATGGCTGGCAAATGTTGTTCAAGTCAAGAAGAAGAACAGTCAAATTAGAGTTTGCATGGACTTTTGCGATATCAATACCACCTGTCTCATGGATGACTTCCTTTTGCCATTCACTGAGATGCTCTTCGACTCAACGGCTCATTGTCAAATCTTTTCCTTCTTGGATGGGTACTCCGGGTATGACCAGATATGGATGGCACCTAAAGATGAGGAGGCCACTACATTCCTAACGCTAAAAGGGGTCTTCTATTACACAATGATGCCTTTTGGATTAAAGAATGCTGGTGCCACATACTAGAGAGTGATGACAACCATCTTCAAAGACATGATGCACAAAGAGGTGGAGTGTTATGTAGATGATTTGGTGGTAAAATCCGAAGAGAAATATTCTCACATGAGAGACCTTGAAAAGGTATTCGAGCGACTACGCCTTCATTACCTTAAAATGAACCCTCTGAAATACACCTTTGGCATGCATTCGAGAAAGTTCTTGGGGTTCATTTTTCAGACATCGATGACTTGAAGTTGAGCAAGTCAAGATCAAGGCAATCCAAGAAATGTCGTCACCTACTACATTATGAGGAATGCGCTCTCTTCAAGGGTAGCTGACGTACATTCGCCGGTTCATCTCAAATCTTTCAGGTCGCTGTAAACCCTTTACACACCTGTTAAAGAAGGATACTCCATTTATCTGGGATGAAGCATGTCAGGCAGCTCTTGATGACATCAAACAATATTTGCTCAATCATCCAATACTCTCGACACCTGTGTTGGGAAAACCTCTTATCCTATACATGACCGCTCTGGACGAGTTACTCGAGACATTGTTGGCACAAAACAATGAAGCGAAAAAAGAAACAGCGTTATACTATCTCAGCCGTAGGATGCAAGGGGCTGAAAAGAATTATCCCCCTATAGAGAAGATGTGCTCGGCCTTAATCTTCGCAGTCCAAAACTCCACCACTACTTACTTGGTCATAAAGTGAAACTTATATCAAAAGCAGATCTTGTAAAGTTTCTCATGACATGCCCGTGCCTTTCCAAACTTCTTGCTAAGTGGGCATTACTGTTGATGGAATTTGACATCACATATGTCTCACAAAAGGCCATCAAGGGTCAAGCCTTGGCTGATTTTCTTACAGCACACCCCGTGCTGGCGAATTCTCCATTATCAAGTGAGCTTCCTGATGAAGAAGTATTTTTTATTGAACTTACTCACCCGTGGGAGTTGTACAACGATAGAGGCTTCCAATCAGATCGAGGAGGTACCGGAGTGGTCTTCCTAACCCCGAAACGAGGAACATTACCACTTTCTTTCTCTCTTGCCCAGACCGGTTCTCATAACAAGGAAGAATATCAAGCCCTCATAAATGGGTTGGAGATAGCCTTCGATCTAGACTTGGAGTACCTCAAGTTCGATGACAACTCTGAGTTGGTTATCCGGAAGCTCAAAGGGATCTATGATGTGAGAAACAAAACTCTCACGCCATATCATGATATTGCAAAATCGTATATAGCCCAATTTGAGGACGTATTCCTGAGTCACATCCCCAGGAGGCTAAACTCACAGGCTGACGCAATTGCAAAACTCGACGCTACAATTCAGTTGTCCTTATTAGGACCTACGCTGCTCTAGGTGGAAGAATGGATACACATTGAACTAAGAATTGAGGTCAACGTGGACGATGAGAGAAATATCTTCCCGGAGTGCCATCTTTATCCATTTGGAGCACTTCTATCAGCTAAGGAAGTAATTAAGACTAAATGAGAAATGATACGGAATCAAGGGGCTAAGGTTCTAAACTAGGAACTGGAATTCTTTGACCCAATATGTGCAGAAATCGAACAGGTAGAAGATTGGAGGGAACGCCTCACTAGTTTTCTAAAACATGGTAGGCGCTTAAAGGACCGTGCCGAACGCAACAGCATACGTCGAATGTATACCAAGTATACCCTCCTTGAAGGAGATACTCTCTTTAAACGGTCATTTTACGGTATTCTTCTTAGATGTGTAGACGTACAAGAAGAAAATAAGGTGTTTGAAGAAGTACACTCAGGCATTTGCGGACTACACCAGTCTAAGAATGAATACGCAGGTTAGGATATTATTAGCCTTTGATGATTGCCGATTCCTTAAACTATGACAAGAAATTTCAAGTGTGCTAGATCCATTCAAGCCTTGCTCCGCAACCTCCAGACCATGCACCCTACAGTGGCATCAATGGCCCTTCTCGTAATGGCGTATGGACATCGTAGGGCCTATTGATCCTCCCTCGATAATGGGTCTTGTCTTCATTTTAGCCACAACAGATTACTTTTCTAAGTGCGCTAAAGCAGTCCCCCTTAAGCTAGTTCTTGGGACAACAGTCACCCGTGGGAGTTGTACTTCGACAGAGCCTTCCAATCAGATCGAGGAGGCACAGGAGTGGCCTTCCTAACCCCGAAAGGAGGAACATTACCACTTTCTTTCTCTCTCGCCCAGGCCGGTTCTCATAACGAGGAAGAATATCAAGCCCTCATAATTGGGTTGGAGATAGCCTTCGATCTAGACTTGGAGTACCTCAAGTTCGATGACAACTCAGAGTTGATTATCCGGAAGCTCAAAGGGATCTATGATGTGAGAAACGAAACTCTCAAGCGATATCATGATACTGCAAAATCGTATATAGCCCAATTTGAGGACGTATCCCTGAGTCACATCCCCAGGAGGCTAAACTCACAGACTGACGCAATTGCAAAACTCGACGCTACAATTCAGTTGTCCTTATTAGAACCTACGGTCCTCTAGGTTGAAGAATGGATACACATTGAACTAAGAATCGAGGTCACGTGGACGACGAGAGAAATATCTTTCCGGAGTGCCATCCTTATCCATTTGGAGCACTTCTATCAGCTAAGGAAGTAATTAAGACTAAATGAGAAATGATACGAAATCAAGGGGCTAAGGTTCTAAACTAGGAACTGGAATTCTTTGACCCAATATGTGACGAAATCGAACAGGTAGAAGATTGGAGGGAACGCCTCACAAGTTTTCTAAACCATGGTAGGCTCCTAGAGGACCGTGCCAAATGCAACAACATACGTCGAATGTATACCAAGTATACCCTCCTTGAAGGAGATACTCTCTTTAAACGGTCATTTTACGGTATTATTCTTAGATGTGTGGACGTACAAGAAGCAAATAAGGTGTTTGAAGATGTACACTCAGGCATTTGCGGACTACACCAGTCTAAGAATGAATACGCAGGTTAGGATACTATTAGCCTTTGATGATTGCCGATTCCTTAAACTATGATAAGAAATTTCTAGTGTGCTAGATCCATTCAAGCCTTGCTTCGCAACCTCCAGACCTTGCACCCTACAGTGGCATCAATGGCCCTTCTCGTAATGGGGTATGGACATCGTAGGGCCAATTGATCCTCCCTCGGTAATTGGTCTTGTCTTCATTTTAGCCACAACAGATTACTTTTCTAAGTGCGCTAAAGCAGTCCCCCTTAAGCCAGTTCTTGGGACAACAGTCACCAACTTCATTCAACAAAATATTATATACCGATTTAGGGTCCCTGACCGAATTATCTTCGATAATGGTCCCCAGTTTCTTAGCCACCACATCGACGCTTGGTCAATCAGTTTGGTTTTGAGTTGAAGTACTCGACTATGTATCCCCTCGGGTGAATGGCTTAGCCGAGGCCTTCAATAAGACCTTGTGCAATGTTTTAAGAAGGTAGATATCAATGACGAAGAAGAACTGACATGGGAAGTTTTCTGAAGTATTATGGGCTTATCATATTGCTACAAGAACATCTACTGATTCCACTCCTTATTCTTTGCTCTATGGGGGTGTAGCCGTTTTACCTCTCGAAATTCAAATCCTTTCACTACGAGTCTCTATTCACCAAGGAATAACCGCAGACGAGAGAATCAAGCTTCGGCGTCAAGGATTGCATGTGCTTGATGAAAAGAGGCTAGAGGCTCAGCAGAACCTTGAACTCAACCAAGGGAGAATGAAGAGGGCTTTTGACAAGTCTATCAAGATCCTCTCATTCGTTCGTGGCGATCTAGTTCTAGCCTTCAAAAGGCCTATTGTCATGCATGGCCGACGTAAAGGGAAGTTTGAGCCTACATGGGAGGGTCCTTTATAGTAAAAAAGGTCTCCCTAAACGGAGCCTACATTCTGGCCTATCCTGATGGAGAGGAGGCAATGCCCCCTATCAACAGGCGATACCTAAAGAAGTACTATCTATGATACATATGCAAAAGAAAATGACTCAACCCATAGTATGCAAGATAGTCCAAACAAATTCTAAATATTTTTATTGCAGTAAGAAGGAGTTACATATTACAATCTAAAAAGCCCATTATTAGGGAGATTACAAGTCTCTTGCATATGAGGAAAAGAAAACATCTAACACCAAAGGTGTTGCTCTGACATCTAGAGATAAGAGGACGGTTACAAACCAAAACCTGTAATATTTCTTTTGCATCTGAGGATAAGAAGACGGTTACAGGTAAAAAAAAAATGCCTTCCCCATGAAGAAGAAGCAAAGAAGCAAAACCACTTGGAGAAGTTATAGCTTCAATTCATCTGACGAGTACCACCAGAGAGAATGGTTACAAGCTAAAAGAAGAAGCCAACCATTTCTGAGTCAGCTTCAATTCATCTGACGAGCAAGAGGATGGTTATAGGCCAAAAGGAGAAGCAAAACCCCTCGGAGAAGTTAGCTTCAGTTCATCCGAAGTGTATATCAAACATACAACCCAGATCTGACATGTACATCAAACATACAAGGCAGAATTCATTCGACGTGTGTATCAAACATACAAAGCAGGCTGCCCTGGCAAGGAACTGCCTATGATGGAGAGCATACTCTGTTCACAATGGATGCTCTTCCATAAAACAACATGGATTTCACAGTTGTCCTGGAGGATTTGGCTTCCAACAAGTATCGCAAGCCATGCCTTACCATCATTCACCACCTTTTGTTGGCCCATGTCAACGCCACACATGAACATCGCCGCACGTAGCTCATCGCCAAATGTAACAATCCCCGCATGTATCTTATTGTCACATGCGAGCAGCACTGTGCACGTCATGACGTGCCACATGGGCTGATGAGCGCTATCTGAAGCCAGCGCTGGCTGCGTCCTCCAAAGGTCAGCGCCGGATGCACTCCCAACTCCTAGAGCTGGCTGCCTTTCTTGAGGATTAGCACCATCTGTGAAAGTACTGGTTATTCCTCTAACCATCAACACCGGCTGCATCAGCGCAGGCTGCGCTTCGGTTAGCGTCGGCTCTGTCGTGACTATTCGTCTCTCGAGACTCCTCGTTTTCAAAGCCTGTGTCTCTTTGCCTGTTAAATGGTCGAGCAATTTCCCAAGGCAACCGATCACCACCTACCACGATTCACCCCCGGTGACCGTTTGGTTCCCCCAACTGTTTGCCTTCCCCGTGACGGTCCACCTCCCACAACCGTTTGCCTTCCTTGTGACGGTCCACCTTTGACGACCGTTCCATTTTTCTTGCCCTTCGGTTTCTTGCCGAAACTTCTCCTACATGGCAAAAATCTCACTAAGAGACTTTCCCTACCTGCGCCTTGCCCGGGAAGTAAACAAAACCTCGCTGAAAACCTCTGCAACTTTCCGTAACTTATTGGGAAATCCTCGGTAACCCCCCTATGACACCAGAAAACCACTTAAGCCCTTGGAAAACTTCCCAAGATATGCAGAAATGCCCACAACTGCACTTTCCGCCTCTACTACCCTCAAAATACCTCTGTTGAAGTCCTCCTAGAAAGCCCCCTGTGCTAACCAGAAAACTCCTGCGGAGTTTTGCTTGCCAAAACTCTTGCAACTTCTCCTTTTCTGACAATCCCTTGACAATCTTGCAGAAACCTTCCCTGTAAGATTTTCGGAAACACTCGATCTCTTGTCGGAATCTCCCTTCTTGCCGGAGCTTCTACCAGGAACTCTCTGGTCGCTGTTAAAATTTTGTTTAATTTTTTTTTTTCCTTCGGTGAAAAATGGAGAAGATGGGGTTTTACCCCGCTTAAATGCCCCTCACAAACTAAGAATCCTAGCCGCATTCCAGGAAAGCCAAACGACGATGAGTCGGATCTGGCTTTGACCCAAGGCACGAGGAAACTCTCTTCGTAGCCTGTAAAATCCCAACAAATGGGTTGGACAGGGTCGAGCTCGGTGCATGTTGTGTGGGGCAACATAAGTGCCACCCATGCAAGGCACTTTGGTGGTGTTTCCACCAGAGAGAAGAGATGGCGAATGAGGGACCTTCAAGTCCATCCTCACACCGGTCCTGGTTAAGACCTAGGAGCTAGACATGGGGTCTTTGCTCAAGAGGATGGTCGGGAACGAAGTCGAAGGCCCTTGTTCCCTAGGGACACTCTCGAATAAGGGGATAAGAAAATCCTCGATCCGGATAAATGGGTTACAGAACCTAGCAGCCACAGCTAAATGTGAACAGAGAATGAAAACAGATGAAGAAGAAACTAGCCAATCAAGAACGATCCAACTAAGGGGTAGTAAGTCCCCAGTGGAGTCGCCAAGTTGGTTATGTGCCTCCTTCTCTCCCTCCGAATCCCTGGGGGATCAGGCGGCACGCGTCTCGGGTTTCGGGTCAGACTCGATATGTTTGTGTGATAGCTCTCTAGGGAAGCTCGTTCGAAAATGGGGGGGTGTTACCAACCCTCTTAGATAACGAAGAAAGCCCCCCAGTAATAAAGCTAGTTCAAAATCGCCTCCCTTGGCTCATATTTTTCTTATGTTCTTCATTTTTGCAATCACAAACATAAATGGCAAAGGTTACAGGACAGGTGGGTCAGACCTCACCCTTTTCCTCTTTGATGAACATATACAAGCATGCGCACTCAAGAAGAACAAAGAAAGATGATGGGAGAGAAGAATTCGACCAAGCGCGAGGATCAGAGCAATGACTAGGCTAATGGATAATTGGCTTAACGTGGTAGCAAAACGGGCTCGGTAACTAAGACCGGCTCACGGGATAACCACTAAATGTTATTACCGTTATCAACTAGCTAGGCACAATGGTCAATCTGTTGTGACAGCAAAGCAGGCCAAGTGACCCTGACACAATAACTTTACGGCTAGACAACAGGACTACCATGAGAGGCTAACCTCAATCCCTTTTAGTCAAACAAAAGCGTAGAGAGTAGGGGTTAAAAAAAATAAGGCAACAGATAGAAGGAGAGAGAAAAAGGAAGAAGAGATGTAGTCGGCGCTAGACATCATAGACTGTTTCAGGAGATGGGAGAGAGAGGAAGCAGTTGACACTAGGCTTCATTGACTATGTCAGATGAGAAGAAAGGAAGGGAACCAACTGAAGCTTACACTTGCCATATGATAAAAGAAGAGAGGGAATAGATCAACCGGAGCTAAGCCTCGCTGACTGGTAGAGAGAGAAAGGACAACCGACGCTAGGTCTCACCGACTGACAGAGGATAAGAGAGAAAACCAACCGACATTAGGTCTCACCGACTAATAGACGAAGGGGGAGAAGAAGAGAGAGAAAGAGAGAGAAAGAGAGAGAAAGAGAGAAGAGAGATAGAAGAGAGAGAGAAGACATATAGAAGAGAGAGAAAGATAGAAGAATAGAGAGAAAGGAGAGAGAGAAAAAGAGAGAAGAAAGAGAAATAAAGTTGCCTGCCTAAAGGGTATCGACCTTTTTCTTCTCTCTCCTATCTCTCTCTCCAAGACTTACTCACAGGCTCAAGCTAGGAATCAAAATTTCTGTTCAATCTTCTCAAAAATCAATTGAAGGCTGATGTTTTTTTGTGGGGTCCTTTTATAATAAGGTAGTGCCTGTTTATATAGAGTTGTGCCCAAACATGGGTGGATTGATCAAAATTAGACTTAATTTCTGAAAATTGAGATTTAATTGAATTAAATTCAATTCTAAAAATGGGTACAAAATGACAGTTTTGCCCTTGCCTAACAATATCTGGAATTCCAAAACAGTCCCTGTAGCTGCCCGAGAACTTGCATGATCTTTTATGGCTGACCCGGGGTTGTTCTGGTGCCCATTTGGTCAAAATATTATTATTTTCTTAGAGAGCTCGACATGGCGATTCTTTTGATACCAACTTCGAGCCATGAATCATGTTTTTGAGTCATGATCACGAGATTTGAAATTCGTTTGAATCTTGAAAACTTCAAATCTATAGTGCAATCTTTCCTTAATGTCTTTTTGTGATTTCTTTGTCGTAGCGCACTAGGCATGTCGTCACGATTGCGTGGCAACAAACGGCACGTGATTTAGAGCCCGAACAAAGATTTCGCAACTTTTGAGTTTTTGCCAGAATATGGAATCCAGCGGCCAGAATTTCAGTACCTTCATCGGCTTCGTGCGTGAAATATAACCATCCAACATGTACGTGGTTCAATCCAATGATAACCCTGAACTTTACGCACACAATGGAATTGGTTTTGCGTCGATCCATTGTGCAAGCGTCATGATTTGGTTAATCGAGAGAGGTGTGTCGCTGCAGAATTTTTTGCAACTTCTTCACAGATCGACAACTTCTCTCTAGCTTTTCGCCCTGCTCGAATTTCGTCTAAGTGCATGCCATATATCGAATTGATCGTCTTGATGAGGCGAATACGTTCACCAAATTTGGGAGCTATCTGACTTAGAATGAGTGAGTTACGGGCCCCGAAAGTTTTTGCCCGTGACTATAAAAACAACCATGTTTAATGGTGTTTTAGTGCAGTGACGCTATATGGGAATAGTGTGTGGCTTCTAGGGTTTCAATATTTTACTCATACCTTTATTCTGAAGTATCTGATCAAGTTGAAACTTGGCCCATAGGGGTTTTTTACTGTGATGGATCCAATGGTGGTTGTCCCACAGTGATTTGAGACATCAAAAATGTCACTCCAGTTGAAGGGTCCGTTTCAGGGTGCTAGAAGCCAATTTTTCGAAAACTGTTTCTTTGTATTCACTGCCTTAGACATGTCTGATCATGATGAAACTTGCCACGTGGTATTTTGAAGTGCTGTTGACGATCTTGAGCAATTCTGAGGATAAGGTAGCTTAGTGTGAAGCTGAACCATTGGGTATTGGGGAGGTAAGAATGACCCCAACTTCACTGGGGATGATGGGCCACAGTATGGGTGTGACTCCTAGTGCGGGACGAGGGACAACTCCTGACTCCATTAAGGAAGTAACAGTTTAGGTGCAACGGCTCGGGTGCAAGTCCATTAGGGATGACACATCGTGGCTTGGGTACACAACTCCACTAGGGACAGTGGTAGGGTCTACACTGCTTGAAATACGGCCGGCGACACGAGTAGCGATGATGGTTTATTGTGAATATTCAACCAGCGTTGAGTTCTCATGACACAACTAGGACTGTTCAGCTGGTGTTGTGAATGTCCCGTAGTATCATCTGAAGACAACCGGTGTTGAGTAAACCCATGCTGGGGTAATTTTGGAGACATACTCGGCGTTAAGTCAACCGGTGCTAAGGTTTTATTTGAAAACACACTCGGTGTTAAGTCATTCGGTGTTAGGATAGTATTTGGAAACACACCCAGTGCTAAGTTAACTAGCGCTAAGATTGTCTTTGGAAGTACACTTGGTGCTAAGTCAACCTGCATGAGGGTTGTTTTGGAAATCCACCAGGCATTGCGTCAACCTGCATGAGGGTTGTTTTTGAAATCCACCAGACGTTATGTCAAACGGCGCTGGGGATGGATTGATGTGAGTTACCTGAGACCTCGTGTAAAGCCCGACCCAGCTTGCTGTCTCTTGGCTTCCCTTGGATTCAACTAGACTTCCCAATTTGTGAGGGACATTCGAGGGAAGTCTAGTCTATGTAAGGGGGTAAACCCCATTTTCCCCTTATCTTTCACCAAGGGTAAAAACTTAAGCAAGTTTTCTTTCATCATGAGGAGAGAGTGCTCGGTTGAAGTTTCCAGCGAGCAGTGGGACTTGAGCAACAATCTCGGCAGGGAAGTTCTTCGGCAAACAGCAGGCTTCCATTCAAGGGTCCTACAGAGAAGACCTTTGTTGAACAAACCTCACTAAGGATTCGGTGAGTTTGCGAAGACAGTAGCAGGGAAAGGAGAGCTTTCTGAAAATCTTTTCGGGAAGTAGAGGAGGCTCTGGCTATCGTTTTTTCTTTTTGGAAGAAGCGGGAAACACATCATTGAGTATTTTCACACGTATTGAGGGCTTTTTAAGGAATTTTTAAGGAGTTTCCTGGCAGTTGTGGAAGTTTTTCATCACTTTCGTGGTGTCATAGAGGTTTTCGGTGGCTTAGGGGAAGTCTGCAAAAGCCTTATGGTTTGATTTTGGTGAAGTCCAAGTTAAAAAGATAGGTAAGAAGGTTTTTCAGTGAGTTTTCGACCATGTGGCATCAATTCTGGCGAAAGAGGAAGGGCCACGGGAGGTGAAACGTCGTGGGGAAGGTGTACGGTCACTGGAGCTGAACCATCACGAGGAAGGTGTATGGATGCTAGAGGTAAACCGTCATACTTGGAAATCCTGTGACCATTACGGAGGTGCGAAAATGAGGAGTCTCGGGAGGGGAACAGTCGCGACAGGGTCGGCGCTAACAGAAGTCTAACTGGTGTTAAGGTAATCAACCTCTATGATTTGGAGTGCTGATACAACCGGCACCGAACCTCAAGCAAAACAGTTGACACTAGGGCCTGGGCACGCAACCGATGCTGGCCTCTAGAGGACCCAGCCTATGCTGGCTTCAATTGGCGTTGATCAACATGTGTGGCTTATCATGATGCAAAGACTGATACTCACATATGTCGGTAAGTCACATGCGAGGTTCACCACGCTCAGCGATGAGCTACGTATGGCGATGTCCATGGGCCGAAAAAAAGTGGCAAAGGATGGGGCGTGGCTTGTGGTACCTGTTGGAAGCCAAATCCTCCAAAATAACAGTGAGGTCGATGTTGTTCTATGGAAGGGCATCCACTATGAATTGGGAATGCTTTTCATCATAGGCCAGCTCCTTGGCAGGGCAGCCCCTCTTGTATGTTTGATATATACGTAGAATGGATCCTACGTCGTATGTTTGACATACACGTCAGATGAGGTATTTGGCTTGTATGTTTGACATACACGTCGGATGGACTGAGGCTAACTTCTTGGAGTGGCTCTGCTTTGTCTTTTGGCCTGTAACCTTCCTCTTACTCATCAGACGAATTAAAGCTAACTCTCCAAGTGGTTTCGCTTCTTCTTCATGAGGAGGACCTTCCTTTTGTGAGTTTGCTTTTTCATCATGGGACAGGAATTTGTTTTGCCTATAACTGTCCTCTTTCTCTCAAATGCAAGAGAAAAAGCACAAGTTTTGGTTTGTAACCGTCCTCTTATCCTCAGACGCAAGAGACATGTAACGTCCCTAATAACGGGTTCTTGTAACTTGTAATTCATTTTTACTGCAATATAAAAGAAAAAAGTTAGCATTTTGTTTGGACTATCTTGCTTGAATACACATCACGGATAGTACTTCTTTACGTATCGCTCGTTGATAGTGGGCATTGCCTCTTCTCATCCAAGATGTTTTAGTTTGTAGTCTCCGTTAGGCGAGGCCTTTTTTACTATAAAGGGACGTTCCCACATAGGCTCAAACTTCCCTTTACGTCGGCCATGCACAACAATAGGCCTCTTAACGGCTAAGAATAAATCACCACGGGTGAATGAGGGGATCTTGACAGACTTATCAAAAGCCCTCTTCATTCTCCCTTGGTTGAGTTCATGGTTCTGCTGGGCCTCTAGTTTCTTTCCATCGAGTGCATCCAATTCTTGATACCGGAGCTCGACTCTCTCATCTTCGGTTATTCCCTGGTGAATAAATACTCGCAATGAAGGGATTTGTATTTTGAGAGGTAAAACTGCTTCACCCCCATAAACCAGAGAATAAGGAGTGGAATCAGTAGCATTTCATATAGTAGTGTGATAAGCCCACAATTCTTTGGGAAGCTTCTCATGCCAGTTCTTCCTTGTTTTTTATACTGAATTTCTTAGAACATTGCATAGAGTCTTATTGAAAGCGTCAGCTAATCCATTCATTCGAGGGTGGTACATGTTCGAGTACCTCCATTTGAAACTGAACTGGTTAACTAGGTGATTAATGTGATGACTCCTAAATTGAGGGCCATTGTTAGATATGATTCGGTCGGGCACTTCGAAGCGGTATATGATATGATGTCTAACAAAGTAGGCCATCATTGTCCCAAGAACTTGCTTAAGGGGGACGACTTCAGCTCACTTAGAGAAATAATCTGTTGCAACGAGGATGAAAACATGGCCCATTGAGGAAGGGGGGTCAATGGGCCCCACAATATCCACACTCCATTGTGATAAAGGCCATGACGCAATCGTAGAGTGTAAGGGCTCTGGATGCTGATGAACTGGGCTGGAGTGTATTTGGCATAGCCGGCACTTTTTAGTGTAGCTGAAGGAATCAACGATCATAGAAGGCCAATAATACTATTCGTTCATAGAGCGCAAGACTGGATTGGTGCTGCTTACAAATGTCTAAGTGGACTTCTTCTAATACCATATTTGCCTCTTGGATGTCGACACATCTGAGTAGAATTCGGTCAAATGACCATCTAAAGAGAACATCACCTTCAAGGAGGGTATACTTGGTGGACATTCGACATATACTATTATGATCGGCACGCTCTTCCGGGATCCTGCCCTGTTTTAAGAAGCTAGTAATGGGGTCTCTCCAATCTTTGACCTTCTCAATTTCTGTGCATATTGGGTCAAAGAATTGTGGTTCTTGATTTCGACCCTTAGCTCCTTGACTCTGTGCTATTTCTTATTCGGTCTAGATTACTTCTTTGTATGATAGAAGTGCTCCAAATGGATAAGGAGGACACTTGGGGAAGATATTTCTCTTGTCATCAGCATGGACTTCAGTTCTTAGCTCGATGTCTCTCCATTCCGCCACCCAAACAAGCTTGGGTCCTAATGAGGACAACTGAATTGTAGCATCGAGTTTTGCAAGTGCATCGGCTTGCCAATTTATCCACCTGGGGATGTGACTCAGGGATACGTCTTCGAATTGGTTCATATATGGTTTAGCAGTATCTTGATAAGGTTTGAGGGTGTCTTTTCTTATATCATAAATTCCTTTGAGCAGTTGGATAACCAACTCAGAGTCGTCGTAGATCTTGAGATGCTCCAAGTCGAGATCGAAAGTTATCTCAAGTCTGATTATAGGGGCCTAATATTCTGCTTCATTATGAGAATTGGATTGAGCGAGAGAGAAAGAAAGCAGCAGTATAAGTCAGGAATACTACTCCAGCACCTCCTTGTTCCGATTGGAAGGCTCCGTCAAAGTATAATTCCCACACGTGAGCAAGGTCAGCACATAATACTTCTTCATTAGAGAGGTCGCTTGATAGAGGAGATTCGGCCGGCATGGGATGTGCTGCTAGAAAGTAAGCCAAGGCCTGTCCCTTGATGCCCTTTTGTGGGACACATGTGACGTCAAACTCCATCAGCAATAATTCCCACTTGGCAAGGCATCCCGACAAATATGGACGACTCATGAGAAATTTAACAGGATCAGCTTTTGATATAAGTTTCACTTCTTGACCAAGCAAGTCATGGCAGAGTTTTTGCACTACAAAGATCAGAGCCAGACACATCTTCTCAATAGGGGGAAAGTTCCTCTCGGCTCCTTGCATACTACGGCTGAGGTAATATAACGCAGTCTCCTTTCCCTCTTCATTATTTTGTGCCAACAATGCTCTGAGTGACTCGTCTAGAGCAATCACATACAGAATGAGGGGTTCCCAATACTGGTGTAGAGACCACTGGAGGGTTGAGCAAATAATGCTTGATGTCATCAAGGGCTGCCTGACATGCTTCATCCCAAATGAATGGGATATCTTTCTTTAGTAGATGTGCAAAAGGTTTATATCGACTTGAGAGGTTCGAGATGAAACTACGAATGTATGCTAGTTGCCCTTGAAGAGAGCGCAGTTTTCAAAGTGTAGTGGGAGATGACATTTCTTGGATTGCTTTGATCTTAACTAGCTCAACTTCAAGTCCTCGATGTCTGACGATGAACCCGAAGAGTTTTCTAGAGAGCACGCCAAAAGCGCATTTCAACGGATTCATTTTAAGTTGATGAAGATGTAGTCGCTCAAATACTTTTTCAAGGTTCTTCAGGTGAGCATCCTTCTCTTCAAATTTTCCACCAATTCATCTACATAACACTCCACCTCTTTGTGTATCATCTCTTTGAATATGGTCGTCATTGCTCTCTGATATATGGCCCCAGCATTCTTTAATCCAAAAGGCATCATTGTGTAATTGAATACCCCTTTCGAAGTTAAGAATACGATGGCCTCTTCATCTTCGGGCACCATCCTTATTTGATTATACCCTGAGGATCCGTCCATGAAGGAAAAGATCTGGCAGTGAGCTGTAGATTCAATGAGCATCTCGATGAATGGCAACCAGAAGTCATCCTTAAGACAAGTGGTCTTCAAATCACGAAAGTCAATACACACTTTGATTTGACCATTCTTTTTCTTGACCGGAACGACATTTGCTAGGCATTTCGTGTATTTGACCTCACGGATGAAACCTGCTTGTCTGAGCTTAGTTATCTCACCGTCTATGTACATCTCGACGTCAGCCTTGAACCTTCTCGACTTCTGTTTGACTGGTTTGATAGTTGCATCGATGCCGAGATGGTGAACTGCTACTTGAGGGTCTAACCCAGGCATCTCATGATAGTGCCAAGCAAAGATGTATCAGTTTTCTTTCAAGAAGGTGGTGAAATCTTATTTTTCTCCTGGAGACATATTCGCAGAAATGAAAGTGGGTCTGGGATCTGCTTTCTCTCCAAAATTTATTTCCTCAAGTTCGTCAGCTATGGCTTGAACACATTCTTCCCATTCTTTTGGAGCCTCTTGCAGTTCTTCATCGTCGTTCACAGATATTTTTTTATCAACCTCAATGCAAAGGCTCATGATCCTGACATTTCTACCTCTGATAGAGGTCCAGAGTGGGTCGTAATTTATGCACCTTCCTCGAATCGAGTGGCGAATGGGTCAACCTCAAACGTGGTGAACACATCAGGTTAGAGAGGCTTGTCTTGAACATTAGAGGGGAATTGACATTCAACGATGATGATGTGAAGAGTGTCTTCGTACGAACCATACGATATTTGTACGGATGCCTAGAGTGTTTGCTCCACGCCAAGTGGTTCTTCACAGACTTGTATCATGTGGCAAGCCTCTTGAGAATAGAATCTTTGTGCTCTTGATTCTCTCAATCACTGCTCGATGTCAGGCTCAAGGGGCCACTGGGGCTTATTTGGCTTTGACTTCTTGCGCTTCTTTGAAGAAGGGGGCTCTGCCTTAGCTTTAGCTGCTAGGGCTTCAACAACTGTTGAGAATCATGCTGCCTATGCCAGGGTCTTTCTCAATTGCTTCCGCTGCGTCCTGCTTCTATTGATTCCTTCAAATTTCCGATAGAGAGCCTCAAAGTCTGGCCACATCAAGGTTGTATCTGCAAAAGACATAAGAGAATGAGAAGCAGGAGAAGAAGGTGGAGAAGGGTTGGAAAGTGGGGAACTTTTAAGGTCATTCCCCTCATCAAACCGATCTGGGCAGGCTTTTATGTCATCACCAGGATTGGACGGGTGCAGGGGATCTTTTAGGTCTTTCCCTTGCTCAGACCATTGGGGGGTGATTTTAATGTCTTCACCCTTATCGGATGTTTGTTGAGTGGAAGATGCCATGGGGACCTCTTTTTGATAGGATGAAGAAGGATAAAGGATCGTGCTAAGGATTAAGTTCAAAAAGTTGGCAACGGAGGAAGGGGCCTGAGAAATTCCTGCTTGACTATGGGTTGAGAGGTCTTGTTTCTTCAGCGAGTAGCCCTTGGTGCCCTTCTTTTTTTGGTTTTCTGAGGTAATGTGTGATTCGTCTCGCTGGGCTAGTGATCAACCTTAGCCTGATGAATTGCTTCTCGCCTCAAAGACTTGAGTCAGCTTCAGCCATGATAGATCATCCATGACTGGGAAGTTGAGGGTTCTGCAAGGTCTGAGTTATTGATGGGAAGGTCCTGCCTTGTGAGATCTTTTTGCCCCGATGAGGAAGTGATTTGAGGATCACTTATGGGAACATTGTAGAATTCTTGATACTCCTGCATATTCTTTGCGAGTATGTCAAGGAAAGATGTGCATTCTGACAAGTAATGACCTCTTATCTGATGGTATGGACACCAACGATCTTCAGACCCCTTAACAAGGCTAAGGGGTTTCCATGCCTGCATCGGTATGATTATGCCTTCTTGAAGCATTATACTGAAGAAGGTATAGAGAAATCTAGGCACTTCATCCTCCTCCAAGATGGTTACAGCATGGGAGGCCTTAGCTGCCCCTAAGGCCTTCTTTAGGTTGTCAAGCTTTATCTAACCCTTCTGAATCAGGGCCTCAATGATGTCCTTCAACGTGTAGCATTCATCCAAAGGATGATTAATTCTCTGATGGTAAGCACAATAATTGACCTAGTCTTCAAGGCCAGATTGCTCGAGGAACTTTGTTTCTAAAAGATGGATCATATTCTGCTCCAATACTAACTGGAACAATGCAGGGACCCAATCCTTCTCGAAGGGATAGACCTTATTCCTAAGCCTAGAGAGATAATCATTCAGATCAAAATTGGCTAGTGGAGGTACCCTATTGTACGACGGACATTGCTTGTCAGCCTGGGGTATTACTGTTGCTGCGGTTACCCCTTTAGAGAGGTCCAAAGTTTGGGGGGGAGCCTTCTTTGAATCAGTGACCATGACGGCTACACTAATTACCCTTTTCTGTTGGCTGCCCCGTGTGTTATTCCGAGAGCTACCATTGCCCCGATTACTTGCTGAACTTGTAGATGGCTGTCATGTCGCACCATGATGGCGTGACAAAATTTTTATGTTAACTGATTTAGAGATCAACTCTGACATGGAGGTCGGATTGGAGGCCTCGACATGTAGAGCGATTTCAAGTTTGGACTGCTTCCTTCTCAAGCATAGGATTAGTATAGTAGGAAGCCAAGTTTCTCCATCTTGATATGAACTGATCTATAGGCTCATCGAGGTCTTAAGTCAGGGTGAGAAGCTCGATGGTTTGAACCACTCTTTCGACGTCATAGAAGAGTTGATAGAACAGTTTATCCATCTCCTCCCATGTGTGCACCGAGTTTGGAGGAAGTCGGGCATACCATTGAAATGTAGAGCCATCAAGGTTCTCGATGAACTGGAGGAGAAGTCTCTCGTCAGCTGTCGTTTCTCGACATGTCACCTGAAAGTGGGCAATATGCTAGTTTGGGGAGGTGGTTCCACCGAATAGAGGAAACTTCCCATTCTTATAGTCTGAGGGGCACGAGACTTGATCAATATAGGAGGGGTATGGTCATTGATAAGGCGTCCCCCCTTGTATGCCTGGAATTTATCTGATCTTTAGGTTATGGGTGACCATAACGTCAATATCAGATTGAGAGAACGGATGCGGGACAAAATTGTCCTGCGAGGTAGATGGAGGAGGCTGCCGTGGAGGTATACCATCAAAGTTATGGGACTTGACCTCATGGCTAGCCGACTGGCATGCAGCATCAATTCGATCAATCTTTTCCATCATCGCATGCCTCATATCCTGAAACTTGTTCATGCGATCCTCCTGCGCATCACTAGGCTCGCTTACAACCATTATGCTGACCGTTTCTCTAGAGAGGTCAAAGTTAGTGGTGATAGAAGGTTTGTGAGCTTGACGGGTCGAACATGATAGGACAGTCAGTAATCGGCCAGTATGCCCTAACTAAACTTCACTTTTGTAAGCAGATCATATTTGGACCGGTTCTCGACGGTCTTGGGATCGTGGCTGTGGGGCCAGTTCTCGATGGTCTTCGGACCATGGTTATTGAGTGGCTGAGTCTTCTTCTGCGACAGCAACCACAACACAGGGCTCATAGAGCTCTTCTTCAGGCTTCATTGTCTGAAAGGGGCAGAAGGGATTCAAATGACGAGGCTTGTCAAAATTGGCTATTTTGACTACCTTGGTCACCTTCCTAGTCAAAATTTGCAGACCTCTGTCACATTTAGCCTTGAGGTTTTGATGGACCTCTTGCCAAAATTGCAATCTAGGTCGGGGTTGGTCAACTCTTCTTATGCAGGAGTGAGCTGTCTCCATCAGGTGTGGCAAGGGATGACGGACAGGAACTAGAGTCATCTTGGGCTAGGGAGTATGAAAGACTCTATCTATCTTCTGTGGGGTCGATGCCTCGAGCTCTCTTATGAGCTTCAGATACATGACTAAACTGTTGGGGCTGGTTCAGGATGGTACTCTTGGGGAAAACCTTCGAGTACCAAGGTTGAAGGTGCTTGGGTTGACTCATAAGGAGGCTTGAGTCGAGGACAAGGGGAGGCCTAAGATGGCAACGCGTGTCCACCAGGGCTCGTGCAGGTGAGCTAGCCTTAAGAGGCCGAGAGCTACGAGTAGGTGTCTGTAAGAGAACAGGTGTAGGCCTGCCCCTTATAGGATGCGCTTGTGTGTGCATGGGAGGAGGATGAGAAGGCCATCTCCTATGTACTCTGGTTGGTGCAGGATTTGGCAATGAAAGGTTCGATCTTGGACATGGACTCGAGGTAACAGACTCGATGTGTTGAGCCTCTAGGGATAGAGACCAATGGTTTAGGAATGTGGGGGTAGCCTAATGGTGACCGACAGAAGCAATGGCAACTTGCTTGCCTTCTCCAGAAAGGGATTGAGCAGCCTTCTGACATACCTCAGAAAAGTGACTTGTTAGTGGCTGGGTGCATGTTGTGTGCGGTAACATAAGTGCCTCCCATGCAAGGTACCTCGGTGGAGTTTCCACCAGAGCGAAGAGATGAGGAGTGGGGGACCTTCAAGTCCCTCCTCACACCTGTCCAGGTTAAGACCTAGGAGCTAGACAAGGGGTCTTTGTTTAAGAGGATGGTCGGGAACGAAGTCGAAGGTCCTTGTTCCCTAGAACATTCTCAAATAAGGGGATAAGAAAATCCTTGATTTGGATAAAATGGGTTACAGAACCCAGCAGCCATAAGTGAATGTGAAAAGAGAATGAAAATAGATAAAGAAGAAACTAGCCAAACAAGAACGATCCAACTAAGGGGTAGTAAGTCCCAAGTGGAGTCGCAAAGCTGGTTAGGTACCTCGATCTCGCCCTCCGGATCCTTGGGGGAGGAGGCTTGCGTCTCAGGTTTTGGGGAAGATCCGGGACGTTCGTGAGATCACTCTCTCGGGAACCTCGTTCAAAAATGGGGGCAGGTGTTAACAACCAGTGAAAGAGAAATTTTAAAGGTGGGTTCGAGACTTAGTCGGGTTGACTCGCGTGGGCGCCCTCTTAGGTCATGAAGAAAGCCCCCTAGTAATGAAACTGGTTCGAAATCACCTCCCTTGGCTCGTACGCTTCTTACTTTCTACCTTCTGCCATCACACACATATATAGCAAAGGTTATGGGACAGGTGGGTCTGGCCTCATGCTTTTCCTCTTTTATGAACGTATACAAGCATGCGTATTCAACAAGAAGAAAGAAAGATAGGGGGAGAGAAGGATTCGATAAGCGAGAAGGTCAAGGCAGTGACTAGGCTAGTGGATAATTGACCTAACATGGTGGTGAAATGGCCTCGGTAATTGAGATCGGCTCATGGGATCGCTACTAGATGTTTTTACCGATATCGACTACCTAGGCACGATGGTCGGCTGTCGTGGTAGTCAAGTGGGCCAAGCGAACCTGAGCAGTTTGGGGTCATGCAGTATGTACTGAGGCTAACCAGTTTTGGGTCGTACAGTAAGGACTGAGGAAGTGCAATTTAAGGTAATGCAGCCTGGACCGAGGTTGAGCAGTTTAAGGGCATACGGTATGGACCGCGGGTGAGGCGTTTGAGGTCATGCAGTGTGGACTGAGGTTGCACAGTTTAGGGTCATGGAGTATGGACCGAGGCTGTGCAGTTTAGCGTCATTCAGTACGGGCCGAGGCTAAGCTATTTTAAGGTCTTGCAATAAGGACCGATGCTGAGTTGTTTAGGGTCATGCTCTACGGAACGAGGCTGACTTAGGGTCATGCGGTATGGACCGAGGCTGAACAGTTTAGGGTCATGCAGTATAGACCGAGTTGAGCAGTTTAGGGTCATGCAGTATAGACCGAGGCTAAGAACTTTAGGGTCATGCAGTATGGTCCATGGGTGAGATGTTTAGAGTCATGCCTTATGGACCCAGGCCTTGAGTAGTTTAAGCTCATGCAGTATGAATCGAGGCAGAGAAGTTTAGGGTCATGCAGTATGGTCCGAGGCTGAGCAGTTTAGGGACTTGCAATACTGACTGAGCCTGAGTACTTAAGGGTCATGAGGCATGAATCGAGGCTGAGCAGTTTAGGGTCATGAAGTATGGACCGAGGCTGAGCTCTTTCAAGTCATGCAGTATGGACCGAGCCTGACAAGTTTACGGTCAGGCAGTAGGTACCGAGGATGAGCAATTTGGAGTCATGCAATATGGACTGAGGTACAGAAGTATAGGGTCAGGTAGTATGGAGCTGGTCTAGGATCATGTGGTATGGCCCCAAGCTGAGCAGTTTAAGGTCATGCAGTATGAACCTAGCCTGAGCAGTTTAGGGTAATTAAGTATTGACCGAGGCTGAGAAATTTAGGGTCATGCAGTATGGACCGAGGCTAAATAGTTTAGGGTCATGTAGTAAGGATCGAGAGTAAGTAGTTTAGAGTCATGCAATATGGACAGAGGCTAAGCAGTTTAGTATCATGCAATATGGACCGTGACGGAGTAGTTTAGGGTCATTCAGTATTGACTGAGGCTCAGTAGTTTAGAGTCATGCAGTATGGACCGAGCATCAGCAGTTTAGGGTCATGCACAGTGTAATGAGGCTGACCACTTTAGGGTCATGCAGTATGGACAAGGCTGAGTAGTTTAGTGTCATGCAGTAAGGATCGAGGCTGAGTAGTTTAGGGTCATGCACAATGGATCGAGCCTATGTAGTATAGGGTCATGTAGTATGGACCGTGGCTGATTAGTTAAGGGTCATTCACTTTGGACCGAGGGCGTGCAGCTTAGGGTCTTGCAGCATCTGCCGAGGCAGAGCAGTTTAGAGTATTGCATATGGACCTCGGCTTAGAGGTTTAGGGTCATGCAATATGCTTCGAGGGTGAGGAGTTTAAGGCCATACGGTATGGACCAAGGCTGAGCAGTAGAGGGTCATGAAGTACAAATCGAGGCTGAGCCGCCTAGGGTCATGTAGTATGGACCGAGGCTGAGCTATTTTTGCAGTATGGATGTAGGTTGAGCAGTTGAGGGTCAAGAAGTATGGACTGTGGCTTTACAGTTTAGGGTGTTTCTTTATTGACCGAGGCTGATTAGTTAAGGGTCATGCAGCATGAACCGAGGCTGAGCTATTTAAAGTCATCCAAGATGGACCAAGCCTGAGCAGTTCAGGGTCATGTAGTATGGACCATGGCTGAGCAGTTTAGGGTCATACAGTATGTATCGAGGCTAAGCAGTATAGGGTCATGAAGTATAAATCAAAGGTAAGTAGCTTAGGGTCATGCAGTTTGAACCGAGGCTGAGCTGTTTTTGGCATTACAGTATGGACCTAAGCTGCACAGTTGAGGGTCATGCAGTAGGGACCGTGGCTGAGCACTTTAGGGTCTTTCTTTATTTAGGGGTCATGCAGAATGAATCGAGGCTGAACTATTTTGGATCATGCAATATGGATCGGGGTTGAGCAGTTTAGGGTCATGTAGTAAGGACCAAGGCCGAGCAATTTAGGGTCACGCAGTATGGATCGAGCGTAAGTAGTTTAGGTTCATGCAATATGGATCAGGGCTGAGCAGTTTAAGGTCACGCAGTATGGACCAAGACGGAGTAGTTTAGGGTCATTTAGTATTAACCGAGGCTTAGCAGTTTAAGGTCAAGCAGTATGGACCTAGCATCAGCAATTTAGGGTCATGCACAGTGTAACGAGGCTGAGCACTTTATGGTCATGCAGTATGGACCGAGGCTGAGTAGTTTAGTGTCATGCAGTAGGGACCGAGGCTGAGTAGTTTAAGGTCATGCACTATGGACCGAGCCTATGTAGTTTAGCGTCATGTAGTATGGACCGAGGCTGAGCAGTTTAGGGTCATTCACTTTGGACCGAGGCTCAGTAGTTTAGGGTCATGTAGTATGGACCGAGCGTGAGCAGTTTAGGGTTATGCTTAGTGGAACAAGGCTGAGCACTTTTGTGTCATGCAGTAATGACCGAGGCTGGGCAGTTAATGGTGGTGATGTATGGACTGAGCTTGAGCAGTTTAGGGTCATGCAGAATGGATCGAGGATGAGCAATTTACGGTCATGCCATATGGTACGAAGCTGAGCTGTTTAGAGTCATGCAGTATGGACTGAGCCTGGGCAATTTAGGGTCATGCAAGATGGACAGAGGCTAAGCCGTTTGGGGTCACGCAGTATGAACCGAGGCTGAGTAGCTTAGGGTCTTTCTTTATTTAGGCGTCATGCAGCATGAATCGAGGAAGAGCTATTTAGGATCATGCAGTATGGACGGAGGCTGAGCAGCTCAGGGTCATGCAGTATAGACTGAGCCTGAACTGTTTAGGGTCATGCAGTATGTACCGAGACTGAGCAGTTTAGGGTCATGCATTATGGACTGAGGAAGAGCAGATTAGGCTCATGCATGGACCAAGGCTGAGCAGTTTAGGGTCATGCAGTATGGACTAAGGAATAGCTGATTAGGCTCATGCATGAACCGAGGCAGAGCAGTTTAGGGTCATACGGTATGGACCGTGGCTGAGCAGATTAGGGTCATGCAGTCTGGACTGAGGTTGCACAGCTTAGGGTCATGCAGTATGGACCGAGGATGAGAAGTTTAGGGTCATTTAGTATGGACCGAGGCTGAGCAGTTTCGGGTCATGCAGGATGAACCGATGCTAAGCTTTTTAGGATTATGCACTATGGATCGAGGCTGAGAACTTTAGGGTCATGCAATATGGACCGAGGCTAGGCAGTCTAAGGTCATGGAGTATATACCAAGTTGAGCAGTTTAGGGTCATGCAGTATAGACTGAGGCTGAGAACTTTAGGGTTCTGCAGTACGGTACATGGCTGAGATGTTTAGTGCCATGCCTTATGGACCGAGGCCTTGAGTAGATTAGGCTCCTGCATAATGGATCAAAGCTGAGCAGTTTAGGGTTATGCAGTACGGACCGAGGCTGAGCAGTTTTGGGTCATGCAGTATGGACCGATGCTGAGCTTTTTTGGGTCATGCACTATGGATCGAGGCTGAGCAGTTTAGGGTCATACAGTATGGACCGAGGCTAAGCAGTCTAAGGTCATACAGTATAGAACAAGTTGAGCAATTTAGGGTCGTGCGGTATAGACCGAGGCCGAGCACTTTAGGGTCCTGTAGTACAGTACATAGTTGAGATGTTTAGTGCCATGCCTAATGGACCGAGGCCTTGAGTAGATTAGGCTCCTGCAGAATGGATCGAGGCTAAGCAGTTTAGGGTCATGCAGTATGGATCGAGGCTGAGCAGTTTAGGGCCTTGCAGTACGAACCGAGGCTGAGTAGTCCATGAGGCATGAATCGAGGCTTAGTAGTTTAGGCTCATGCGGTATGGAACGAGGCTATGCAGTTTAGGGTCATGCAGTATGGACCGAGCCTGAGCAGTTTATGGTCATGCAGTTGGTACCGAGGTTGAGCAATTTAGGGTCGTGCAATATGGACTGAGGTAGAGCAGTTTAAGGTCAGGCAGTTTGGGGCGAGGCTGGGAAGTTTAAGGCCATGCGGTATGGACTGAGGCTGAGCAGTTTAGGGTCATGCGGTTTTGACTGAGGTGGTGCAGTTGATGGTTATGCAGTATGGACCGAAGCTGAGCATTTTAGGGTCCTTCAGTATGGACCTAGGCTGAGCAGTTTAGGGTCATCCAATATGGATCGAGGCTGAGCAGTTTAGCGTCATGCAGTAAGGACCGACGTTGAGCGGTTTAGGGTCATGTAGTATGGACCGAGCCTAAATAGTTTAGTGTCATGCTGTATTGTCCGAGGCTAAGCAGTCTGGGGTCATGCAGTATGGACTGAGACTGTGCATTTTAGGGTCATTAAGTATCGACCAAGGCTTAGCAGTTTATAGTCATGTAGTATGGACCGAGCATCAGCAGTTTAGGGTCATGCTTAGTGGAATGAGGCTAAGAACTTTATGGTCATGTAGTTTGGACTGAGGCTGAGTAGTTTAGGGTCATGCAGTAAGGACCGAGGCTGAGCAGTTTACGGTCATGCAGTATGGACTGATCTTAGGTACTTTAGGGTCATGCAGTGTGGTCCGAGGCATAACAGTTTAGGGTCATCCAGTATGGACCGAGGCTTAGCAGTTTTGGGTGATGTTAAGTGGAACGAGGCTGATCACTTTGGAGTCATGTAGTATGGACCGAGGCTGAGAAGTTTAGGGTCGCACTACATGGACTGAGCTTGAACTGTTTAGGGTCATGCAAAATGGACCGAGGATGAGCAGTTTACGGTCTTGCCATACAATATGAGGCCGAGCAGTTTAGAGTCATGCAGTATGGACCGAGCCTAGGCAGTTTAAGGCCATGCATTATGGACTGAGGCTGAGCCATTTTGTGTCATGCTGTATCGACGGAGGCGGAGTAATTTAGGGTCAAGCAGTATAAACCGAGGCTACGTAATTAAGGACATGCAGTCTGGACCAAGTGTGAAACGTTTTGGGTCATACAGTAAGGACAGGGGCTGAGTAGTTTAGGGTCATGTAGTATGGACCGCCGCTGTGTTGTTTAAGGTCTTGCAGAATGGATCGAGGCTGAGCAGTTCATGGCTATGTAGTGTGGATGGAGTCTTACCAATTTAATGTCATGCAATATAATCGAGGCTAAGCAGTTTAGGGTCATGCAGTATGGACCAAGGCTGAGCGTTTAGGTTCATGCAGTTTAGACTGAGGCTAAAAAATTTAGGGTCATGCAGTATGGACCGAGGCTGTGCCTTTCGTAGCCATGTAGTGTGGACCGAGGATTAGCAGTTTAGGGTCATGCATTATGCACAGAGGCTGAGCAGTATAGGGTCATGCAGTGTAAATCGACGGTGTGCAGCTTAGGTCATGCAGTATGTGCCGAGGCTAAGCAGTTTAGAGTATTGCAGTATGGACCTCGTCTTAGCTGTGTAGGGTCACGTAGTATGGTCAGAGGCTAAGCAGCTTAGGGTCATACAATATGGACCAAGGTTGAGCAGTATAGGGTCATGAAGTATAAATCAAGGCTGAGAAGCTTAGGGTCATGCAGTATGGATCGAGGCTGAGCAGTTTAGGTTCATGCAGTTTAGACTGAGGCTAAAAAATTTAGGGTCATGCAGTATGGACCGAGGCTGTGCCTTTCGTAGCCATGTAGTGTGGACCGAGGATTAGCAGTTTAGGGTCATGCATTATGCACAGAGGCTGAGCAGTATAGGGTCATGCAGTGTAAATCGACGGTGTGCAGTTTAGGGTCATGCAGTATGTGCCGAGGCTAAGCAGTTTTGAGTATTGCAGTATGGACCTCGTCTTAGCAGTGTAGGGTCACGTAGTATGGTCAGAGGCTAAGCAGCTTAGGGTCATACAATATGGACCAAGGTTGAGCAGTATAGGGTCATGAAGTATAAATCAAGGCTGAGAAGCTTAGGGTCATGCAGTATGGATCGAGGCTGAGCTGTTTTGAGCATTGCAATATGGACTTAGACTGAGCAGTTGAGGGTCATGCAGTATGGGCCGTGGCTGAGCAGTTTAGGGTATTTTTTTATTGACTGAGGCTGATTAGTTAATGTTCATGCTGCATGAACCAAGGCTGAGCTGCTTAAAGTCATGCAGTATGGTCTGAGGTTGAGCAGTTCAGGATCATGCAGTACGGACCGAGCCTGAGTAGTTTAGGATCATGCAGTATGTACTAAGGCTGAGTAGTATAAGGTCGTGCAGTATGGACTGAGGAAGAGCAGTTTAGGGTCATGCAGCATGAACCGAGGCTGAGAAGTTTTATTGTCATATATATGGATCGCGTCTGTGCAGTTTAGGGTCATTCAGTATGGACTGATGCTTAGCTATTTAGGGTCATGCACTGTGGACCGAGGCTGAGCACTCTAGGGTCATGCAGTGTGGAATGAGGCTCAGGCATTTATGGTCATGCAATATACACCAAGTTGAGCAGTTTAGGGTAATGCAATATAGATCGAGGCTGAGCACTTTAAGGTCATGCAGTATGGTCCTTGGCTGAGCCGTTTTGGGTCATGCCTTATGAATCGAGGCCTTGACTAGTTTAGGCTCATGTAGTATGAATCGAGGCTGAGCAGTTTAGGGTCATGCAGTATGGACCGAGCCTGAGTAGTTTAGGGTCTTGCAGTACGGACCTAGACTAAAAGTTATGAGTCATGAGGCCTGAACCGAGGCTAAGCAGTTTAGGGTCGTGAAGTATGGAACTAGGCTGAGCAGTTTAGGGTCATACGGTATGGACCGAGCTTGAGCAATTTAGGGTCATGCAGTAGGTACCGAGGCTTTACAATTTAGGGTCACGCAATATGGACTGAGGTAGAGCAGTTTAGGGCCAGGCAGTATCAAGCAAGGCTGGGCTGTTTAGGGTCATGCAGTATGGATCGAGGCTGAGCAGTTTAGGTCAACGCATGTGGACTGAGGTTGCACAGTTCTCGGTCATGCGGTATGGATCGAGGCTGAGAACTTTAGCGTTAATCAGTATGCACCGTGGCTTAGCGGTTTAGGGTCTTGCAGTATGAACCGAGGTTGAGCAGTTTAGGGCCATGCACTACGAACCGAGGCTGAGCACTTTAGGGTCTTGCAATATGGACCTAGGTTGAACCGTTTAAGGTCATGCAGTATGGGCCGAGGCTAACCAATTTAGGGTCATGCAGTGTGGACTAAGCCTTAAAAGTTTAGGGTCATGCAGTATTGATCGAGGCTAAGGAGTTTAGGGTCATGAATTATGGACCGAGGCTGAGCAGTTTAGGGTTGTGGACTATGGACTGAGGCTGAGCAGTTTAAGGTCTGGCAGTATGGACCGAGCCTGAGTAGTTTTGGGTCATGTAGTATTAACCGAGTCTGAGTAGTTTGTGCCCATTAAGTATAGACCGAATCTGAGCAGTTTAGGGTCATGCGGTCTAGATCAAGGCAAAGCAGTTTAGGGTCACTCAGTGTGGACCAAGGTTGAGATGTTTAAGGTCACGCAGTATGGACCGAGGCTGAGCAATTTAGGGTCATGTAGTATGAACCGAGCCTGAGAAGCTTATGGTCATATAATGTGGATCGAGGATTGGTAGTTTAGGGTTATGCAGTACAAATCAAGGATAAGCAGTTTAGGGTTATGCAGTACGGATCAAGAATAAGCAGTTTAGGGTTATGCATTATGGATCAAGGATAAGAAGTTTAGAGTTATCCAGTACGGACTGAGGCTGTGCAGTTTAGGGTCATGCAGTATGGACCGAGGCTGAGTAGTTTAGGGTGATCCAATCTGGATCAAGGTTCAACTATTTTGGGTCATGCAGTATGGACTGAGGTTGAGCAGTTTAGGGTGATGCAGTATGGACCGAGCCTGAGCATTTTAGGGTCATGCAGTATTGACCGGGGTTAAGCAATTTAGGGTCATACCGTTGTGTCCCAGGCTGAGCTATTTACGATCATGCCGTATGGACCGAGGCTGAGCACTTTAGGGTCATTAAATATGGACCGAGGCAGAAATGTTTAGATTCATGCAGTATGGATCGAGGCTGAGTACTTTAGGGTTATGCATTATGGATCGAGGTTGAGCAGTTTAGGGTCATGCAGTATGGAGTTAATATGAGCAGTTTAGGTTCTTGCAGTATGGATCGAGGCGGGGCAGTTTATGGCCATGTAGTGTGGATCGAGTCTTAGCAGCTTAGGGTCATACATTATGCAACAAGGCTGAGCAGTTTAGTGTCATGCAGTATGGATCGAGCTTAAGCTATTTTTAGTCCTGTAGTATGGACCAAGGCTGCGTAGTTTAGGGTCATGCAGTACGGACCAAGGCTAAACAGTTTAGGGTCATGTGGTATGGAGCGAGGCTAAGCGGTATAGGGTCATGCAGTATCGATCGAGCCTTAGCATTTTAGGGTCTGGCAATATGGACCGAGCATGAGCAGTTTAGGGTTCGACAGTATGGATCGATGCTGCACAGTTTAGGGTCATGCAGTATGGACCGAGGCGGAACAGTTTAGGGTCATGCATTATGGACCATGGTTGATTAGTATAGGGCCATGGTTGATTAGTATAGGGTCATGCAGTATGGACCCAGCCTTAACTTTTTAGGGTCATGCAATATGGACCGAAGCTGAGCAGTTTAGGGTCTTGCAATATGGACTTAGGCCGAGCAGTTTAGAGTCAGCAGTATGAACTAAGACTGAGAAGTTTAAGGTCATACAATATCGATAGAGGCTAAGCAGGTTTTGGTCATGCAATATGGACAGAGTCTGAGGAATTTAAGGTCATGCAGTATAGACCTAGGCTGAGCAGTTTACGGTCATGCAGAAGGGACCAAGGCTGAGTAGTTTAGGGTCATGCAGTATGGACGGAGGCAGAGAAGTTTCGGGTGATGCAGTATCGATCGAGCCCGTCTTGTGCAGAATTATGCACAAAATTTTTGAGAGTCTTCGTCTTGTCAAGATGAGCGTTACGATATGTGGCATGCCTCGTGATGACACCCGAGAGCGAAGTAAAGCTAGAGAGAAGTTGTTGATCTATGAAGAAAGTTGCAGGAAAGTCAACAGCGTCGCACCTCACTCGAGCAGCCAAATCATGCTGCTTGCAAGCCCGATCGATGTGAAACTAGTTTCATCCCATGCGTAAGGTCTATGGCTATCTTTAGTCTGAACCCCGTACATGATGAACAATTGGATTCCACACATGAAGTCAATGATATGGCTGCAAATTCCAATGTCGAAATTCTTAGATTCTCGTAAAAACTCAAAAATTGCAAAATCCTCGTCCTGACATGAAATCGAGTTGTGTTTATTGCCACGCGATCATGACTGCATGCTCAAGATTCATCAAAAGTTACAAGATTCATCCAAATTTCAAGACGCATGATTGTGCCCTAAAATCACGATCCACGACTCGAAGTTGGTATCAAATCGATCACCATATAGGGCCCTACAAGAAAACAATCATCTTTCGATCAAACGGGCATCAGAGCAACCCCGGATCATCCATAAAAAAGCATGCTCGTTCTAAGGTAGAACAGGGACTCTTTTAAAATTCTGTAAATTGTTAGGAAGGGGCAAATCTATCATTTTGTACCCTTTTAATTCAGTTAAATCTTAATTTTCAGCAATTAAGTGTAATTTTGATCAATCCACCCATGTTTGGGCACAACTCTATATATACCACGTGCTACCAATGTATAAGGATCCCCTTCACTTGCTTAATAAAATTTTCGTCTTGCCTATTGTTGGGTCACGTTTGGAGAGAGAGAGGAAGGAAAGAGAAACTTTTGGATCGGTACCCTAGGCTCAAGGTAAATCTTTCTCTCTCTTCTTTTCTTTTCTTTTCCCCTTTCTTCTTCTATCTCTTATTTTCGTTCTTCCTCTTCTTCTTAGTTTGAGCCTCCCTCAGAGGCCATGCACGACAGTGGCAGTGTCGCTCATGCCTCTTGCTTTTCTTTTTCCCCCTCCTCTGGGTTCACAGCTCGTGTATGGTGATGGCAGCACCATGCATGAGCTTCTTTCCCCTTCTGTCTCTCAGCGAGGCTTGCAGACGGTGCTGCTCATCGCTGTCCACAGGGGACTCCCCCTGTTGCGGGCCTATCGCAGACAGTGATGCCTATCGCCGCCTGCCAGAGGTCGTAGCAACACTTATCACCATCCATGAGCTTCCTTCACGTGCTCAGTGCCTATTGCCATCCATGAGCTTCTTTGGTGCGCTCGGTGCCTATTGCCGTCCGTAAGCCTCTTTCGTGCGTTCAGTGCCCATCACCATTCATAGGTTTCTCTTGCGTCCCACATCTATCACCATGTGCCTCGAAATGTACTATCGCCCCGCACTTCATAATTGGCTATCGCTATGCACTTCATAAGAGGCCATCGCCACCAGCACATGGGTGTGCTGCTTTCTCGTGTTGCCAACGGCGATGCCTAGCGCCACCTATAGTTCACTGCTCACCCTCTAGCCGTGAGCAGTAGTGTCTAGCACCGTCCTAGAGTTACTATATTGCTACTCCATGGTTGTGGGTGGCAACAACTAGAGCCGTCAGAACCCCATCTCTTCGCCATCTCATACCTTCTCTTCATCCTCTCCTCTTCTCACTTGACTGAGGATTCACTTTGTCTAGTACTGCCATAATGGTCTGGCTATCAAGCAATATTGCCATCACGCTGGTCCTAAGTACCATGCCTATCTTGCTGCCACACCATATTAGGACAGTCACATCAGCCTCGGTTTCGAGTAGTATTGTCATCGTGCTAGTCCTGAATACCTTGCCTATCTTGCTACCACTCCGAGTTAGTCACCGTCCGGCTATCATGCTAGTCGCGTCCCTTCATTAAGTTCTCTTCTCTTTTCGACCTGTATTCGAACCTTCCACTTCATCACCCTAATTTCTCACCTTCTTAGCCTTATGAAGGTGCATTGCTCTAAGACAAGGGTGGGTCCTTCGACCCACGTGTCTTGTAAATTAACCATAGTAGTGTTGTGTAGAAAACAAGGAGATTGTATGTCAAGGGAGGTGATTCCAAACCAACTGAAGCAGCTGGAGGGCTTTCCGTTGTGATATAAGAGGGCGCCCAGGCGAATCAACCCGAGTAAATCATAGACCCAGGTGAGGTTGGTCCCCACCTCACATCTAAAATTCCTCTCTCACTAGTTGGACACCTTCCCTTGTTCTGTGAACGAGCTTCTTGAGAGAGCTATCTCAGGTCTCAGGTATTCCTAACCCGAGACAGGTGTCACTCGATCACCTAGATCCAGGGAGGTGAGATCGAGGGACCTAACCAGTATCCCCTATAGCGACACAGTTTCCGAGAGAGCAGTCTCAGAACCAGAGCCACTGCACGTCCGGAACCCTGTAGCTGTGGTCTTCACACCAAGGACCGAGGTGAGATCGAGGTACCCAACCTGTAGTGTCGCTCATGCAATTGGCATCAAGGGATTTTCCCTTGATGCCGAAAGAGGAGGGGCAGTGAGCTTGAGTGCCCATGCCCGTAGATTTCCTAGGCAGGATTAGGATAACAGGACCAGCCATGCCACTTGAGTATGTCACGAGGGAGACAAGACCAGATGGTCTCTTGGCCCTTAGTGAGGTCGCGAATATGGGGATGTAGAAAAACCCAATCTAGATATTGAAGAGACAGTGGGATCCCATAGAACCTTTAGAGAGAGAAAAAAGAGAGGTTGGTACCTAAAAACAGCCCGAGCCAATGATAGCGTGATGTGTCCCTAGTGGAGGCACCAGTTGGTCGGACATAGTTCTTGAGGGTCGGGAGGGCACCCTCTCTCGGACAACCGCAGGTTTGCTCATGCGCGAGTGTGGAGACATGCACCGGTGTGGGGTGCACGGGCACAGGGGCCCCTGTGGGCGGATAAGCACGAACAACGAGAGATATTTTTGAAGATGGGGGTGCTTTGGGATGCTAGCCTTGCCCTTGGGGTTCGGGGGACACGTCCAAGCAGTCAGCCCTCTTAGAACAGTCATGAACTCTCCAGCTATGTACCAGCGCAGTTTGAACAAGGACTCTCTTCAGGCTCGCAACCTCTCTACTCTCTCTCTATCTCTTGGGACCAGTATGGGATCCAGCCATCCCTCTCATTTACTGTCCTCGCGAGGGGGCTGGTTGGCTGATGGAGGGGTGTGAGTGAACTGAGGCTTGGGACACGTGGGTTCGCTAGTGTCCATGCATCTGTTGGAGATGCGAGTTGCTGCGCGGGGCAGACGATGTGCCACGTAAGGGGGAGAGAGAGAGAGAGGTTTGGGCGTGACCCTATTTCGGAGAGATGAAGGAGGGGTCCGTGCACTTAGAAGAGTTTACAGACCCACGTGCTTAGGAGTATTTTCTCTCCCTCAAAGTTTTCTCTCTCCTCTCGACGGAATTAAGGACACAAAAGCAAACGACGAGGGGAACAACGTAATGCCTATGTTTTATAATGGATAAATACCCTGCCCAATAGTTTTTTGGCCTAAGTTCAAAAGGTGGTCCAAAAGTCTTTTTACAAGTAAGCTAAGCTTGCTTAAATAGAGGATTCATGAAACAGAGGTGAACACTAAAAAACAAATCTTAATTAAAATTTAATAAATTATAAATAAATCCCAAAATTAGGCATAATGCTTGAGATTTTTTTCACTTATGACGAAACCATCCCTACATGGAGGTCATTCCGCCATGGCCAGATCTTGGAATCTTTTTTTGCAACTTGTGGCAATGGTTTAGATGATTTGTCATAATTTCTTCATTATCCTTGCAATTCTAAGCATTTTGACAACCATTAATCGTGCTGGGGTGACCTTTTTCTCACAGGGTGGAAGTCCGGTCAGATTCGTGAACTTTGCTTGCTAATGCAGCTCAACTTGCAATGTTCTGACACTTGGCTCTGCTTGAAAATGAGAGAGGAGACAATCACAGTTATTTTACACAAATTTTGGGATGATTTGGTCTTGGTTTGTGTTTTTGCTTAATTTGGGACGTCACCAAAAAGAGGGATTCTAGCAACTAAGCGAAATTACTTCATCTGAGACCTGGGGACTTGTAGCCATCGGACCTTGGATTAAATGCAAGAGTTATACCACTTTGTAGCTCTTTGAGAGGTGGTTACATTGAACTCGTCCTTGCGGTGATCCAATGCTTGGATGTCAAGCTGTGCTTCATTCGATTTGAGGCTTCTTCTTATTAAACCCTATTTTTTTTCTAGCTTTTCAGGCACCTTCTTTTCAAAAGATAATTGACTCTAGGTCGTGCCACAGTGCATGCCTTACGTCAAAATGACGAGGCTGGCGTGATCTAGAACATATCTGGATCTGGGCTTTTCCTAGTTTCAGCAAAGGTGAAATGGGTCCTTGAAGCTGCTCACGAAACATGATGTCACAGTCTCCATGTTTGGGGACTGGTTTGGTGAATCCGCACTGCGCTAGTGTAAAACCCACCTATTGCGAGGCTGCATGGGAGTAGACGCCTTTCAGGTGGTCCGATTGAACCCAAATTTCGTCCCCCTGGGTTTTTCGACATTCTGAATGTTATGGCAGTGGTCCAGTATATTTTGAAGTCACTAACATAGGGCAACAGTTGTAAGGTCCTTCCTTGGTGTGATGGCACCGTACCCAAGTCGTATGGTTTGAGGCTTTATTTTATGGCACAACGTTGGCCTGCCTGTGTCTTGTGTACCCACAGGGCTAGGCTGTTTTCGGCTCTCTCCTTGTTCACGTGAGTGGTGTAAGTACGTCAAAAATGATGTAGAGCACTCACACGTCCATCCACCCTCATCTCTCACTCACTCCATGCGCCCTCATACCTATACCTCTATCTGCCCTTAACACCCTAAACCCATGTCTGCACCTATCTTCTCACCTCTCTCAGGCCCTCCACCCATCCACCCTATCATGCCCTACCTCCCATTTGCCCCTAGATCTTCATTAACCTTCATCCACCCCTAGCATGCACTAACCTCTACATGCCCCTAGCACGTACTTATCCCTGAACGCTCTATCTCATCACCTTCCCTAATTGCCCTTATTTTATACCATCTCGAACCACTCCTATCTATTACACCTACCTCTTTCATCCTCTTCTCTCTAATTCATACCTCTTTAATTCCTTCTTTACTTTATTTTATTTTTACTTTATAATCCTTCCATCGATCTCTCTTTGTTGGTTGGTTGCTTCCATCATTTCCTGAGCACTCGACTCAGGGTCATCCTGAGATAGTGTATTAGGGTCATAACTATAGGTTTGCTACTCTAACCACCTTCTCTTATAATGAAGTCGGGTCTCAAGAGACATTAATTCTCTTACACTCGGTCACTTGGGTTAAGGTCATCCTAAGTCAGCTTTCTTTGAAATTTTGGTTCTTTCACTACTCTAACCACCAAGTCACATAGTGCTTGGGTTGTGAGAAGCTTCCTTTCCTTCCACTTTCTTCTCTCACTTGACCACTTTCAAGGGACTCTTTGCTTTAGTGACATAGTTATAGGCTCAGTCCTGTAACTCCACTATCCAAATCCTCTGGGTACCAAGGCTTTGAGCCTAGTGATTTCTTTGTCTCTGGTAATACCACTTAAGAGAGGTTACGCTGGGAGGCTGCCTAATTTTATTTGGGTCGTCTCATCACTTCCTTCATTTTCTTCTCCATCTTCCCACCACCAAACTTTCATTTTCATTCTTTTCTTCTTACCTTCTTTTACTTCTCACCTTTATAAACCTTCTACTAGCAAAACTAGAGCCACTCACCCATACATAAAACGTACATCATAAAGGAGAATATTCTATTTGGACTTCATCAGCATAAAGAGAGATTTGAGGTGAAGTGTTGAGCCTCGAGAGGTGGCCGTATCCAAACCGTGCCACTGGACAACCAGAGGTCTTTTGTTAATTGATCTAAGAGGGCAATAGCCCGGACTTATCCAACGAACTTAAACAACGGTGAGGTAGGTGCTCGAGTCCATACCTCATCACATTAAAATCCTATCATAGTTGGACCTACCTATCCACACCTGACATCCAAGCCGCAGCGGGCTTGTGTAGGTCAAACTGTTGTTCCAGAGGGGGTCTATCGGACCCGGGTCCTAGAGGGAGCCCGGGCGAGGCAGATGTATAAGGACCAAAGTTTTCCCGGCCCTGGTAACAAAAACGGTGGTAGGAGTCAATTAAGAAGAGGTAACATCGTGTGAATTGTTTTCCAAATGGGGGGAACGCCATCTGTGAATGAGGAGCATCACTGATTGTGGAGAGAGAGAAAAGGGCAGCACCATAAGGGTAACACTGTGTGTGAAAAATCGCCGTCGTGCTTGAATTTGAGAAAGAACATCATCGTGAGAGAGATGGAGTAACACCGTGTGTGTAGCGTCGGCTGTGCAATGTCGTGTGCATCACGGTCGTGCATGGACAGTGAACGCCACCTGCTGAGTGCATGCTTCCATCCATGCCACTTGTCCAGTTTCACGCCACCTGGTTCCACTTGGACTGCCACCCAGCCACAGGGTACTTAAGACCTCTCCTCTCACTCTCATGCCACTTTACTTCCTCTTCATCTCTCTCTCTAAGACAATTTTGATAATTTGGAAGAAGCTCCCTTTCGCTCACCGTCAGAACTGCCATTGTAGGAATTGAAGAAGGCTGTGGAAGAAAGCTTTGGAGGCACTGTACACTTAAGGTAATTGGATTACTACCTTGTAGGTCCCTAAGTGTGAATTGATCATGAATTAGAATGTCAATGGTATGAATAGTAGCATAAGTGATGGAAGTTTATGCCCACTGTTATTTTCCAGCAATATACCTGGCATTTGCATGATTATGAGCATCAAATCTGCCTTGTTCTTCCTGAGAAGTCCATAATTTGGTGTTCTTAAGTACATACTTGAAAGTGGAAGGTTTATGTTAAGAATTAGCACAATTAGAGGCCATTTGGGTATCATATTAAGTAGAAATGTGTCTGTGCTGTAAATTTCTAGGAAGGCTTTATGTTCTTGCAATCCATGTTTGACCTATAAAACGACGTTCAATTGACCTCAAACCACCACTATTGGAAAGATATCTGAGTCTATTACAATGGTTATTTCAAATATTGCTCAAATTCTGTATCCATATAGAGTTATGCTTCAAAACACGACAGTAGGTCACTGTGGACAGTTTTAGTAAAACACAGAACTAATGTCTCTGATGTCAAGGGTTTTGACCAACCAAATGAGGTCTGTTTTCTTCCAAATTACCTGCATTTGAAATATTTATGAGTAATCTTGAAATCACATGTTACCACATTTTGAAATTCCTTCTTGATTGGGAGATATGGAATTAATTTTAAAGCCATGCCACTACTTTTTCTGTATAACAGATTTTTGATGGAATGCCTCCATTTCTTGAACCTTTGAGGGGATAAACGAGGTTCAATTTCTTTCAAACTACTCCCATTTGAAAGATAGGTGTGTCTACTATAAAATTGGTTTTGGAATCATCTTTAAATTCCAAACGAATTGAAAGTTATTACCCTATTTGTGATCTGACATCACCGCTTAAAATTGCAGGAAATGTGACATTGATAATGGAATTTTGCAATATTGATAATGTTATAAGGTGATACTGCTACTGTTATTTTGGGACACTGATATTACCATTCTATGATAATGATAATCTTATCAGGTGATACTGACACTATTATTTTGGGATACTGGTACTGACATTCTGTAATACTAATAATGTTATCAGGTGATATGGATACCGTTATTTTGGGATATTGATACTAACGCTTTGTGATACTGATAATGTTAATAGGTGATACTGAGATTATTATTTTGGGATGCCAATATTGATATTCTGTGATACTGATAATGTTATCATGTGTTACTGATACGGTAACCTTGTGAATATGATGCGAGGATTCTGTTATATAAATAATGATTACTGTGATATGTGCAATGAATACTACGTAGTGGGCCTTCCATTGGAAGTGTACTATCTGATACAGTTATAAGAATACTGCCATATGTGCAATGAACATTATGCAATGGGTCCTCGATTGGTAGCGTATTATTTGATTCTGTTATTTGAATATATGTGATATGTATAATGAATGTTACGCAATGGGTCCACCATTGGTAGTGAATATTCTGATTCTGTTTTTTGAACATGGATATCTGTGATATGACCACTACGCAATGGGTCATCCATTGGTAGTTGGGTACATTATACCTCGACTTCTATGATGGGGGTGAAGTCGAGAGGTGACTATAAGTAATAAGGGGGGTTGCGCCCCCAACTTATCATGGGCACTATGCATTGGGTCCTCCAATGGTAATGTAACGCCCTCTCACCAATTGATGTAAGGAGAGGGTCGTGTCTTGCAAGGCCACAACCTATCGAAGACCCCAAAGAATGCTGGGGATGTGTGCGTGAGTGAGGATATTATGAAATGGGACCTCCACTTGTCAATATCCTCCCTCCTTAGTGAGGGTAAAAGTCTTAAGTTGCAGGATTATTTAGCCTAATCGATGTGGATTCTACTTTGAGAGAAAAGAATTTGCTCTGTTTGTCTAAATTAATTATTCTGTATGAACATCTGTATTTGTGATATGCATAAATGTAAATGCCATCTTAGGAATACGTAATGCACTGTTAACTGAATCTTTCACTCTCTATGCAGCATTTATATGTACTCTGATGCATGATCTGTGAGGTCGGTGTGACTCGTGATGAACCATAGGCCATGTTATTATGCACATGCAAACGGGAATGCAAGAGTAGTGATTTACTTATTGGGCTTATAGCTCATTCCATCTTTCTTTTTTGTGTAGAGTGATAGTACCTAGCTGTGTGTGGCGAGTAGCAGATCGATGATTGCAGGCTCTTGGAGTCCAGATCTGTCCAAGTTTTCCTTCTCCCATAGTAAGTGTTTTGTGGCAAGGCCACGATGTTTAGATGTAATGAGATGAATGTCAAGTTTATAGGCCTTAAAATTTATTGTAAAGACTTGGATTTGAATGAAAGATTTAATGGTTTTAAATTATTTAGTCTTTTGTGCTTGTTGGCTGAGTTTTATTTCTTTCTCGTGGTTTGCTTTGATTATGCATTTATATCACGTGTTGATGCCGCTCTTACCTGAGTGACGTACGCGACCTCTGATCGCCATCTCGCACTCTGTCGCCCTCCGATGTGGGACAGCTGGGGTCATGGTGCGAGGTCGTGACATTTATGGTATCAGAGAAGCCAGGATAGGATTCTTGGCTTAGGAAGTTTAGAAGTGCTTTTAGAATAGGTTTGGGTAGATTAGTAACTAAGTGCTTGTGTCTTAAGTTGAAGATATCGGTGAGTTTGTCAGGACCTTGGGGGCCATGACACAAGTGATGAAGGAAGCTCTGCTAGCCCCATCTACCCCTGCCCCTGACTCAAGTGATAGTAACTTGATAGAGAAGTTTAGGAGGCTGACTCCTCAGACCTTCATGAAGCTTGAGGGAGTAGAGAAATCTGAGAGATGGAGAAGACAAGTGGAGAAGAATTTGAAGTTTTGAATTGTACAGATGAGCAGAGAGTAAGGCTAGGCACTTTCATGCTTGAAGGAGACGTTGAGCACTGGTGGAGCTCAGTGAAGCAGTCCTGGGAGGAGTCAAGAATAGAAACAAGCTAGGGAAATTTTCTAGAAGATTTTAATGAGAAGTACTTTCCTGATTCTTTGCGGGAAAGAAACGAAGTAGAGTTCATTGAGCTGCAGTAGGAGAATCTATCAGTGGAGCAGTATGCAGCCAAGTTTGTTGAGTTGTTGAGGCATGTGCCACAAACCATTAATATTGAGGCACAGAATGCGATGAAGTTCGAGAGAGGTCTTAGGCCAGACATAAGGGGGACAGTGATATCAACAAATCTTAAAACACTTCTTCCCATTGGTAAACTTAGTCTTGAAAATTGAGAGGGACTCTGAAGAGTCTCGAGCTGAAGGAAGCTGGAGGATGAGACCAGCCCCATTTGGAAGCTTGGGAAGAAAAGCTCGACCTCCTCCATGGAGGAACTTTAAAGGAAGAGAAAATCAGAGCGGCAAGAAGAATCAGAGGACATTACAGGGCAATGTAAGGGAGAATCAGCACCTGACATGCCCACATTGAGGGAAGGACAATCATTTGGCGGTTGAGTGTAGAAGGAAGATGGGGGCGTGCTTCAAATGTGGCAAGCCGAGCCATCAGATTAGAGATTGTCTAGTAAGGGGACCGAAGAATCGACCAAAGACTCAAGGTCAGGTGTTTGCCCTTATCGTGCAGGAATCTAAGGCATCAACCTCAGTTATCCGAGGTATGCTCTCTGTTTGTGGCATTGAAGCAAAAATTCTAGTCGATTCTAGATCTACACACTCTTGTGTTGCACCTCATTTTGCATGCCACATATATGTTAGACCTTCCTTGTGTGGCTAGACATTGGTAGTATGCACACCTATGGGGCAGTCTATAAAAACTGATAAAGTTTGTAAACATTGTAGGGTTTTGCTTGAAGGGTGTGGGCTGCATATAGATTTGATATTCTTATATATCCAAGACTTTGATGTTATTTTGGTAATGAACTATCGGTCCACACACCATGTTATAATAAATTGTCATGATAAGACTTTAACCCTTAGACGCCCAAACCAGCATGAGTTAAACTTTATTGGCATCAAAGATGTTTCCCCTCTGCATTTTATTTCGACTATTCAGGCTTCTCGTTTACTGGCTAAAAGATGTGTATGGTATCTAGCTTACTTAGTGGAAAATTGGGATGACCGGTCTATGTTAAAATAAATATCGGTGGTTAGGGAATATCCAGAGGTCTTTCCCAAAGAGTTAACCTCTCTACCCTCGGTCAGAGAAATAGAATTTAAGATATATGTGATCTCAGGCACAGCCCCTTATAGGATGGCCCAGGCGGAACTTAAAGAGTTAAAATAACAATTACAAGAGTTGTTGGAGAAGGGATTCATCTGACCTAGTGTGTCGCTCTGGGGTGCACCTGTCTTGTTTCTTAAAACGAAAGATGGGTCTTTGAGACTATGTATAGACTACCGCCAACTGAACCAGGTCACTGTAAAGAATAAGTACCCCTTACTTAAAATTGATGACCTTTCTTATCAACTCCAAGGGGCCCAAGTATTTTTTATGATTAACCTTCGATCAAGTTATCATCAGCTGCGAGTTTTTGGTAATGTTGTTTGGATAAACTAATGCCGCAACTATCTTTATGGATTTGATGAACGAGGTTTTTAGACCCTTCCTGGATGATTTTGTAGTAATCTTTGAAGATGACCTTCTGGTGCACTCAAGGAATCAAGAAGAACATGAACAACATTTGAGAATGATCCTATAGGCTCTAAAGGCAGAGAAGTTATATGCTAAGTTGGGGAAAAGCAAGTTTTGGCTTCCAAGCGTGGCCTTCCTTGGGCACGTTATTTTTAAAGACGGGGTCGCAGTTGACCTTTGTAAGATTGAAGCTGTACTGAAATGAGGAAGACCAAAAAATTTGACGAAAATCCATAGTTTTCTGGATTTGGCAGGATATTATAGGGGTTTTGCAAAAGACTTTACAAAGATAGTGCTTCCCCTGACTCGCCTAACCCAGAAGGAAGTAAAATTTATATGGTCAGATAATTGTGAGAAGAGTTTTCAAGAATTAAATAAGTGATTGACTAAGACCCCAATATTAACCTGGCCCGAAGGAAACAAAGGCTTTGTAGTTTACACTGATGCTTCCTAAAAGGGACTAGGATGTGTATTGATGCAACAAGGGAAAGTTATAGCCTATTCCTCCAAACAATTAAAGTCGCACGAGCAAAATTACCCAACTCATGACTTAGAGCTCGTGGTTGTGGTCTTTGCCTTCAAGGTTTGGAGACATTATCTCTATGGGGCCCAGTTTAAGATATTTACAGACCATAAAAGTCTCAAGTATTTATTTTCTCAGAAGGAGTAGAATATGAGGCAAAGGAGGTGGATGAACCTACTAAGCGATTATGACTGCACCATCAATTACCAATCAGGCAAGACCAATGTAGTGGTCGACGCTTTGAGTCGAAAACCCTTAATATCAGTTGCACATCTGATGGCCCGAGAAATGAAATTTATAGAAGATGCAGTATAGTGGCACCCGACACTACGCTATAGTAATGAGGTAGGAATAACTGCAGGTATAAAGGTGAAACCCCAACCCTTTCAGAAGATTCGGGTAGCACAAAAGACAGACCCCCAGCTAATGAAAATTCTTGAAGACTTAAAGAACGAAAGAAAGGATGATTTTTCTGTTGGTAGTGATGACTTATTAAGATTTAGAGAACGAGTATGTGTCCCAAGTGATGAGAATATAAAGAGGGAAATTTTAGAAGAGGCACAACACTCCCCTTATACTGTACGCCCAGGAAGCACAAAAATGTATCAATATTTAAAGAAGAATTTTTGGTGGAATAACATAAACAGGGGCACAATTTATTTCTAAATGTATGACCTGTCAACAAGTGAAGGTTGAACACCAGAGACTTGTCGAGCTGTTACAACCCTTGCCTATGCCTGAATGAAAGTGGGAATACATCGCTATGGACTTTGTGTCCGTTCTGGCAAGATCAAGCACTGAACACGACAGTGTTTGGGTTATCGTGGACCGATTTGCTAAGGCTGCTCATTTCTTACCGATCGACACTATCAATACCAGAGATAAACTGGCTCAGTTGTATGTCAAAGAGATAGTAAGACTGCATGGAGTACCTGTTAGTATTGTGTCCGACAGGAACTCTATATTTACTTCAAGGTTTTAGAGCGGTCTGCAATCTACCTTGGGGACAAGACTCACTTTTAATACTGCTTTTCATCCCCAAACTGATGGATTGTCAGAAAGTACCATTCAAACCTTAGAAGATATGTTGAGGGCTTGTGTTACAGATTTCAAAGGAAACTGAGACGATCACTTACCTTTACTAGAGTTTCCAAGCCAGTATTCGAATGAAACCTTTTGAAGCCCTATATGGAAGGAAGTGGAAGATCGCAGTCTCAAAACGGCTCAGAGTCAGCAGAAGAGTTACGCCCATAATCGTCATAAGGGCCTTGAATTTGAAGTAGGTGACTGGGTCTTTTTGAAGGTGTCGCCAACAAAGGGGATTATGAGGTTCGGCAAGAAAGGAAAGCTAAGTCCTCAATTCATCAGACCTTTGAAATATTAGAGAGAATCGGAGTGGAAGCATATCAACTGGCCTTACCACCCGAGTTGGCTAATATTCATAATGTCTTCCATGTTTCATTGTAAAGAAAGTCGCAGCCCGATCTGTCTCATGTCTTGAAGGATGATCCGATCCCAATAATGGATGACTTTAACTTGTGTTGAATAGCCAATTAAGATACTGGACAGAAGAGTTCAAGTATTGCACAACAAAAAGATTCCCTTGGTTTAGGTTTTATGGAAGTATCATTCGAGAGAAGAATCAACTTGGGAGCGAGAAGATGAGATCTAGGATAAATACCCTGATTTATTTAATTAGCTAAATTAACGATTTTGAGGACAAAATCTTTTCTAGCAGGGGGGGATGACGTAAGAACCAAAGTTTTCCCAACCATGGTAACACACATGGCGGTGGGAGACTGCTGAGAAAGGGGTAATGCCGTGTGTGAAGTGTTTTACAAAGGGGTGTCGTCTGTAAATGAGGAGCATCGTGAGCTTTGGAGAAAGAGAGAAGGGCAGTGTTGCGAGTGTAACACCGCAGGTGAAAAGTCAGTTCCACCTGTGAAGTTGAGAAAGAACATCGCCGCCTGTGAACAGAGAGATGGAGTAACGTCATGTGTGTAGCGCCAGCTGTGCAATGTCATGTATGTCACAGACGTGCAGGGACAGTGAATGTCACCTACTGAGTGCATGCTGCCATACGTGCCACTTGTCCAGTTGCACACCACCTGGTTCCAGACTTCCACCTAGCCATAGGGTACTTAAGCCCTCTCCTCTCCCTCTCACGCCACTTTACTTCTTCTTCATCTCTCTCTCTAAGACAATTTGGATAATATTGAAGAAGCTCCCGTTCCCTCACTGTTAGAACTGCCATTGTAGGAGTTGAAGAAGGCTTTGGAAGAAAGCTTTGGAGGCACTGTACACTTAAGGTAAGTGGATTACTACCTTGAAGGTCCTTAAGTGTGAATTGATCATGAATTAGCATGTCAATGGTATGAATAGTAGCATAAGTGATGGACATTTATGCCCACTGTTATTTTCCAGCAATATAACTGGCATTTGCATGACTACAATGAGCATCAAATCTATCGTTTTCTTCATGAAAAGTCTGTAATTTGGTGTTACTAAGTATATATTTGAAAGTGGAAGGTTTATGTTAAGAATTAGCACAATTAGAGGCAATTTGGGTAGCATATTAAGTAGAAGTGTGACTATGCTGTAAATTCCCAGAAAGGTTTCATGTTCTTGCAATCCACTTTTGGGCTATCAAACGAGGTCCAATTGACCTCAAAAAATAGCCATTGGAAATATATCTGAGTCTCTTGCAATGTTTATGTCCATATCTTGCTCAATTTATTTATGCATATAGAGTTATGCTTCAAAACATGCCAGTAGGTCACTGTGGACAGTTTTAGTAAAATATATAACTGATGTCCCTGATGTCAAGGGTTTTGAAAAACCAAATGAGATACGTTTTCTTCCAAATTACCACCATTTGAAAGATTTATGAGTAAGATTGAAATCACATGTTAACAACATTTCAAAATTCCTTCTTGATTGGAAGATATAGAATTAGTTTTAAAGACATGTCACTGCTTTTACTGTATAACAAATTTCTGATGGAATGCCCCCATTCCTTGAACCTTTGAGGGGCTAAACAAAGTCCAATTGCTTTCAAACCACACCCGTTTGAAAGATAGGTATGTCTAGTGTAAATGTATTTTGTAACTGTCTTAAATTCCAAACGAATTGAAAGTTATGACCTTATTTAAAATTTGATGTCACTGGATGAAATTGCAGGAAATGTGATCTTGATACTAACATTCTGTAATATTGATAATGTTATCAAGTGATACTGATACTGTTATTTTTGGATTCTGATATGGAAATTTTGTGATACTGATAATGTTAACAAGTGATACTGATACTGTTATTTTGGGATATGTATTCTGACATTCGATATTACAGATAATGTTATCAAGTGATAGTGATACTGTTATTTTGGGATACTGATACTGACATTTTATGATATTGATAATGTTATCAAGTGATACTGATACTGTTATTTTGGGATTTTGATACTGACATTCTGTGATGCTAATAATGTTATTAAGTGATACTAATACTGTCATTCTGGGAATATGACACTAGAATTCTATTATATGAATAATGAATATTGCGATATGTGCAATGAACACTACGCAATGGGTCCTCCATTGGTAGTGTACTATTTGATTCTAATATAAGAATACTGCCATATGAGCAATGAACACTACGCAATAGTTCCTCCATTGGTAGTGTATTGGTTGATTCTATTATTTGAATATCTGTGATATGTATAATGAACGCTACATAATGGGTCCGTCATTGGTAGTGAATATTCTGATTCTGTTTTATGAACACGGATATCTGTGATATGACCACTACGCAATGGGTCCTCCATTGGTAGTTGGGTACACTATAACTCGACTCTTATGACAGAAGTGGAGTCGAGAGGTGACTGTAAGTAATAGGGAGGGTCGTGCCCCCCATGTTTTCATGGGTACTACGCATTGATTCCTCCAATGGTAGTGTAATGCCCTCTCGCCTAAGGGCGTAAGGAGAGGGTCGTGTCTTGCAAGGCCACAGCCTATCGAAAATCCTAAAGCACGCTAGGGATGTGTGGGTGAGTGAGAATATTACTAAGTGGGATCTCCACATGTCATTATCCTGCCTCTTGAATGAGGGTAGAAGTTTCATGTTACAGGATTGGCTTAGCCTGATCGATGTGGGTTCTACTTCGGGAGTAAATAATCTGCTGTCTGTCTAAATTAAGTGTTCAGTATGAACATCTGACTGTATCTGTGATAGGCATAAATGTAAATGCCATCTTGAGAACAAGTACTGCACTGCTAATTGAATCTTACACTCTCTATATAGCATTTTTATATGTACTCTTATGCATGACCTTGCTCTGTGAGGTCAGTGTGACTCGTGATGAACCATAGGCCATGTTATTATGCACTTGCATATAGACATGAATGTAAGAGTAGTGATTTACTTGTTGGGCTTAGAGCTCATTCCAATATTTTTTCTATGTAGAGTGATAGTGTCTGGCTACGTGTGGCCAGTAGCAGATTGGTGATAGAAGTCGTTTGGAGTCCAGATTTGTCTGGGTTTTCTTCCCCCATAGTAGGTGTTTTGTGGCAAGGCCACGATGTTTTGATGTAATGAGATGAATGTCAGGCTTATAAGCCTTAATCTTTATTGTAAAGACTTTGGAGTTGAATGAAATATTAAATGGTTTTAGATTATTCAGTCTTTTGTGCTTGTTGGCTGAGTTTTATTTATTTCTCGTGCTTTTTTTTTATTTTGCATTTATATCACATGTTGATGCCACCCCCAACTGAGTGACGTAGGTGACCTCCGGTCATGATTCCGCAGTCTATCACCCTCCGGTATGGGACGACAAGGGTCAAGGGTCGGGGTAGTGATAGGATCTAGGCCTGACCACACGTGACAAAGTGTATCAGTCAATCAATATACTACCCAAACTGGGTAGCTTTTGAGGTCCTCACTCGTATCTGACTCAAAGAGGCTTTTAACTTCTTTACTCTCACTAGTCGTAGTTGAGGATCGTTTTTCTTAATGTCTTATACTCATTACTGGCAGTTCTCAAAAGCACCCCTCAACGGTCCATTCAGGGTAAAAAAAAACCCTCAACGGTTCTTTTGAGATTGATGACTTGACGGCCCTATTCTTGGGCCATTCATTATCTGGACCACTGGATGGCGAATGTGTGAGTGATGAGAAAGCCATTGAGTTCGCCAATGCTGCTCGTTTAGAGGATACAAATATGACCGAGGTGCTAACTTCTTTAACATCAGACATCAAGTCTCGATCAGAGCCCTATCTTACCATTGACACTAATCTCGCCATCATGGCATCCGAGCTAGCTAAGACCATGGTGGTCACCCCATTAGAAGAGGCTAGCTCTGACCAGGGCCTTTTGACATCAGATAGCCCACCGAATGAGAGATCTGATATGATGCTTGATTTTCTATGCGCTGGTCGTCAAGAAACAAAATGGGCCCAAGAAAAGTAATTTGAGGTATTTTTTTGGTAAAAGCATAAATTGAGGTACTTTTTTATAATAAAAAAAGTATTTTTTCATAAGATGAGGTATATTTTGGTAAAAAAATAAATTGCATTTTTCACACTAAAAATAAATTGAGGTATTCTTTAGTATAAAAATCAATTTAGGCAGTTTTTTGTAAGTAAAATAAATTGAAGTAACTTTTTGTTCGAAAAATAAATCCAAGTGTTTCTAATAATTTTACGAGAATCGTTTGTCTGTAACCATTCAAAATCATTATGAAATATCAATCACATCAGAGCGTTTCTGGGGGCGAATGCACTTTGAGTTCGATAAACGCATTTCTTGTGAAGTATGTGCTCGTGTATGCCCTATAGATCTCCCCATTGTTGATTGGAGATTCCAAACAGCTATTACAAGAAAACGATTGCTTAATTATAGTATTGATTTTGGAATCTATGTATTTTGTTGTATCTACGTCAAATATTGCCCCACAAACTGTTTATCAATGGTTATGTGCCTCGATCTCGCCCTCCGGATCTAGAAGATCGGGCAGCACACGTCTCGGGTTTTAGGAGAATTCAAGACTTTGAGATCGCTCTCTCAGGAAGCTCACTCAAGAGCTAGGGCAGGTATACCAATCGATGAGAAAGGAATTTAAGGTGGGTTCGGGGCTGACTCGGGCTGGCTCGCATGGGCGCCCTCGTAGATCATGAAGAAAGCCCCCCAGTTGTAGAATTGGTTCGAAATCACGTCCCTTGGCTTGTATTTTCCTGTTTCTGGAATCACACACACATGGTTAATTTTACAAGACAAGTGAGCCGAAACAGACCCCACCTTGTCTTTGAGAGAATGTACACGACTGTGCACATCCAAAAGAAGAAAGGGTATGAGCATAAGTGAAAGAAGAAGAAAGAGGTAGATAAGGGGAATTTTGACTTGGTGGCGAGACTAACACAACAGCTAAATCAGCAAGTGATTGACCCCGTGTGGTAGCAAGATGGGCACGGTAACTAAATTGACACAACAGAAATGCTACTAGATGTAAGAACAATCATCGGCCAACCTGGCACAATGGTTAAACTATTGTGGCAGTAAGGTGGACTGGCCCAACAGCAATACTGCTAGACAACGAGACCATCATGGCAATATTTGTCTCGGCCTCTCTTAGTCAAATGAGAGAGAAGAAAGAAGAGAGAGAAAGAGAGACATTCACAGTACTACATATATCTTGCATGTGAGAAGAAGACAAGATGAGCAATGAGAGAGAAAATAAAAAGAAGGGGAGGAAAGAGAGAAGGAAAAAAATGAAGAAGAAAGAGAGAGAAGTGAGCAAAGGAACATGGACGGTGATATGAGAGAAGAAAGGAAAGAACATGGACGGCGATGAAAGAGAAGGTAGGAAATAACATAGACGGCATTGAGCTTCTACCGTCCATGACAGAGGAGAGAGGATAGAGAAAACATAGACGACGATGAGCTCCCATTGTTCATGACAGAAGGGTAAAAAGAGAGAGAAAACATGGGCAGCGATGACCTCCCACTGTCCATGATAGAGGCATAAAAAGAGAGAGAAAACAAGGGCAGCGATGAGCTTCCACTGTCCATGATAGGGGAATGAAAGAAGAGAGAGAAGACATGGATGGCGATAAGCTTCCATCGTCCATGACAGAGGAATAAGAAGAGGGAGAAGACATGGACGGCGATGAGCTTCCGCCATCCATGATAGAAGAATGTGAGAAGAGAGAAGACATGGATGGTGATGGGCTTCTACCATCCATGACACACAATAGAGACGAAGAGAGAGAAAGCATGGATGACAATGTGCTTCTATCATTCATGACAGATGATTAAGAAGAGAGAGAAAACATGGATGGCAATGTGCTTCCACCGTCCATGACAGAGAGGAAGACAAGAGAGAGAGCACATGGACAACGATGAGTATCTGCCGCCGTCCATGATAGGGGACTGAGAGGGGAGAGGAAATGTGGGCGACGATGAGCATCCACCGCGCATAACAAAGGATTAAGAAAAGAGAGAAAACATGGATGGCATGAGCATCCACCGCTCGTGACAGAAAGGAAGACAAGGACACTTTGACAAGGACCCGGGCAGCCACTCAGGTTAAGGACCGGCTCACTGTTCATGTCCCTGAAGCAAGAAGACATCATGCTATGCAATAGACTCCACCATGCATGAATAGAGAGGAAGGAGAGAGGACAGAGAGAGTACGAAAGAAAAGAAAGAGAAAGGAAAGATAAAGAAAAAAAGGGAAAGTGGATAAAGAAGATCAAAGAAGAAATAGGAAAGAAAGATATAGACGAGAAGAGAGAGAAAGATAAAGATGAGAGGAGGAGAGAGAAAGAGAGAGATGAGAGGATGAGAGAGAAGGAGAGAGATGAGAGAAGAGAGAAAGAGAGAGATTTGAGGAGGAGAGAGGAGAGAGATGAGAGGAGTAGAAAGAAAGATAGATGAGAGGAGGAGAGAGAAAGTTACCTTCATCAAAGGGTACCGAACCTTTTCTTCTCTCTCCTCTCTCTCTCTCCAATACGTGCTCACAATTACAATGTAAAAGCTCTCAAACTTTATTGATTAGTATTGAAAAATCAAGGGTTTCATGACAATTGTGTTTAACATGTATGTATAAAATTGGGCCCAAACATGAGCGTATGCCCAAAAACTATCTAAATTGATGATAATTACAATTTAATTGCATTAAAAGAAATTCTAAAATTGGGTGAAAAATGGTTGTTTTGCCTCTGCCCAACAATAGATAGAATTTCAAAATAATCCCTGCTGCTGCCGTAGAACTTGCATGAACTTTCGTGGATGATTCGGGGTTACATTATTGTCCATTTGACTGAAAGATGATTGTTTTCTTGTTGGGCTTGGCATGACGATCGATTTGATACTAATTTCGAGGCACGGATCATGTTTTTAGGCCATGATCATCTGACTTGAAATTTGAATGAATCTTGAAAACTTTGGATCAATAGTGTGCTCGTTGCTTGATGTTTATTCATGGTTTCTTCACTGGATCACACAAATCATGCCGTCACAAAAGCGTGGCAGCAAATGCTGCTTGATTTTGTGCCCGAATGAAGATTTCACAACTTTGGAGTTTTGGCCAGAATCTGGAATTTCAGTACAGGAATTTTTCGTCACTTTATTGGTTTCATGTGCATAATCCGACCATTCATCATGTATGGAGTTCGAACCAGAGAGAGCCCTAGACCTTACACACACGACGGAACTAGTCTCATGTCAGTCTGATGCAGGAGCGTTGTGATTTGGCCCCTCGATCTAGGCATCTCCCTATTGATATTTCTGTAATATTCTTCATGAATCGGCAACTTCTTTCTAGCTTTTCTCCCTGGTCAATCATCGTTACGGGGCATGCCACATATTGAAATGCTCGTCTTGACGAGACGAACGCGCTTACAAAATTTAATCACTCTCCGACTCAGGAGGAATGAGATATGGGCCTCCAAAGTCACTATCCAAAACTGAGAAAAAGGTCACCATTATGGTGATTTGGTGTAGAGAGGACACACGAAAATAGTGTGTGGCCTACCCTTTTTTGGTATGTTACCCATAACTTTGTTCTGGAGTGCCCGATTAAGCAAAAACTTGACCCATAGGGGTTTTCAATTATATCAAATCCAATAGTAGCAGTCCCACAGCAATTTGACGCACCAAAAAATAGTTTTAGTTACGGGGTCTATTTCAGGATGTTAGCGATTGATTGTTTTTTAAATTACTTATTTGTTTGCACTACCTTAGACATGTCAAATTGCAATGAAACTTGGCAGGTGGCCTTTTTTAGTGCTTAGGAATATTGTAACCCATTCTGGGGCAATTTTTAGACTATCAAGAATTCCATTGTATATTAAGCTTTATTGATTGGCTTCCTCTGTATTCCGTATCAGGGACCAAGAAGCTAAAAAATGTCTTCAAAGAGATTGCCTTGCTGAGTGTTGTGCTTCATCAGAAGCGAGATTAACAACATTCGAAAAGTTTCCTTCACCTTTATTACTTTTTTCTTCCTAGCCACAGGACCACGTGAATGCCAAGGAGATCCACATAGTGTTGTAACCAGGATGCTCAGACGTGTGAATGTAATGTACTGGTCCATCCATGGAGACTTTAGGGCGAGAAGAGACTGTTTTAAGGGATCCTATCAAAGTCTTCACCCTCGCGTGAACTATTTGTGATTTTGACAGTTGAGGATTTTGTACGGACCTCGTTGGTCAGAATTAGGCCCATCTGATTACCAAGTGCCATGTTCAAGGGAATTTTTCCCATTTAGTCTGGGTTTTGTATCTTCAGGTGTCGATCCATGTTTTGAGGATTTTATTTTGTTTGTTCTGAATGGTCTGCTAAAGGGCCTTCTGTCGGCGTCATCTGCAATGTGCATCAGATATTCCTTGGCAGGTAAGGTACCTCAGTTTATCGATGTGACTGGCTTTGGGTATAACCCCTGCCCACTGCTTTGCAGTTTCAACAATCAAGAAACCTCTCTTCTTCTTTTGAGGTGAACCCTGAGGATTCAATCCAAAATGTTGCATCATAGGTCCAAAGTCATGGCTGACTTATCCTTCTTTAGGAACCTTTAGCATTTTGAAGTGTCTTAGTGACCTCCTGGGAACAATGCTCTTCTTCATGAGATTTGCCTTGCCTTCTTGGAGATTTTTCTGTTCTTCGAGTCCTTTTTGCAAATGGACTCAAGCTGTCAGAATCTATTCCTTGAAGCTCGTATTTTTTAGGTCCTGGTATTATGACACCACGGATTTTTCTCTTTGAGTGTGGGCTAAAGCTGCCTATTGAGGTGAACGCTACATCAACCTGTTTATAAGTCCAAGCATCCATTATAGATTTTCAGTTGAATTTGGAAAGCATTGTCGTAGAGACGATTTTACCAACTTCCTTTTATTTGGGTCTCCTTTACCCATGACCTTCTGGCCATGTCCATCCTTATTTTCCATTTTTTACTCACGATGCCTTTTGGTATTTTCATCGTGCTCGAGTTTTTATTCATAGAACTCTCTTACTCAAGGTTTCGTGACCATGCCCGTCCGTCATTTTTACTCATGGCATTCCCTTATCCAGGTATACACCAAGCCCGTTAATTTTTTTTTTTTTCATTTTTTCTTTTTTTGTGAAAGCGTGTTTAAGGTCCTCCGGGACGTGTGTGAAGCCTTTTAACATCATGCAGCCAAGATGTGCACTACAATTTAGGGTCATATAGCTGGACTATGGTGAAGATGGATGGCAGTCTGCGGAGGCCATGGAGTGAGTATGGTGGTGGTTTTAGCTCACTTTGGGGAGATGACACGATGCGACCTATGAAAGATGGATGATATATGATTGGAAGGTGAAAGAGTGGTGACCCACTAGCTTACGACAAGTATGGATGGCGGGATGGCTAGCCGTTTTGTGAGAATGAGTGAGACTCATTTGGAAATGATGAATGGTAATGAACGGATATGGATTTACTGGGGAATTATGAAGATGGTGTGCGCACATGTAAGGGTCGGTTTGGGAAGACGTGTGTTAAGATACATGTAATGGGCGTGTGCGCGTGTGTGGGGGCAAGTTTAAGGTCATGCCTCCTGGACCTATGAACGTCATGCGGCGAGGATGTGCACTATGGTTTAAGGTCTTATAGCTTGAACCATGGTTATGCAGTTTAGAGTCATGCAACTAGGACTATGCAGTTTTAAGGCCGTGCAACTAGACCTCCGCTACAGTTTTAAGGTCATAAAGTTTGGACCATGGTGCTATGCCTTTTATCATCATGCAGCTAGGATGTGAATTATGGTTTAAGGTCCTAGAGCTTGGACCGGGGCTGTGCAGTTTAAAGTCATGTAACTAGGACCACACAGTTTAAGGTCATGCAATTAGACCTCTGCTATAGTTTAAGGTCATATATTTTGGGCCATGCAATTTAGGGTCGTGCACCTAGACCAAGGCTGTGCAGTTTAAAGTCATGCAACTAGACCTCCGCTATAGTTTAAGGTCATATAGTTTGGACCATGCAATTTAAGGTCGTGCACCTAGACCAAGGTTGTGCAGTTTAAGGTCATTCAGCATAGACCGTGGCTGTGCAGTTTAGGTTCATGCAGAATGGACCATGGTTGTGCAGTTTAGGGTCATGCAACACGAACCATTGTGTGGGTTGCCTAGTAGGTGAGGCTCCATGGAGAATAGGTTTGTGGATAGTAATTTCACTCCCTAGGGATAAAATGATTAAGGTCAGCATGGGTTTTAAATGAAAAGAAGACTTCACTAAGGATTAGGGGACAAGTATGACTCTCTAAGGTGAAAGATGGTACTCTGTGGGGAATAAGCTTATAGAAGGATGGCAAGTCGTGGCCTGGGTGCAACTCCACTTGGTAACATGAGTCACGGTCTGGGTGCAACTCCACTAGGGATAATGATAGGACACACATAACAGTGACCAGATTCTAGCACATGCAGCGCTAGCACATACATAGCGCTAGCAAGAGGAGAGTAACACAAGCGACAATAGGCTTCAAAAGTAGAAGTATTGACACGTACGATGTTCAGCATGTTGGGAGGCAACACACCCGACGTTAGCATGCGTAGTGGCAACACACTATTTGAACGCATTTTTCTGCATCTTGGTCCCTAGTAGGAAGCAGGTCAATAAAGCCTATAAAAGAGTGGAAATTCCTGAAAGTCTCATAATGGCCCCAGAAATGGTCAAGATCTTCGTCAGCACTTCAAAAGACTACCTGCCAAGTTTCATCACGATCTGACATGTCTAAGGCAGTGAACACAAAGAAACAATTTCAGCAAAGAAGGTCTCTAACACCTTGAAACGGACCCCACAACTGGAAATACATTTTTGATATCTCAAATCACTGTGGGATCACTGCCATTGATTCTGGCACAGTCAAAAACCCCAATAGGTCAGGTTTTCTGCTTAATCGGACACTCTTAAACAAAGATATGAACAAAACATTGAAACAAGAGGGGTTGTGCACTATTCCTGTGTGGCCTCACTGCACCAAAACACCATTAAAGGTGGTTGTTTTTACAGTCATGGACAGTCACTTTCGAGGCCCATAACTCACTCGTTCTAAGTCGGATCGCTCCCAAATTTGGTGAGCATATTTGTCTCATCAAGAAGAACAATTCGATATGTGGCACGTTCCGAGACAATGTTCGAGCAAGGAGAAAAGTAAGAGAGAAGTTGCCAATCCGTTAAGAAGTTGTAGAAAATTCAGCAGCGACAAGCCTCACTCAATGGACCAAATCACGATGCTCGTACAATGAATCAATGTGATTTCTATTGTGTGCGTAAAGTCTAGGACTATCATTGGTCTAAACCCCATACATGATCGACGGTCATATTTCATGCACGAAGCCAAAGAAGTAACTGAAATTCTGGCTGTCGGATTCTAGAATTCGACCAAAACTTAATGTTACGAAATCTTCATTTGGGCTCCAAATCGTATCTCATTTGTTGCCACGAAATTGTGGCGGCATGCTTAGTGCGCTACGATAAAGAAAATCACACAAAAACATCAAGGAATGAGTGCATCATCGATCCATAGTTTTCAAGATTCAAGTAAATTTCAAGTCTCGTGATCGTGGTTCAAAACACGATCCATGGCTTGAAATTAGTATCAAATCGATCGCCATGTTGAGCCCTACAAGAAAATATTCATCTTTCGATCAAATAGGCATCAGAACACCTCGGGTCAGCCTTGGAAGATCATACAAGATCTCGAGCAACAACAAGGACTATTCTATAATTCTACACATTGTTAGGCAGGGGTAAAACAGTCCTTTTGCACCTTTTTTTAGAATTTCTTTTAATTCAATTAAAACTTAATTTTCAGCAATTAGGTCTAATTTTGATCAATCCACCCATGTTTTGGAACAATTCTAAATAAACAGGCACTGCCTCATTGTAAAAAGGAGGGGGGGAGAAAAACAAAACAGTCGATTCATTCTTTGAAGATTCCATAAAATTTCCATTCTTGCTTGAGCCTGTGAGTACGTCTTGGAGAGAGAGAGAGGACTGAGAAGGAAAGGGTCAGTACCCTTCAGGCAGGCAACTTTCTCTCTCCTCCCCTCTCTCTTCTCTCTTCTCTCTCTTCTCCCTCTTCTCTCTCTTCTCTCTTTCTCTCTTCTCTCTCTTCCTCTCTTCTCCCTTTCTCTCTCTCTTCTATCGCTCTTTTCTCTCTCTTTCACTCTCTCTCTTCTCTCTCTCTCTTTCTCTTCTCTCTTTCTCTCTCTTATCTCTCTCTTTTCTCTTTCTTCTCTATCTTCTCTCTCTTCTCTTTATTTTTCTCCTCTCTATTTCTCTCTTCTCTCTCTTTCTCTCTCTTATCTCTCTTTGTCTTTATCTCTTTCTCTCTCGTATTCCCATCTCTATCTCTCTCTCTCATCTTCTCTTCTCGTCTCTATCTTTATTTGTCCCCTTCTAATTCAACTGGCAAGACTTAACATCAATTGGTCTTCTCTATCTTCTTTTGTCAACTGGCGAGACCTAGCGTCGGTTGGTCTTCTCTATCTTCTTCTATCAACTGGTGAGACCTAGCGCTTGTTGGTCTTTTCTATCTTCTTCTGTCAACTAGTGAGATCTAGCACCGGTTGGTCTTCTCTTTCTTCTTCTGTCAACTGGCGAACACTGGTTGGTCTTCTCTATCTCCTTCTATCCACTGGCGAGACCTAGAGTCTGTTGGTCTTCTCTATCTTCTTTTGTCCACTGACGAGACCTAGCACCAGTTGGTCTTCTCTCTTCTTCTATCAGTCGGTGAGGCTTAGCACCAATTGGTCTTCTCTCTCTTCTTCTATCAGTCGGTGAGGCCTGGTGTCGATTGGTCTTCTCTGTCTTCTTCTATTAGTCGGTAAGACCTAGCCCCGGTTGGTCTTCTCCCTCTTCTTTTATCAGTTGACAAAACCTGGTGCCGATTGGTCTTCTCTCTCTTCTTCTGTCAGTCGACGAGACTTAGCTCCGACTGGTTTTTCCTCTCTTCTTTTGTTAGTTGGTGAGACTTAGCACCAACTGGTTCTCTTCCTCTCTTCTCATCTAACACATTCAGCGAAGCTTAACATCGACTGCTGCCTCTCTTCCATCTCCTGAAACAATCGGCAATGTCTAGCGCCTACTACATCTCCTCTTCCTTCTTCTCCCCCCTCTCTTTCTTCTTCTCTTTAACCATTCCTCTGTTACTCTTTCATTTGACCAAGAGGGTTGAGGTTAGCATCTGATGGTAGTCCTGTCATCTAGCCGTAATGTTGTTGCGTTAGGTTCGCTTGGCCCGCTTTACTGCCATGAATATCCAACCATTATGCTTAGCTAATCGATATTGACAATAACGTCTAATAGTGATCCCATGAGGTGGCCTCAGTTACCGAGCCCGTTTCGCTACCATGTTATGTCAATTATCCACCACCCTAGTCACTGCTTTGATCTTCTCACTTGGTCGAATTCTTCTCTCCCCTCGTCTTTCTTTCTTCTTTTTTAATACGTATGCTTGCGGATGTTCATCAAAGAGGAAAAGTGTGAGGCCTGACCCACTTGTCCCGTAACCTTTGCCATATATGTGTGTGATTACAAGAAAGCAGAAAATAAGAAGAATACAAACCAAGGGAGGCGATTCCGAACTAGTTTCATTACTGGGGAGCTTTTCTCGTGATCTAAGAGGGCATCCACGCGCGTTAGCACGAGTAAGTCTCGAATCCACCTTTAAATTCCTCTCTCACCAGTAGGTAACACCTGCCCCCATTTTCGAACAAGGTTCTCGACGATCTCAGAAACGTCCTGGGTCTTTGTCACACCCCAAGAATTTACAATACAGATATTCCTGAGATGTGACAGTCAAAACATATATACATCTCTTGATAGGACAAATTTACAGTGGCGAATTCTTACAAGTTAACAAAAGAAAGTTAAGCTAGCACAATAATAATATCTTCCAGAGTTGATCCCCGACGAGCACTCAAAATGAAACTGCAGTTATCCTGAAAAATGTTTACTATAGTTTGATGAGTTTGGCTACTCAGTAAGTGATCATCATAATCCTGAAAATAATCATGGTTGAAAGGTATCAATATTTTCAAAAAGGAGATCTATCAACAGAAATGCATCAACAGTTTCTCTTTCAATAAATGCATAATTAAATATAATTCGAATAATTGAAATACATATAACACTTTAACGGCAGTGCATAATTCAAAGGATTTCACAAAATACCCTACTGGCATCTCAAGTAGGTCACCTATATACCCCATCAGCGTCCTGATGGGTCCACTTAATCTCTATCGGCATCCCAGATAGGTCCACTTAATCCCTGCAGGTCCACTTATACCTCACCGGCGTACCGGATGAGTCCACTTAATCCCTACTGGCGTCCCAGATAGGTCTACTTATACCTCACCGGTGAACCGGATGAGTCCAGTTGCATACTTAAAATATTTCTAAAACAGCAATATCATGTACTCAACATATCACTGAAATCACTAATATGAAATTTACAGAAACCATTAATAATAGTTGCTTTTAATAACATTTCAAAAATAACCAATCAAATATTTTGGGCTCAAATTTAGAAAGGTAGCAGTTCATAAAGACATTCTAGCATAATTGCCAATGTATAGAAAAACTCTTATAGAAATTCAAGAATACGGAGTTATCACAATTTATAGGATGTCAATTCGCAAATAAACATTTCACAGACAATGCTATAATCAATTGCAAAAATATCCAATTTCAGATAATAAGGCAGTCATTTACACATGAATTTTACAATGTCTAAATATAAAAAAAGCACTAGAAAAAAATCTCATTATTTTAGTAAAAGCAGAATTATCACATTTATTTTTAATAATTTTACAGTATCTAAAATTTTCTAACAATAAACAAGAAAAATAAATAAATTTATTTCTAACAATTTACAACATTTTAAATTTCTAACATAGATAAAATATCACAATTTTATTCAAAAGATTATTTTTCAAAATAGTGAGGTCGCGTGCGCATAAAATTTATTGCGCCTAAAATTCATGATAATGAGCAGAAATAATTATTTCATTTCATTTTTTAAAAGAACGGATTATTTTTCAAGATAATGAAGTGACTTACACACAAAACTTATAAAATAAAGATCCTAGACGAAAATATCACTATTTATTAAAAACAGACTATATTTCAGGAAGATGATGTCCCTTACACACAAATATTTGAGAGGGAGCTTCCGATAAAAATTCGGCTAGAGAGAGGAGTTCACTGTGTTTCGATCAGAGAGAAAAATCTCATAAGTTTTCTAAGGTAGGAGTCCTCACCTCTCTGAATTTAAATTCTACTAATATATTATTTTATTCTTTTATTACGTTACAAGTGTGAGCGTTAGCTTACGCTTTAAACGCCTAAAGCCCACATCCTTTAGTGGACGTGGCAAGAGCAAGGAAGCAAGAAAGCTTTTAAACCAAAAGCTTTTAAAAGTAACGATGGTCCCTAAGGACCATCATATTCAAACGAATTGTCATGTATTAAAAGTTTCTTCTTTTTTTTTTCTTTTTTTTTTGAAAGTTTAAGATTGTTGCAGTCTTCCCTCGAAACCCGAGATGCGTGCCACCCAATCATCCAGATCCGAAGGGCAAGAAGGAAGCTAACAAGCTTGATGACTCCACTAGGGACTTACTACCCCTTAGTCTAATCGTTCTTGTTTGGCTAGTTTCTTCTATATCTGCTTTCATTCTCTTTTCACATTCTCTTATGGCTGCTTTTTTTTTAAACCCATTTATCCGAGTTAGGGATTTTCTTATCCCCATATTCGAGAGTGTCCCTAGGGAACAAGGTCCTTCGACTTTGTTCTGGACCATCCTCTTAAGCAAACACCTCTTGTCTGGCTCCCAGGTCTTAACTTGGACAGGTGTGAGGAGGGACTTGAAGGTCCGTCACTCCCCATCTCTTCACTCTGATGGAAACTCCACCAAGGTGCCTTGTAGGGGCGGCACTTATGTTGCCCCACACAGCAGGCACCCAGCCACCGGCAAGTCACTTACCAGTGTTCTAAAGGTATGTCAGAAGGCCTCTCGGTCCCTTTCTGTGAATGGCAAGCAAGCTGCCATTTCTTCTACGGGTCGCCATAAGTCCACCACTCGTATGCCTACACCGTTGGTATCTATCCCTAAAGGCTCAACACATCGAGGCGAAATCCCCACGGTCTTCACCCCTCACACACACCACAAGGCTCGTGTGTCACCCACTCGAGTCACACCTCGGGGCAACCCTTTTGTTGCCTCGAGACCATGTTCAAGATCGAACCTTTCAAGGTCAAATCCTACGCATGTCACTCTTGTGTATCTCACTGCTCGAGGCAACGCCATTATTGTGCCAACCCGAGTGCACATGAGATGACCTTCTCGTCCTCCTCCTATGCACACACAAGCGCACCCTGTAAGGAACCAGCCTGCACCTATTCTCTTACAGAAATCTGCTCGTAGTTCTCAGTCTCTTAAGGCAAGATCACCTGCACGAGCTCTGGTGGACCCCCAGGTCCCCCGTGATTCTTCATCAAGGGGCGCACATGCGTCACCATCTCAGACGTCCCCTCATCCTCAACTCAAGCCTCCTCATGAGTCGACCCTGCTCCTCCTTCATCGAGCAAGTACCTTCAACCTTGGTACTCGAAGGTTTTCCCCAAGAGTACCATCCAAAACCAGCTCCAACACTTTGGTCATGTCTCTGGAGCTCATAAGAGAGCTCGGGGCATAGACCTCACAGAAGATCGAGTCCTTCATCCTCCCCGGCCCAAGATGACTCCAGTTCCTGGCCCTCATCCATTGCCACACCTGATGGAAATAGCTCTCTCCTATGCAGGAAGAGTTGACCAGCTACAACCTAGATCACAGTTTTGGTGCGAGGTCCATCAAAACCTTAAGGCTAAATGCGATTGAGGTCTGCGAATTTTGACTAGGGAGGTGACCAAGGCAGTCAAAACAGCTAATTTTAATGACCCTCTTCACCTGAATCCCTTCTACCCCCTTCAGACAATGAATCCTAAAGAAGAGCTTAATGAGCCTTGTGTTGTGGTTACTGTCGCAGAAGAAGACCTAGCCACTCAATAGCCATGGTCCCAAGACCGTCGTGAACCGGCTCCTCAGCCATGATCCCAAGAGCGTCGTGAACCGGCTCCTCAGCCATGGTTCTAAGACCGTCGAGAACCAGTCCAAACATGATCTGCATACAAAAGTCGAGTTTAGTCAGGGCATGCTGACCCCTTACTGACTGACCTACCAACGTCAAGCTCACAAACCCTCTATTGCCTCTAACGTTGACCCCCATAATGAAATAGTCAGCGTAATGATCGTAAGCAAGCCCAGCGATGCGCAAGAGGTTGCATGAACAAGTTTGAGGATATGGTGCATGCAATGATGGAAGGATCGATCGTATTGATGCTGCACGCCAGTCAGCTAACCAAGAGGCCAATTCCCATTAGTTTGATGGTGTACCTCCACTTTCCAAGGACAATGGTTCACCTCCAGCAACTGTTTCCTCCACAACGGTTCACCTCCTGTAGCCGTACGGCCCACCTCCTACAATTGTTCGTGTTCAGCTGGAATTGCTCCCACACGGCAGAAAACTCACAAGAAAACATTCTCGCCTACGTCTTTTGGTCTGGACCTCACCAAGAAACCTCTGCGACACCACTAATAGTGTCGAAAAGTGGAGATAACCGCGGTAAACCTCTTGAAAGTGCCCGAAAACTTCTACAACACCACGAGTGGTGTCAGAATACTACCACAACCGCCGGGACACCCCTTAAAAATTCCCTACCATAAAGTAAAACAACAGCTGAAATTCCTTCCCTTTTATAGAAAACTTCCCGAAGGACTCTCCTTTCCCTGCTACTCTCGCTGCAACTTCCCCAAATTCTGGGCAAAGTCCGCACGCCGAAGGTCTTCTCTACAAAACCCTTGCCAGGATCTTGCTGTCGGACGAAGAACCTTCCCTGCAGAGACTGTTGCTGAAGTCCCACTGCTCGCTAGAAACTTCAATCGAGGTCTCTCTCCTCACATTTAAAGAAAACTTACATTTAAGTTTTTTTTACCCTTGGTGAAAAATAAGGGAAAATGAGGTTTTAACCCCTTATATAGACTACACTGCCCTCAAAAGCCCTTTCACAAACTCAGAATTCTAGTTGCATCCAAGGGAAGCCAAGCAAAAATGAGCCGGGTTGAGCTTCGACACAAGGCACAAGGTAAATATCATCGATCCATACCCAGCGCCGGTTGACGTAGTGCCGGGTGAATTTTCAAGCAACTCTAGTGCTGGTCGACTTTGCGCCAGGTGTATTTCTAAATAAAACCTTAATGCTGATTGACTTAGCACCGGGTATGTCTCTAAAATGACCCTAGTGCAGATTAACTCAGCCTCGGCTGGCTTCAGATAATACCACGGGTCATTCACAATGACAGCTGAATAGCGCCGGTTGTGTTTTGAGCACTCAGTTCCGGTTGAATATTCGCAATAAACCATCAGCGCTACACATGGCGCCGACCGTATTTCAAGCAGTGTATGCCTTACCACTATCTCTAGTGGAGTTGTACCCAAGCCAGGATGTGTCATCTCTAATGGACTTGCACTTAGGCTGTTGAACCTAAACTGTGACTTCCCCAATGGAGCCAGGAGCTGTCCCTCATCCCCCATTACGAGTCACACTCATACTACAGCCCATCATCCCCAGTGAAGTCAGGTTCATTCTTACTTCCCCAATCCTCAGTGGGTCAGCTTCACACTAAGCTACCTTAACCCCATGGAGTCAGATTACCTATTATAGAGTCTCATCTTTCACCTAGAGAGTACCCTTACCTCCTTAAAAACCACAACGAGGTCCACTTTTGCTGATCATTCTTCATCAGGCCACCATTTTCATCTGAGCCCTCAGTTTTTTATTGGTCTTAGCCATTTTATTCCTAGGGAGTTCGATTACCATCCAAAGACATGTTCCCTGTGAAGCTCCACCTACATGGTGACCTACACAATGGTCAAGATGCACGACCCTAAACTGCATAGCCGTGGTCTAGATGCACGACCCTAAACTAAACAGCCAGGGTCTCATTGTACGACCCTAAACTTCTCAGCGTTGGTTTATATGCATGACCCAAAATTGCTCAGCCTCGGTCCGTACTGTGTGACCCTAAATTGCTTAGCTTTGGTCCATACTGCATGACCCTAAACTGTTCAGCCTCCGTCCATATTGTACGACCCTAAATTGCTCAGTCTCGGTCCATACTGTGTGACCCTAAACTGCTCAGCCTTGGTCAATACTGCATGACCCCAAACTGCTCAGCCTCAGCCCATATTGCATGATCCTAAACTCTTGGCCTCGGTCCATATTATATAACCCTAAACTACTCAGCCTCAATCCATACTGCATGACCTTAAACTTCTCACCCTCGGTCCATACTGCATGACCCAAAACTACTCAGCACCTTGGTCTGAACTATATGACCTTAAACCGTAGCGGAGGTCTAGTTGCATGACCATAAATTGCATGGTCCTAGTTGTATGACATTATACTGCATAACCATGGTCCAGCTGTATGACATTAAACCATAGTACATGTCCTAATCGCATCACAATAAAAGGCTCTGCACAATGGTCCAAACTATATGACCTTAAACTATAGCAGAGGTCTAGTTGCACGACCTTAAACTGCATGGTGCTAGTTGTACGATTTTAAACTACATAACCACGGTCTAGATGCATGACCTTGAACTATAGTGCACGTCTTGGCCGCATGATGATAAACTGCTTTGCCCAGGTCACGGAGGCATGACCGTAAACTTGCCCCCACGTACACGCACAAGCCTTTACGTGCACTTTCACGTGCATCTTCCCTAACCTACTAGTTAGTGTGTGCACACCTCCTTCATTACCTCCCCAGTAAGTTCATTCATTTCATCACTATACATCGTTCCTAAGTGAGTCTCACCCATGCTCACAAAAAGATGAACCAATCTACCATCCATACTCATTGTAAGTTAGTGGGTCACCATCATCCACCCTCATTTCATACATCTTCCATCTCTCATAGGTAACCTCAAGCCATCTGCCCAAGTGAGTCAAACCACCACCATACTCACTCCATGGCCTTCATAGACTGCCATCCATCACCATTACGGTCCAGTTGTATGACCTTAAACCGTACTGCACGTTCAAGCCACATGACGTTAAATTGTTTCGCACCGATTCTCACAAAAAACATAAAAAAAGAAAAAAAAAAAAGAATAATGGGCTTGGTGTATACCTGAACAAGGGAACGCTGTGAGTAAAAATGACATATGAAACCATGAGTAAAAGAGTTCCGTGAATAAAAACTGGGCACGGTAAAAACCCGAAAGGGTGAGTAAAAATGGACGAAAAGGGTGGACATGGTCGAAAGGTCATGAGTAAAAGAGCCCCAAATAAAAAGAAGTTATTGAAAACCATCTCCACGGTGCCGCTTCCTAAGTTCAAGTGAAAATCTGCAAAGGATGCTTAGACCAATAAACAGGTTGATGCAGCACTTGTCTCAATAGATAGCTTCAACCCTCACTCAAAGGAAGAAAATCCTTGGTGGCATAAAATCAGGAATCCAAAAATATAAGCTTCAAGGAAAAGATTTCGACAGTCTGAGTCCAATTGCAAAAAGGACTTGAAAGACAGAAGACTCGCCAAGACGGAAAGACAAGTCTCATGAGGAAGAACATTATTCTCACGAGGTCACAAAACACACTCTACAAACAAACACTACAAAGGCAAGAAACTGACAAAGTAAGGAGAGAACCTGTTAGAGACTTCTGCTCACCTAGTCGACAGGCCTAGACCTTCGGGACCGGCTAATAAAACATCCCCGACTGAACCCCATAGACGAGACCCAAAGTGGTACTCTGAACGTTAAAAGAAAACTTGGTGTAGGAGCAACCAGCACCTACTAAAGCAAACCAATGAACCCATACCAAATGGGAACAATGCCCTCCACCATTGCACTCAATTGTCAGATGGGCCCGCTTTTGACTGACGAGGTCCGTACATAATCCTGAGATTCAGAATCACAAATAGTCTGCATGAGGTTGAGGACTTCGACAAGATCCCTCAAAAAAGTAACTTCTCCCCTTAAAGTCTCCATGGACAGACCCACGAACAATGCATCCCTACGTTTGAGCAACCTAGTTACACCATTACATGAATCTCCTCGACGTTCATGTGGTCTTGTGGCTATGAAGGAAAAATGTAAAATCTAAAGGAAACATTCCGAATGATTGTCCTTTTCACTTCTCTTCAAGCACAACATTTGGCGGGGCAAGCTATTTGAACGTATTTTTCAGCATCTTGGTCCCTAATAAGAAGCAAGACAATAAAGCCTATAAAATAGTTGAAATTCCCAAAAGTCTCAGAATGGCCTTAGAATTGGTCAAGATCATAGTCACATGCCAAGTTTCATAGCAATCAAACATGTCGTAATGAACACAAAGAAAAAATTTCAGAAAAATTGGTCTCTAACACCCTGAAACGGACCCTACAACTGGAACTACAATTTCAGTGTCTCAAATCACTGTGGGACCACCGTCATTGGATCCAGCATGGTCAAAACTATGGGCAATTTTTGGCTTAATTGGATGCTTCAGAACAAATATATGAGCAAAATATTGAAATAGGAACAGTTCGCATAGTATTCCAGTGTGGCCTCACTGCACCAAAACACCACTAAAGGTAGCTATTTTTACAGTCACTAGCAGTCACGTTTGAGGCCCATAACTCACTCGTTCCAAGTTAGAATGCTCCCAAGTTTGGTGAGCATATTCGTCTCATCAAGACGAACAATTCGATATATGGTATGCCCCAAGAAGATGTTCGAACAGGGAGAAAAGCTAGAGAGAAGTTGCCAATTCATGAAGAAGTTGCAGAAAATTCAACGGCAACATGCCTCGCTCGATGGACCAAACCACGATGCTCGTGAACCGGATCAATGTGCAACCAATTCCATTGTGTGCGTAAGGTCTAGGATTATCAGTGTTCCGAGCCCCGTACATGATGGATGGTCAGATTTCATGCACGATGTCGACGAAGTAACTAAAATTCCAGCCTTCGGATTCTTGATTTCGGTAAAAACTCAAAAGTTGTGAAATCTTCGTTCGGGCTTGAAATCGCATCCTATTTGTTGCCACACAATCGTGATGACATGCTTAATGCACTACGATAAAAAAATTACAAAAAAAATCAAAGAACGAGTGCATCATCAATCCAAAGTTTTCAAGATTCAAGCAAATTTCAAGTCTCGTGATCATGGTTTGAAACACAATCCATGGCTTGAAATTGGTATCAAATCAATCGTCATGCTGAGCCCTACAAGAAAATATTCATCTTTCGATAAAATGGGCATCAAAACACCCTCAGGTCAGCAATGGAAGATCATACAAGATCTCAGGCAACAACATGGACTGTTTTGAAATTCCACACATTGTTAGACAGGGGCAAAACAATCATTTTACACCCTTTTTCATAATTTCTTTTAATTCAATTAAAACTTAATTTTAAGTAATTAGGTCTAATTTTGATCAATCCACCCATGTTTGGGCACAATTCTATATAAACTAGCACTGCCTCATTATAAAACGGGGGGGGAGAAAAACACAATAGTCAATTCGTTCTTCAAGGATTCAATAAAATTTTCATTCTTTCTTGAGCCTATAAGTACATCTTGGAGAGAGAGAGGAAAGGGAAGGAAAGGGTCGGTACCCTTCAGGTAGGTAACTTTCTCACTCCTCCCCTCTCTTCTCTCTCTTCTCTCTCTCTTCTCTCTCTTCTCTCCCTTTTCTCTCTCTCTTCTCTCTCCTTCTCTCTCTTTCTCTCTCTTCTCTCTCTTTCTCTCTCTTCTCTCTCTTTCTCTCTCTTCTCTCTCTTTTTTCTATCTCTTTCCTCTCACTCTTCTCCCTCTCTCTTTTCTCTCTCTTTCTCTCTTCTCTCTCTTTCTCTCTCATCTCTCTTTTTCTCTCTTCATCTTTATCTCTTTATTTCTCCTCTTCCCATCTCTATCTCTTTCTCTCTCATCTTCTCTTCTCGTCTCTATCTCCGTGTGTCCCCTTCTAACGCAACTGGCAAGACCTAGCGCTGATTGGTCTTCTCTATCTTCTTCTGTCAACTGGTGAGACCTAGCATCGGTTAGTCTTCTCTATCTTCTTTTGTCAATTGGCGAGACATAGCACAAGTTGGTCTTCTTTATCTTCTTCTGTCAACTGGGGAGACCTGACGCCGGCTGGTCTTCTCTATCTCCTTATGTCAACTGGCTAGACCTAATGTCGGTTGGTCTTCTCTATCTTCTTTTGTCAACTGGCGAGACCTAGCACCAGTTTGTCTTCTCTCTTCTTGTGTCAGTTGGTGAGGCCTAGCATCTGTTGGTCTTCTCTCTCTTCTTCTATCAGTCGACGAGGCCTAACTCCAGTTGGTCTTCTCTATCTTCTTCTATCAGTCGACGAGACCTAGCGTAAATTGATCTTCTCTCTCTTCTTCTATCAGTCGACAAGACCTGGCACTAGTTGGTCTTTTCTGTCTTCTTCTATCAGTCGATGACATCTGGCACCAATTTTCTCTCCCTTATTCTATTAGTTGGTGACACTTAGTGCTAGTTGTTTCTCTTCCTCTATTCTCATCTGACACAAGCCTAGAACCGACTGCTTCCTCTCTATCCCATCTCCTGAAACAGTCGGCAATGTTGAGCGTCGACTGCATCTCCTCTTCCTTCTTCTCCCTCCTCTCTTCCTTCTTCTCTTTGCTTCTGTCTATTCCCTTCTTCTCTTTAACCATTTCTATGCTACTCTTTCGTTTGATCAAGAGGGGTTAAGGTTAGCATCTCAAGCCAATTCTGTCGTCTAGCCATAATGTTGCTGGGCCAGGTTCGCTTGGCTCGTTTTGCTGCTACGACAGACTGACCATTGGGCTTAGCTAATGGATATTGGCAATAATATCTAGTAGCGATCCTGTGGGTCGGTCTCAGTTACTAAGCCCGTTTTGCTACCACGTTATGCAAATTATCCCCAGCTTAGTCACTGCTCTGATCTTCTTGCTTGGTCGAATTCTTCTCTCCCTCACTCTTTCTTTATTTTTTTTTAATACACATGCTTGTGTATGTTCATCAAATACGAAAAGGGTGAGGCCTGACCCACCTATCCCATAACCTTTGTCATATATGTGTGTGATTATAGGAAGGTAGAAAATAAGAAGAATACGAGCCAAGGGAGGCGATTTCGAGCTAGTTTCATTATTGGGGGGACTTTCTTCATGATCTAAGAGGGCACCCACGTGGGTCAACTCAAGTAAGTCTCGAACCCACCATTAAATTCCTCTCTCACCGGTTGATAACACCTGCCCCTTTTTTTGAATGAGGTTTCCAAGAGAGCGATCTCAAAAACATCCTGGTTCTTCCCTTGAAACCCGAGACGCGTGTCGCCCGATCATCGAGATTCGAAGGACGAGATCGAGGCATCTAACTACACACATGGCGATAAACTTGAGAACGCAATCGGCGCAGTTTCTGAGGACACAGTTAGTGCTAGGTCATTTAAAGCACAGTCAGTGCTGTGTCAATGAGAACACTAGCGGCGGTGGGTCATTGAGGACACAGCTGGCGTTGGGACGTTGAGAATACAATCGGCGTTGAGTCATTGAGAACACAGCCGACACAGGGTCGTTGAGGACACAGGTGGCAATGGGCCGTTGAGAACACAGTCGATGCTGGATCATATAGAACACACCTGGCGTTGGGTATGGGTTAATGCTCAGGCCTCCGACCTATGCTCGACCCGATCCTGGTTTATGTTTGCTTGAGTTTTCATGGTTCCGAGCCCAACTCGATCTGGCCCATCGTCGTTTGGCCTTCTAGGACGTGACTGGCCTTCCTGATCTGTGGGGAGCATTTCAAGGAAGCTTTGCCTATATAAGGGGTAAACCCCATTTTCACTATTTTTCAACGAAGGTCAAAATGGTAAGTTTCATAGTGAGAGAGAAAGAAGAAACTTCAACACAAATTTTCGACGAGCATGCAGGGTCTTTAGTGAAGTTTGCAGGAATTTGTCGGGAAGAAGGAGAGGACTCTTGGTAGAAGAGAGAATATCGATAGAGGTACACAAGGAGCACAGGGATTTTTTGTGCCGGGGTTTGAAGTAGGGAAGCAATTTTTTCGCTAGCCAAGGTTTTGGCAGTGGTTCAAGAATTACTGAAAAGAGAAAAAGAGTCCAAGTCACTATTGTCGATGATCTTCAGCTGGTTTTCCAGTAGTTTTCAATAGTGGGAAGGAGAAAAAGAGTGTCACAGTCTGTTTCCAGCAGTGGTAGTGGAAGTTTTCAGTGGGAAACCGAGAGGTTACAAGGTAGTGACCAATCGCTTGAAGGTGAACCGTCGCTAAGAGACAAAGGTTTGTCAGACAACTCGTGCGAGGATGTCACAGTCGTCAGTTGTCAGGCGGCGCACTGGACCTCGAGGTGACACATGAGCCATCTGTGGCATGTGTGGGAGATTTGAACACGAGCGGTGATAGTCCTTCGAAAACATAGCTGGTGCTACACATTGGTGAAGATAGTCAATGCTAGGCATTGGCGGACACATCTGATGTTAGGCATTTAGAACACAGCCGGCACTAGGCATTGGCGAACACAACCGGCACTAGGCATTAGTGAACACAGCCGGTGCTAGCCATTGGTGAACATAGTCAGCGTTAGGCATTAGCAAACACAGCTAGTGTTAAGCATCTGAGAACGCAGCCAGCGGTGGGTTTTGGCAAACACAGCCGACACTAACCTGCGCATTAGTAATTTGCACACAAGAGTGAGTCCTTGAGCTTTATAAGACCAAACACAGCCGACACTAACCTGCGCATTAGTAATTTGCACACAAGAGTGAGTCCTTGAGCTTTATAAGATGGTCGAGCCTTCTCACAGGATCCCTAATGTGAAGAACCTTCTGAGGGGACGAGAGGTCAGCACCGGTGAATTATTGGTGAGAGTCTAGTAAGGGGCAAGCCCATTTGGCTCATTGATGCATTGTGCAGGTTAGAGTGTCCTTTCAGCATCACCTTTGTTACTAACCCCATTCGTTTTGAAGTTCGGGAGGATGATGACGAAAATGTTCATATCAAAGAAGGAGTGGTCCTTCTTCATTGCATGCATAGAAATGTGGCCTCCAATGCCAATTTACCCACTTTGGGGAAGATAATGGTGAAGACCAAAGGGATGATGTGGTCCTCTCCTAGTCTCCATGTGCAGGGGGAGCATCAATATTTACCTTCCTAGACCATTCAGGTGCTAGGGTCACACAGAAACATTCTTGAGCGCGCTTCTTTCCTAGTAGCAGTTCAATGCTCAGCTAGCTATTATGATTGGTGTTCTAATATTGTTAAAGTATTGTTGGAGACAAGGAGCCATGTTAGCAACACATGGCTCCTTGGGCACGGGGAGGCAGGAATCTCCTTGTTGGATCTTCATTTCATTGGCAGCCTTCTGCTCATTCGGGCAATGTATGGCGAGTTTTTGCCTCAGAATTCGGTCATTTTTTGTAGTGCTCGGCTAGGGGTAGAGGAATCGCCTGCCAATCTTCAGAGAATTTTTTAGATAGACCAGTTGCTTCATTCCAAGTCTAGCAACAGTCAGGTAACCTTCACCGAATGGGTGAAATTCTTTTGCAGGGATTACCCTAAAGATGGTCGAGCTACTTCAAGAAAGAAGGGGAAGGCAGTTGTAAAGGGGATGCTTCCCATCTATGAATCAGAGACTAGTGATGATTCTATCTTCTTGGCCACTTAGATGGCCTTATTCTTATGAAAAATCGTTTCTTGGAGGGGCAGATGACATCTGACCAGCACTCTCTATGTAGCTTGCGATATGGCGAGGGGACGCCAGTACGCGCTAGCTCGACCTGTCCTATGCAACATCTACCACGGACTGCGAGCCATCTGTAGGGGGAAATCCTACAAAGGGAAAGAGAGGGGCAATGACATTGTCGAGGAGATGTCTTTATTATAGATTTTAAGACTCCCTTCCCCATCCATTATGTGTATGGATGGCTAGGGGCCTATTTCCCTTCCACCTATGTCAGGAGTCATAGCTCAGGAGAGAACATGTGCCCCTTCTCGATAAGAATTGTTGGTCAAAAGGTTATCTTTCATAGCCCAAGGGAGGCTAGAAGATTGTTTGGGAATGACTCCTCAAATATGCGACGGTTCCCATTTCCAGTAGGGAGCTTTACCGACCATGCTTTTATTGATGAACTGGGAAAGGAGTTGAACGACACTCTAACGACTATCAGGGGGCTCATGTTCATGTTGAGCGTTAGAGGGGGCTTTCCCTTATTGGACCCCGAACTGTGCCAAATTGGAAGGGTATTTCCCTCATCGCTTCGCCCGTCAGCATGGGCTTGATCAGAGCTGCCCTTTCTCTGTGTTTTTCGAAAAGCGCCACGGCAGAGTAAACACCGAGAAAAAGGAAAAGCTTGTGACTCTTCGAGAATGCTAGTTACCAGAACATGTACGAACCATCGTACACATGTTTGGAGGCGACAAAGATTAGTAAGTATGTGCTACCCCACTTTGATTAAAGGGTCCGGGTAACCGAGGCCTATGCACGCTGTTGGAGGCTTACCAGCTCAGGGTACTGAGAAGCTGATCACCTCTGGAAAGGGGAAAACAACAATTGGTGTCAAGAGGTTAAGCAGAGGAGGATCGTCAATGCTCCCACTCTTGGCGAGGTTTTCGACTTGGGGTATCCATGGAATTGGCAGACTCTTGGGATCCCTTGAGGGATAGCGGCTGATGACACTTCATCGCAATTTCTTGCCATGAAGAAAAAGACTGGGAGCATCATTGATAAACTCAACTCTGTCTTTGAATGGAAGGAGGACCGAAAGGTCTCAGGTCATGAGGGGAGTCCAGTCCAGGACTTGAACGCATTGATTCAGAGTGGTCCTCACAGTAGACTTACTGCGGGCCCTTCTCAAGGAAGGAGTTTTGAAGCAACTACTCCTCCTCCAGCAGGAGGAAAGCAAAGGAAAAGCTCTACCCCTACTGGTACTCGTGCGGCTCAGGCTGGTAGACCTGCTCGAAGACATAGGTGCCAAACTTCTTGTGATTTTGTAATTCGAAGATAGCTCTTCCTCCTCTAATTCATTAGCTGCTCCCTCAATGTCACCTTCTGCACTTTCTCGATCATCTTCTGCTTCTCCTGAACTATTTTCTTCTTCTTTAGAGACCGAAGTGGATGCATTTGGCCCCTGCGACCCGATTATTATCACTTTTGATCGAGAGGTGACTCCAGTACTTGGGGTGGTGTCTCCAGGTCCAAGGGATGTTCCAAAATCAGATCTGATTCCAATGGAGGTCAATGAGGCTAAAGGCCCTGCAATCATTGCCCAAGGGGAGGAACCTAACACTAACATGGCCTTTGGCCCTCAAGAACTTACTGCTCCGATTGAGATAGGGGCTGCGATAATGGATGATGAGGGGCTTACGCTTTTTGTTGTAGATGTTTTGATTGTAGAGGATGCAGGCCAGGTGGAAGAGGCCATGGCTGAGCCTGTAGCGGTAGTCTTAGAAGATAAAGGCCAAAGGGAAGAGGTAGCTCCTGAACTTGCCAATGTTGACGTGACAGTTCAGGAGGGTGAGAAACAAGGGGGAAATACTAGCCTTGAACTTGTTGAGGCCATGGCTGAGGGTGAGAGACAATGGGAAGAGGATTCTTTGGAGCATTCTGAGACAGAAGTGGTGGCCCCAATAAGCGAGGTTCAAGGTGACGAGGCTGGTATTGAGGAATCTAGGTAGGTTGAGGTAGGGGATGCCTCTAGATCTAAGATGCACGAAGCTCTGGACTTCACAATTGCTTCAGAAGAGCCAGTGACTCAAATAGCTATCACCTCTATGAGCCCGGTCCTTGAAACCGAAGCCTCTTCAGCTATGGTACACCCAATAGTAACATCCAGGCCCATTTTCAGCGGGGTTTCTGCTATAATTTCATACGTGATTCGTGCTGGCCTTCATAGTTTAAGGGAGCTTCCTATCAATGAGCTGGGCTAGGCCTTGGCCAAACTCAGGGAATTTGCTGCTGTGACCATTGTTTTTTGGAGTGCGCTAAATGTCCTTTCTCATTTTGATGCTACTTTAAATGAGTTGGAGAGCTGGTGGTCGGGAAGACTGCATCATGAGGCAGAAACCATTAGAGTGGTTTCCTTAGAGGCATCAATCTCACGTCGTCATGATGGAATAGATTCCTGTGCTGAGAAGAAGGCCACTATGGTTGCTCATCAGCTCGACCTCAAGATGGAGGGGAGAACTTGCTTCAACAGGATGATTGGACTAAGCGAGGAGATGAGAAAATTAAGAAAGGAATTTGATGATCTTCGTAAGGAGATGATTCAGAGAAGGGCTTTGGATATTTCTTTGGCTGAGGATCTATCAGAACACACTTGCAACATCGAATAAGAAACGGCCTCCATGGAGCAGGAAACGCAAATGGTGGGCGAGCTGAAGGCGCGTATCCAACATGCCGAGGCTTCTTTTGCCAAATCTAGAGCAGAGATCAATAAGATCATTTATCATTTTTAAGAGTGTCCTTTCTTTGTCAGCACTTGTAAAAATTTTGAATTTATGAATGAAATGCTTCTTTTTCTTTTATGGTTGATTTTACTGCATGATTTCATGCTTCTTGTACTTTGCTGCACCTCATATGCTCTTTTTGCGCTTTAACGCCTCATGAAATGTTTATTGTCTCAAGCAGCTAATACCCTAGGCCTTATTTAGTGTTTTGACGAGTTCTTGTGGCATCAATGACTTCGAATGGGGGAGTAATTGCTTTTTCTCCCCTTAACGTTTGATTTGCCAAGGGCTCATAATTTATTTTCCTCATCATTTGATGAGCCTGCTCACTATAAATAGTCCAATCAGAAGGGGCTTTAGCCTCCATTTGAGGTGCATTCACTTCAAGCCCGTTATAGCTCTTGGTCTTAGGTAGGAACTCCTTCAGCTGTTTTGGATCGATACGTATAACCTCCAATTGGCTCTGGAGACTGCGAACTTCGCTTCTTAACTTTATTAGGAGATCATGTCCCTAAGGGTAAGAAGGTTGTCGTTTCTCAAACTGCTCTACTCCCATCAAACTAGGGAAGTGCATGACTTGTGGTTGACTACTGGCCTGAATTGGTTCTACGGTGGGATGAGGAGCATCCTCTATGCTTATAGCAACCGAGTTTTGAAAAATCTTCCGCGGTGGATGGTGTGTCGCTTTTGCTTTCAAGAGTGCAATAGGGACATGCAGAACGTTTTGAAGGTCCGACATATAGGTGACCTTTGGAGCCAGGAATTTTATCCCCATGACTGACTCAATCTCAAGAGTGATCTCTGGTTCATCTTCTGGCAAAGGTGGCTCTAGACTAGAAGAAGAGGGGGAAGCTTCATCCTTAGGCGAAGATGGAGCTTCTTCAGGGGTAGTGAATAGCATGCTAGGATGAAGGGGAGTTAGAGGGAGAATTTTTCCTTGTCTTTCCTCTTCTTTGAACATGTAAACCAGTGTTAGCTCGATGTCCTCAACATCTTCATGTGACGAAGGTTCTGTCTTTCTTACAGACTTGTAGTCACCATCATTTGGCTTTTGGGATGACACCTCTGTGAAGTGATATTTAACATCAGCATAGTGAGCTTCATCTACAGGAAATGGTCTTCTGTCAGCATAGACTGTATGTTGTCTCCCATCTCGACTATACTTGAAGCACTGCTGCAATGTGAAAGGAGCCACCCCCTGATCATGGAGCCATGGGTGGCCGAGAAGGATGTTGTAGGAGGTATCTGTGTCGCTTACATGAAATTGAGAGTAGTCGTTTAATTCACCAATCTTGAGACGAAGGAAGATAGTGTCAGCCGGCTTCTCTCTTGACTGGTTGAATCCCTGAACTGTGCTATGTGTAGGAGCAAGATCTTTAGAACCTAATCCGAATCAAGTGAGGATTGTCTTGGGGATAAGGTTGATCGATGACCCTCCATCCAACATAATTCGGTTGACGGGGTATGCATGTAATTCACCAGTGACAAAGATAGGGACGTTGTGAAATTTTTCTCCCAATTGCAAATCATCCTCTGAAAAGGTGATCTCCATAGATTTCCTCAAGATCGATGGGTCCACCTCAATGCGTTCCACTTCAGTCTCATACACCTCTGGCTCGGAAAGAGCCTAGTACGATAGTCCCTTGAAAGCATGAGAGCATCGTAGATGCTAAGAAGGGCCGGAAGTTTCCTTAAGTGCCCCATCACATCATATTTCACCTTTTCCTTGTCAGCCTTTTGCATTCATGACCCTGCCATTGGTTTGAGTTGAGGAACAAGTTTAGGTGGAGGAGGTGGCTGGGTGTATAGCACCAATGGCATCCCAATGAATTGGAGGATATGTGAATTCTCTCAGGTACTTGGGCTAGGAAGGAGCCCAGGGAGGTGGATGATGGGTGTATTGTTTGAAGCACTCGGGTAAGGGAGAATTGGCAGACCAAGAAAGTTCAAAATGCCTGGCTTTTGAGGTAGAGGTTGGAGCATTTTCCCCGATCTCAAGCTCATTTGCCCCGTGCTAGGTGATGCTTCAGATATCTGCACCATGTGACAGACTTTTTGAGAATAGAAGCTCTACCCTCTTGATTATCTCTGCCTCTACTCAAAGTCAGGCTCAGGGGGCCACTGAGGTTTCTTTAGTTTGGACTTCTTGTGCTTCTCAGTGGAGCAAGATGGTTCTGCCTTGGCTCGAGCCGCTAGGGCATCAGCAACTATTAAGAATCTAGCTGCCTGGGCCATCATCTTTTTCAACCGCCTCCATTGTGTCCTGCTTATAATGGTTCCTTCAAGTTCTCTTTCTAGAGAGTCGAAGTCTGGAGATTTCAAGGTTGTACTTACAGGAGACATAGAAGAGGAAGGATGAGAAGCAGACGAAGAAGAAGGAGAAGTGTCAGTAAGTGAGGGACTTTTAAGGTCTTTCCCCTCATCACAATGATCTGGGTAGCTTTTTACGTCATCACCAGAGTTGGACGTGTGCAGTGAATCTTTTAGGTCTTTCCCCTGCTTAGACTGTTAGGGAGTGCTTTTAACGTCGTTAGCCTCATTGGACGTTGTATGAGGAGAAGATGGCTTGGGGACTTCCTCTTGATGTGATGAGAAAGGAAGGATGATCACGTTAGGGATGAAATCTAGTAAAGTTGGCAATGGGGGAAGAGGCATGAGAAATTCTTGCTCGACTGGAGGTTGAGCAGTCATGTTTCTCCAGCGAGCAGCCCTTAGTGCCTGTCTTCTCTTAGTTTTCATTGGAAGTGCTTGATTCGTGTCGCTAGGCTTGTGAACAGCCCTAGCTTGGCATATTTCTTCTTGCGTTAAGGACTTGAGTGTTCTTCACCCGTGGTAGACTCTCCATGGTTGGGAAGTTAAGGGTTCAGCAAGATCTAAATCATCATTACCGGGGTTTAGTGTTGGGAGGCCCTCTCACACCTGTGGAGCAATGACTTAGGGATCACTTTCTGACACATTACAAGGTTTTTGGCATCCTTATATTTTCTTTGCGATTATATCATGGAAACTGAAGCATTCGCACAGGTCGTGGCCTCATTTCTGGTGGTACGGGCATCAATGGTCCTCAGTCCCCTAAGTAAGGCGTCAGAGCTAGCTTGTCGGTTTTGGTGCGATAAGACCTTCTTGAAGCATCATAATGAACAAGGTACGAAGAAGATTAGGCGCTTTGTCTTCCTCTTGGACTGCCACTGCGTGGGACGTTTGTACCACGCCGAATGCCTTCTTTAACACTTCAAGCTTTATCTAACCCTTCTGGATCAGAGCTTCAATAATTTCTTTTAACGTGTAGCAGTCCTCTGTGGGGTGGTTGATCCTTCGATGTTAAGCACAGTAATTTGCCTGGGTGTCGAGTCAAGCTTGATTAGAGAACTTGGTCTCTGAGGGCTTGATCATATTATGTTCTAGCAATAATTAGAGTAGTGCAGGGACCCATTCCTTCTCGAAGGGGTAGACTTTATTCTTATGCCTAGTCCAATAATCATCCCGATTAAAGTTCGCAGGTGGGGGTACTCAGTTGTACAATTGTGTTTTACCCTTTAGAGAGGTCTAAAGTTTGGGAGGGAGCCTTCTTGGATCGCTTATGGTGACGGCCGCACTGAGCACTCCTTTTGTTGGTTGCCCCGAGTATTAGTCCAAGAGCTACCATTGCCCCGGTTATTCCTGAGCTTGCATATTGTTGTGGTGACCCACTGTGGTGGCATGATAGGCTTTCTATGTGGACTGATTTAGAGATCAGCTTTGACATGGAAGTAGGATTGGAGGCCTCAACATGTAGAGCAATCTCTGGTCGCATGTTCTACATACAGGTTTGAACCACTTCCTTCTCAAGCATAAGATTAGGATGGCAAGCAGCCAAATCTCTTCATCTTGCTATCAATTGATCAATGGGCTCATCGAGATCTTGGGTCAAGGTGAGAAGCTGGATGGTTTGAACCTCTCTCTCAACCTCATAGAAACGTTGGTTGAACAGTTTCTCCATTTCCTCCCATATGTATTGAGTTTGGGGGAAGTCGAGCATACGACTAATAAGTCGGCCAATCAAGTATTTCAACAAACTGATGGAGATATGCTTGGAAGTGGGCGATATGCTGGTTCGGGGATGTGGTTCCATTGAACAGGGGAAACTTCCCTTTCTTGTAATCTGAGGGAAACGACACCTGGTCAATGTATGAAGGGTACGGCTTTTGATAAGGCGTTGCACCCTGTATTCTTGAGATTTGTCTGTTCTTCAAGCTATGCGTTACCATAGAATCAATGTCTGCCTGTGAGATGGGGTGAGGGAAAGAATTGTCCTGTGAGGCAGAGGGAAGGGGCTGCCTTGGAGGTGCATCATCTGAGTGATGGGAATTGACATCATGGTTAGCCGATTTTTGTGTGGCATCTATGCGATCAATCTTCTCCATCATTACGCACATCATGTCTTCCAACTTATTCATGTGCTCTTCATGAGAGTCGTCAGCCTCGTTTACAACCATTACACTGACTGTTTCTTTAGGGAAATCAGCCGTAGCTGCAGTTGAGGGTTTTCGAGCTTGACGGGTAGCACGCGGTAGATCGGTCAGCAAGGGATCAGCATGCCCTGAATGGACTCGAGTATTGTATGTCGATCGCATGAGGACCGGTTCTTGACGGTCTTGGGACTATGGCTGCTAAGTGGTTGGGTTATCTACTACAACACTAACCCTAGTGCAGGGTTCATAGACTTCTTCTTCAGGCTTTGTCATCTGAAGAGGGTAAAAGGGGTTCAGGTGAAGAGGATCATCAGATTTGGTTTCCCCGACCATCTTGGTTGCTTCGCTAGTTAGAATTTGCAGACACCTATCGCATTTCTCTTTGAGGTTTTGATGGACCTCATGTCAGAACTGCGATGGAGATTGCGCTGGTCAGCCTTTCTTGCAAGAAAGAGTTGTTTCTATTTAGTGAAGCGATGGGTGTGGGCTAAGAACTGGGGTCATCTTGAGCTAGGGAGGATATAGGACTTGATCTCCCATCAAATCTACGCCTCGAGCTCTCTTATGAGCTCTAGAGACATGACTGAGATGACAGGGTTAGTTCAAGATGGTACTCTTAGGGAAGGTTTTCGAGTACCAAGGCTGGGGGTGCTTACCCAAAAGAGGAGGGGCAAGCAGGATAAGGGTTGACTCATAAGGGTGCCAGAGTCAAGAGCGAAGGGTTGTCTGTGACGGGGACTCGTGTACGCCCCTTGAAGAAGGATAACGGGTGACTTGGTGGTCAGCTAGAGTTCAAGCAAGGGGTCTGGCCTTAGGAGGTCGAGAACTATGAGCAGGTGTCTGTAAAAGAGTAGGTGGAAGCTTTCCCCTTAGAGGGTGCGTTAGTGTGTGCTGAGTAGGAGGACAAGGAGGTCATCTTTTGTGTACTCGGATTGGTGCAACGACAGTGTTTCCCCGAGTGGTGGGATGCATACACACAACGTGTGCAGTACCTGGCCTTAAGAGGCCTGATCTTGGACTTTGACTCGAGGTAACATAAGGGTTGCCTGAGGTGTGGCTCTAGTGGATGACCCACGAGCCTTATGGTGTGTATGAGAGGTGGAGGCCCCAGGGTCTCTGCCTCGATGTGTCGAGCCTCAAAGCATAAAGACGCATGGTGGTGCAAGAATGTGGGGGGTAGCCTTGCGGCGACCCACTGAAGCAATGACCACTTGCTTTCCTTTTGCAAAAGGGGACTGGGCAACCTTTCGGCATACCTCAGCAATACAACCGAGAAGTGACTTGTCGATGACAGGGTGCATGTTGTGAGTGATGGCGTTTGAGCCACCAATGCAGGGTGTCATGGCGAAAGTTCTATCAGAGCTTGGATATAGGAGGTTAGGGACCTTTAAGTCCCTCCTCACACCAATCCAGGTTAAGACCTGAGAGCTAGACACTGGGTCTTTACTCAAACGGAAGGTTGGAAAAGAAGTTCGAGGAACTTGTTCCTGGGGAACACTCGCAAATGCGGGGATCAGAAAATCCCCGATTCGGATAAACGAGTTAAGAAACCCAACAGCCATGTGGTGTGTGAGATAAACAAAGGAAAAACTAGCCAAATAAGAACGACCCTACGAAGGGCTAGTAACCTCAGTAGATTCGCCAAGATGGTTAGATGCCTCCATCTCGCCCTCTGAATCTGGATGATTGGTCGGCATATGTTTAGGGCTTCAGGGGAACCCAGGAAATTGAGATCGCTCTCTCGAAAACCTCGCTCAGGAGCGAAAGCAGGAATACCAACGGATGAGAGAGGAATTTAAGGTGGGTTCGGGACTTACTTGGGCTGGCTCATGTTGACGCCCTCTTAAATCACGAAGAAAGCCCACTAGTCAGAACAGGTTCGGAATCGCCTCCTTGGCCTATATTTTCTTTTTTCTGCAATACACACACATGGTTAATTTTACAAGACAAGTAGGCCGAAAGAGACCCCATCTTGTCTTTGAGCGAATGTATACAGGTGTGCACATCCAAAAAAAGAAAGGGTATGAGGATAAGTGAAAGAAAAAAAAAGAGGTAGATCAGAGGAATTTTGACTACGTGACGAGACTAACACAGTAGCCAGATCAGCAAGTGATTGACTTGAAGTGGTAGCAAGACTGGCACGGTAAGTAGACCAGCACAACAGAAATACTACTAGGCCCCAGAACAATCATCGGCCAGCCTGACACAATGGCTAACTTATGGTGGCAGTAAGGCGGGCACGATAACTAAGACCGACCAACAGCAATACTGCTAGACGATGAGACTATCATGGCAATGTTTGTCTCAGCCTCTCTTGGTCAAATAGGAGAGAGAGAAGAAAGAAGAGAAAGAAAGAGATACATGCACAGTGCTATCGATGTCATGCATGTGAGAAGAAGACAAGATGAGCAATGAGAGAGAAAAGAAAAAGAGGGGGAGGATAGAGAGAAGGAAAAGAATGAGGGAGAAAGAGAGAAGTGAGCAAGGAAACATGGACGGTGTTGAGAGAGAAGATAAGAAAGAACATGGATGGTGATGAGCTTCCACTATCCATGACAGAGGAGAGAGAGGATAGGGAAAACATGGATGGTGATGATCTCTCGCCGTTCATGATAGAAGGGTAAGAATAGAGAGAAAATATGGGCGGCGATGAGCTCCTGTCGTCCATGACAGAGGCTTAAGAAGAGAGATAAAACATAGATAGCGATGAGCTTCCGCAGTCCATAACAAAAGAATGAAAGAAGAGAGAGAGAAGACATGGACGGTGATAACCTTTCGCCGTCCATGACAGAGGAATAAGAAGAAGGAGAAGAGATGGACGACAATGAACTTCCACCTTCCATGACTGAAAAATGAGAGAAGAGAGAGAAGATATGGATGGTGATGAGCTTCTACCGTCCATGACACACAATCAAGAAGAAGATGGTAATGTGCTTCCATCGTCCATGATAGATGATTAAGAAGAGAGAGAAAACATGAACGACGATGTGCTTCTGTCGTCCATGATAGAGAGGAAGACAAGAGAGAGAGAATATGGACGACAATGAGCATCTGTCATCCATAACAGGGGAGTGAGAGGGGAGAGGAAACATGGGTGGCAATGAGCCTCCGTCACCCATGACAGAGGATTAAGACAAGAGAGAAAACATAGACAGTGATGAGCATCTGTCGCCCATGACAAAAGGGAAGACAAGGAAACTTTGACAGGGACCCGGCCCGCCACTCAGGTTAAGGCCGGCTCACTGTTCATGTCCCTGAAGAAAGAAGACATCATGCTAGGCGATAGACTCCGTAATGCATGAACAGAGAGGAAGGAGAGAGAATAAGAAATAAAAGAAAGAGGAAGGGAAGATAAAGAAAAAAAAGGAAAGTGGATAAAAACGATCAGAGAAGAAATAGGAACGAAAGATATAGAAGAGAAGAGAGAGAAATAGAAAGATGAGAGGAGGAGAGAGAAAGAGACAGATGAGAGGAGGAGAGAGAATGAGAGAATGAGAGGAGAGAGAAAGAGAGAGATGAGAGGAGGAGAGAGATGAGAGGAGGAGAAAGAAAGAGAGAGATGAGGGAGGAAAAAGAAAGTTACCTTCACCAAGGGTACCAAACCTTTTCTTCTCTCTCCTCTCTCTCTCCAAGACATGCCCATAATTTGAACGTGAAAACTCTCAAACTTTATTGATGAGTATTGAAAAATCAAGGCTTCCATGACAATTGTGTTTAACATGTACTTATAGAATTGGGCCCAAACATGGGTATATGTCAAAAAACTACCTAAATTGATGATAATTATAATTTAATTGAATTGAAAGAAATTCTAAAATTGAGTGTGAAATGACTATTTTGTCCCTGCCCAACAATATATGGAACTCCAAAACAGTCCCTGCAGCTGCCCTAGAACTTGCATGATCTTTCAAGGATGATCCCGGGGTACTTTGATTCCTATTCGACTGAAAGATGATTGTTTTCTTGTTGGGCTTGGCATGGCGATCGATTTCACACCAATTTCGAGTCACGGATCGTGTTTTTAAGCCACGATCATGCGACGTGAAATTTGGATGAATCTTGAAAACTACAGATCGATAGTGTGCTCATTCTTTGATATTTATTCATGATTTCTTCACTGGATCACACTAAGCATGCCGTCACGATCGCATGGCAACAAACGCAGCTCGATTTTATGCCCAGACGAAGATTTCACAACTTTAAAGGTTTGGCCGGAATCTAGAACTTCGGTGCCAGACTTTTTAGTCACTTTATTAGCTTCGTCCGACCGTTCATCATATACAGAGTTCGGATCAAATATAGCCCTAGACATTACGCACACAATGGAACTAGTCTCATGTCAATCCGATCGGCGAGCGTCATGATTTGGTTGCTCGAGCGAGGCATGTTGCTGCTGATTTTTCTGCAACGTATTTTATGGATCGACAACTTCTCTCTAGCTTTTCTCCTTGCTTGGACATCGTCAAGGGCCGTGCCATATATCAAAATGCTCCTCTTAACGAGACGAACACGTTCACAAACCATGAGTATGCTCTGGCATAGGACGAATGAGATAGGGGCCTCTAAATTCATTGTCCGAAACTGTGACAACAATCACCATTATGGTGATTTGGTACTGGGAGGACACACAAGAATAGTGTACGGCCTATCCCTTTTTGGTATTTTACACATAGGGTTTTTCAACTGTACTGGATCCAATGGCAGTGATCCCACAACAATTTGATGCACCAAAAATATAGTTCTAGTTACGGGGTCCGTTTCAAGATGCTAGAGACTAATTTTTTCGAAATTGTTTCTTTGTCTGCATTGCCTTAGACATGTCGGATTGCGACGAAACTTGGCAGGTGGCCTTTTGAAGTGCTTAGGAATATTTTAACCCATTCTAGGGCAATTCTGAGACTGTCAAGAATTCCACTATATATTAGGCTTTATTGATCGGCTTCCTCTTTATTCCGCATCAGGGACCAAGGTGCTGAAAAATGTCTTCAAACAATCAATAACTAAATAATATGAGCTTTCCACCTACGATAGGCATGAATTGAATTATAATCAAATTGCTTTGGGTCGGTTACCAATATTTTTAGTTGGAGATTATACAATTCAAACAATTATAAATTCGAATCAAACAAAAGTACTTATGAATAAACCCCTTGATACAAGAACAATTGCAAATTATAATTTTAGGTTTAACACTGACGGGAATAATATTCTACGACTAACAATTCATTGATTTTCAAACTGATCCATTTACTATATATTATTTGATTTGCTAATCCTTTATACTGCAATGATTAAAGAGTCAAATGTTTTGGAAACTCCTCGTTGGGAGATGAATTCATATGATTTTGAATCAGATCGTTGGATCTTTCTTTCTCCCTCGTAGTAACAAACTCTCCGGATTTGCAGTAATAACTTGGTATAACTATTAGACTACCATTAACTAAAATATGCTTATGGGTAACTAATTTGTGGTCTAATCCGACAACATGTTGCTTCCAACATAGGGATTGCTAAAAGTAAAATTCGGGAATAAGAACCAATTGTATGGGAAATACTTTAAAAAGTTACAGAAGGACATCCTGTATTATTGAATAGAGCACCTACTTTGCATAGATTAGCCATATAGGAATTCCAATTAATTCTAGTGGAGGGATGTGCTATTTGTTTACATCCCTTAGTTCGTAAGGGATTCAATGCAGACTTCGATGGGGATCATAACTGTTCATATACTGTTGTCTTTGGAAGCTCAAGCAGAAGCCCGTTTACTTATGCATACTCATATGAATCTCTTGTCTCCGACTATTGGAGTTCCTATTTCTGTACCAACTCAAGATATGCTTATTGGCCTCTATGCATTAACGATTGGGAATCGCTGATGTCTTTGTACAAATAGGTACAATTTATGTAACTACAAAAACTATCAAAATGAAATAGTTGACGATAATAACTATAATTATACAGAACAGAAAGAACCTTAATTTTTGTCGTTTATGAAATGAGGTACTTTTGGCTAATTAAAATAAAATGAGATACTTTTCTGGTAATATAAAAGACATGATATAATATATAGCTGACTCGCCTATTGAAAAAGAAGGAAACAAAAGCTTTGATCTAAGCCCCTTTACTAGTAAGGGCCAACTGGACTTGCTTAGTAATAAAAGAGCCTTTAAAAATCTTAAATAGCTGCTTCAAATAAGGAAAAATCTTGAACAACTGCCTTAAAGAGAGATATAACTTAAAACAACGCAACAAAGCACTTTTCGCTTTAAACTGGCCCGGAGTCTCGGTACCGCACTTTCCAGACAGGAACTCTTTCTTTTCGACACTTGAACTGTTACTGTGTTCCAACTCATTTCGACTTCCTGTGCCTTCAGCTTCTATGCCCGTAGAAAATTCAAAGCTCGTTGACTGGGTGGAAGCATCATAATAAGTTGACTTGATTGATTGAGTTCAAGCCCAGCGCTTCGCTTCTGGTTCATTTTTGGTAATTAAAAAAAAATGGGATATTTTTCGTATGAAAATTAAATTGAGGTACTTTATGGTATAATGCATGCATCAGCTGCTAGCTTAGGGGTGGAAACTGAATTTAATTGTGTGTTGATCACTACTGTGGTGTATATTGCTGGGCTTTACTTCTCCTCAAGATTTCTCGAGATGCTGGGAGCTTGTCTACTTGAGCAGCACATTATTTCTGGATGATAGATTGGTGAAGCGTTTTGAAAGAACAATCAATGGTAGAGGCATCAGTACCATGCTAGAGGCAGTTACCTTCCGCTGATGAGAATCATGGAATTTGAGATAAGGCCAAAAACTTATAAGTCGCATATGGAGAGACATGGTATAGTGCCCCTTGATGATCTTGGTGTTGGAGTAGTGGATAGATGGAATTCAGCGTAAGTTGCATCAAGAGACTCAACATTTCAGAATGCAGTGCCAAATCAGGTCCAGCAAGTATTTGCAACATGATGAAGTCCTCAGCCGTGCTGGCCAGATTGAGTAGTGGCAAGGATTTCTAGCACATAGCCAAAGTGTGGGACAATAAAAAGAAGATTTCTTGGAACCACTTTAAAGTGTTTTCAAGTGAAGCTGACACTCTACCAATTAGTTTCTAAAATAGATATTAGATAAATGTAAAATATTTGAATTTATAATATTAAATTTTGTTATGTTTAATAGATTGATTCCTGACCTTTGAAATATATTTGGGGTACCACAATGTCACTTTCTTTTTTGGTACTTGGATCCTTCTGTAGGGTACATTCTTTCTAGCTGACAACTTATAGAGGAATGTTTTTCCTTTTACGTTTGTCCCCTAAAATTTATTTATGTTGTCTTGATTTCCTTTCATTAATCAGTCTTGTACTAGGAATTAAGTTTTTTATCCATTTTATTTTTGAGTAAGTGGCATAATTTTGGTGCAGATTTGTCATATTCTACCTCTTGACCACCCTACTTAATGTATTTTCACAATTTGGCCACCTCGTAGAAGGAATGGGTTATGACATTGCATGCCTCATATATCATCTATGCTTGATCTAGGGTTGTTTGCAATCCTTGTAAGATTATAATTCCTTATGATTGCTTATCCTAGTGTCAACAGTTAAGTTTGTAAAGATTGAGGCCACCAAGTAGTCAAAGGGATATGCTTTCATACAATACTCATGCCAAGAAGATGCCATGCTATGGAGCACATGGACAGGAAGGTCTGAAAACTTTTGTAACTTTGAATATGAATTTGTTGTTGAACATTTCGTGTCTTGGAAGCTTAAATCCACTTTTATCTTAGTATTTGAATGGCAGGCTCATCTATGTGGAGATTGCAAAGCCTAGCTACTCCGGATCTGATGCTTTCCCTAGGACCTCCAGCCCCCCTCTGAAGCAAAGCTAATGGTCACAGGCATGAGAAGTGAAAGACTGTCTTATGACATGCGCTGTGCTGCAAATTTGCTCTATATTCATCTGAATCATGAGTATCATTTTCTACTTCGAAATGGTTTTTGCAGTAAGTGCTTCAACAGTGAACTTTCTGGTTCACCTCAAACCTTTGTTGTTCCGTGAATTTTATTTGTGGCTTCAAGAATCTGTAAAATTGTCTAGGCCTTACCATCAGGGTTGAAGGCATATAGTCCTTGTGTAAAACATTTTGCTACATGGTTAAACCGATAGAACCTTCCGAAAATATTTCTCTCTTTGTTATTGAAATATTCAGGCACATCTCTTTTACTTGTTTGTAACTTTGGGGGTGCTATTGCCATCCACTTTTTTGTCTTTTGAACCTAATCTTAGTTGCACACATTGGAAATATATTTATGGCAGCCACCTTTTAATGTTCCTCTATGTCTGAGAAAATATATCTTAGCCAAGAGATGTCACACATACACACACATAGATAGATAGAAAGAGAGAAAGAGAGAGATATTGAAATAATACAACCAGAAGAAATATGTGAAAGAACATGAGGGGGAGGGTAGGGTAGTCTAGACAACAAGTGTCATATTTAATTTGTGAAGGGCTACAACCATTGCTGACCATCAATGTAAGAAATGTTGAGGAAAGGAGCAGCCTGACTATCATTGAGGATATGCACGTACAAAACCCTCAATGTTGTATTGGCTCCACTTCCACTGCACTGGTAGTCTCCATAAAATATGCTCCTAGTTTTCCACCAAGTAATAACAAAATAAGTTGCAGCTAAGAAGAGAGAGTTAGAGATATAATGAATCATAGTTATCAAGACTAAACCAAATCATAGTTATCAAGACTGGACCGAATTGGCTGTCAACCGATTTAACCGATTTTACAATTTATGTGTTAAGACCTCGGCCGGTTTGGTCCAAAGTAAAAATTGAGTTTGGCTAAAAAAACCAATCAAACCAATGTGAGATAGCTTATATTTTTGAACGATTATATTAATTTGTCTTTTGTTTTGTTTCCTAAAATCTAGTTCTACTAGTGGTTGGACTGATTTTCACTAGACCAAACCCCTCACCGTTTGGTGGCCAGTCTGATCTTGATAACATTAATGCAAATGTCTATAAGATTCACTCATACTTTTGATCCAAATGTCTAAGATGCCCAATAACACATGTCACAATCTTCAAAATTATCTCTCTCTCTCTTTGTCTCTCCCTCTCTCACACACATATACACACGCGTGCACATGCACATACACACATAGAGTAGAGTGCTGCCCATATGAATATTTGTAGAGCTATAACTTTTCAAAATTCTCTCTCTCACACACACACCCAACACATATGCATACATACACACACAGTAGAGTGCTGCACGTATGAATATTTGTGGAGCTATAACTTTTTAAATTAGTTCTTATAGTGATCTAGAATGTACTCATGTGAATAACTTAAAATATTTCTTCTACATCTACTACCACAAATGAGGAATTCTGTGACCATTGTGCTCATGGGATCCTTGAGTTTTTTCAGTCAATCAACACGATCTTTTCGGACCCAATCTTTGCATATTATATCTTAGTACGTTGATCAATATTTTTGTCATTACAATGGGCTCCTTTGGCTTATTCTCTTACATAAAGAGCAATAATTTGGATAGTTCTTGCATTAACATTCTTCTTGTAGCACTCGTTCCCCTTGTCTACCCGAATTTAGTGCGGAGTTCTGCAAATTCTAAGAGGAAAATATGAAAAGGAAATTCTCACTGAAAAATGTATCCTGAAGAAAGGAGTCCTCTCCAGATTTGCACTACAGTAAATACTAGGTAGTGTGAAAAAAGTTTACAAGTCCACCTAATTCACTTCATTGAACCAGTAAATGGACCATGACCCTTTAATTGATATGTTGAAGGTATCTATCTACTTCATCACTACACTGCCGAAGGGACTGTGACATGTTAACTTATGTATTCAATGACTTGAATCTATGTTTTTTGGCAAGGGGTTGTAAAATCGTGTGCATCTAGAACCATCGGCACTGAGTAGTAGCTACAAGTAAACGTCGTATGTAGTCCTATCTACGCACGTCATGTATTTTTGGCTCCATCTCAAACTCCTGACCATACTGCAGGTTTGTATGATATGGCCAAATACTCCATACTCATATCTTAAGCTCCTTTTTTCTGCTCTCTCTACGCAGTTGATAATCATTTGGTTACAATAACAAGTTTCACATAGGTTTCTTGTGAAAATTTCCCTCAGACACAATGCTTGCTCTTAAAGTGTTACAATTGGAGGATTACATCTTTCACAACCTTATGAAATATTGTCTCAAAGATTGCTATAGTCAACTGGTGCTAGGATTTGGTGGACACCCTTTTTGTCATACGTTTTCTCTAGGATTCTTCTTCTGTATCAATTTATTCCTAAAATAAAATAATTGTATTTGTTGGTGGACCTTTCAAATTAATTTTGAGCAGTAGAGTTGTCTCTGTCATTCCTCATCTGTTCACCATGAGGCTCTAAGTGTGTAAACCTCTCTCTGTCAAATTGTTTTGCAGTCTAGAATGGGAACCTCCTTAACATCCAGTGGATCTGCCTGATGCTATAGGTAACAAGAGCGCTTAGAAAACGTAGCTATTCATGGTGTTTCTTTAATAGTTGATTATTAGAAGATCAGGTTACAGTTCGATTAGTTATGTTTTTAGCTTTTTTGTCATGGTAATTTATTTTTGTGGTCAATTATTCCAACAGTTGGCAAGAAACATTTGGATGTCAGCTTCATTTGAATGCATGTTTCACTGTTCAAAAACTTGTACTAGAGCATTCAATGATTGCTGTAAGAGATATTCATCTTCATGAAGTCGTATAACAATTAACAAGCATATGAAATTTTTAATGGAAATAGGAAACTATAGAAAATTAGCCTCAGTTCTAGTGTTGATTTCAGATGGAAGAATGGCAACTTACTGGTCTCGAGATGGGTCATTCCAATCATTCCAACCATCTGAAGATATGATTTCAGACATGGAGGTATAAGCAAATATGACAGTGGAGAAAGGGCATCATGCACACCGCAACCATGTGCATCCTCTCCCACCAATGCTGCAGTTCACGAAGGAGAAGCCTGTGCTCTCATCCCCTATTGATCGAGCTTGTGCCGAGATAGCCTCTGTTATGAGTTTTGCTCCACTTTTCACTACGTATGCCACTGAATTCAGTTGGCAGTTCTGAAATTACGATAAAGTATTTGAATCAAAGAAACCATAAAATAGCATTTTGAAATTATCTCTGTAGCACTTTCAGCCTCTATGATTAGTAGATGGGAATGAGGAAACATGGGACAAGCCACTATGTGCTTTGGCCAGTTCGTGTTCCCTCTCTTTCTCCCCTATAAGAAGAAGTTTGAAATCTGGACCTGTTAGCTCACTACTTCATATTGAGTTTTATCTATTCCTAAACCATGTTGGAACGAAGTAGGAGTAAGGATTCTTATGGTTCATATTTACATCAATCCAATCAAACAAGACCATAACAAAGTAAAGAAAATCTCTGGACCGATCTCATCTTTGTTCAAGTAAAGTTTCGCATGTCCAATTCAGCATGGTGATTGATTAGATGTTCCTGACTAATATGATTAACATGAATTGTGCATCTAATTGAAATTGGATGTATTGAGAAGTACCCCATCATCACCAAATTACCCTCACCCCTTTTGATTTTCATACCAAGATCCATTTACCTGATTCTACTATCACTAGCACATTTGTAGTACAATTAAGGGCCGTAACCCGGCGCTGGTCCCGCATAAGCAAGGTCAACAAATAAAGTAGTTTTCTGATAAATGAGTGGGGCTTTAGTGTATGACACTACATTCCATTCATCAATCTAAGCGGATTGACCATAAGAAGTGAATCAGTCACTGTATTAAGTGCCAAGGATATTTTGCACTACTAGTTCAGCTATAAAATGCAATTTAGCTGTTGTCCATTTGAAGTTTTGTACTTAGTGCAACTTCATGTTTTATGTTAATCTGAAGAAATATCACAAGCATTGCATACCTTGTTTATGTGTTCCAAGTCTCATACATGACATACAGAACGATGTACTGTGTGTGATTGTGAGCTAGTAGGATTCAAATAGAATTTATTTATATATATTCCTTCATAATCCATGGAAATGAGAGATTGAGGAAGATGTTTCGTATAGAATTAGTGTTGGGTGGATGAAGTAGATATACAGTTATAGAGTGTTATTTAATGAAAAAGATGTGTAACAATCCTAAAATTTCAAAAAAAAAAAAAAAACAAAAAAAAAAAAAAAAAGAAGAAGGAGAAAATATGCTTTTAAATAGGTGATGTTCTGTTTGAATATGATGGTCCTTGAGGACCATCACTGTTTTCAAAAACTTTTGCTTTGGATTAACTTTTGCTTTGCCTTTACTTTTTTCCTTTGCCCGCTTTTGCCTCCTGCTGCTTGCAGCTGGCAGCGTCCTTTAGCGGACGTGGTTTTCGTACGATAAAAGTCTGCTTTTAACGCGACACCTCAGGTATGAGGTAGAGCGTAAGAAAATAATATAATAATACGTTATAAGAATTTAAATAGGGGATGTGAGCACTCCCACCCTAAAACAAAATTTTGAGATCTCTCTCTCTGGTCGAAACACAGTGAACTTCTCTCTCGAACCGAAATTTTTTTATCGGAAGCTCCCTCTCAAATAATTGTGGGTAAGTGACATCGTCTTCCTGAAAAATAGTCTATTTCTAATAAATAGTGATATTTTCGTCTAAGATTTTTATTTTATCAGTTTTATGTGTAAGTGACCTCATCGTCTCGAAAAATAATCCATTCTTTTTAAAAATAAAATGAAATAGTTATTTCTGCTTATTATCATGAATTTTAGACGCGATAAATTTTATGCGCACGTGACCTCATTATCTTGAAAAATAATCTTTTTAATAAAAATTGTGATATTTTATCTATGTTAGAAATTTTGAATGCTGTAAATTAGAAAAATAAAATTATTTATTTTTCTTGTCTATTGTTAGAAAAAAATTGTGATAATTCTGCTTTTAGTAAAATTGTGATATTTCTTTCTACTGTTTTGAATATTTAGACATTGAGAAATTCATGTGCAAATGACTGCCGTATTATTTAAAAATTGACATTTTTGCAATTGATTATAGTATTGTTGTAAAGTGTTTATTTGTGAATTGATATTCCATAAATTGTGATAATTCCGTATTCTTGAATTTTTATAAGAGTTTTTCTATACATATTAAATTGGCAATTATGCTAGAATGCCTTTACAAACTGCTACCTTTCTAAATTTGAGCCCAAAATATTTGATCGGTTATTTTTGAAATGTTATAGAGAGTGACTGTTATTAATGGTTTAAGTGAAATTCATATTAATGGTTTCAGTGATATGTTGAGTACATGATATTACTGCTTTCGAATGTTTAAAGAGATTTACAAATAATTTAAGTATGCAAGTGGACTCTCCGGTTCGCCGGTGAGGTATAAGTGGACCTAACCGGGACGCGGGTAGGGATTAAGTGGACTCATCCTGTACGCCGGTGAGGTATAAGTGGACCTGCAGGGATTAAGTGGACCTATCTGGGACGCCGATAGGGATTAAGTGGACCTATCAGGACGCTGATAGGGTATATAGGTGACCTACTTGGGACGCCAGTAGCGTATTTTGTGAAATCCTTTGAATTATGCATTGACGCGTTAAAGTGTTATGTGCATTTCAATTATTCGGATTATACTCAATTATGTATTTTTTTTAAAGTGAACCTGTTAATGTATTTCTGTTAATAGATCTCATTTTGGAAAATATTGATATCTTTCAACCATGATTATTTTTAGGATTATGATGATCACTTACTGAGTAGCCAAACTCATCAAACTATGGTAAACATTTTTCAGGATAACTGCGGTTTCATTTGTGTCCTCGTCAAGATCAACTTTGGGAAGATATTGTAGTTTTGCTTAAACTTTTTTTTGTTACTTTGTAAGACCTCGCCACTGTAAATTTGTCCTATCAATAGATGTATATATGTTTTGTCTGTCACATCTCGGGGTGTGATAATTATGGTATCAGAGCAATAGGTTTAAGATCCTTAGGAAATTTAAAAATCTTTTTCAATAATCAGGTACACAAATTTAGAGGACTAAATTTCTTTAAGGAGGGAAGAATGTAACAATCCTAAAATTTCAAAAAAAAAAAATAAACAAAAAAAAAAAAAAAAAAGAAGAAGGAGAAAATATGCTTTTAAATAGGTGATGTTCTGTTTGAATATGATGGTCCTTGAGGACCATCACTGTTTTCAAAAACTTTTGCTTTGGATTAACTTTTGCTTTGCCTTTACTTTTTTCCTTTGCCCGCTTTTGCCTCCTGCTGCTTGCAGCTGGCAGCGTCCTTTAGCGGACGTGGTTTTCGTACGATAAAAGTCTGCTTTTAACGCGACACCTCAGGTATGAGGTAGAGCGTAAGAAAATAATATAATAATACGTTATAAGAATTTAAATAGGGGATGTGAGCACTCCCACCCTAAAACAAAATTTTGAGATCTCTCTCTCTGTTCGAAACACAGTGAACTTCTCTCTCGAACCGAAATTTTTTTATCGGAAGCTCCCTCTCAAATAATTGTGGGTAAGTGACATCGTCTTCCTGAAAAATAGCCTATTTCTAATAAATAGTGATATTTTCGTCTAGGATTTTTATTTTATCAGTTTTATGTGTAAGTGACCTCATCGTCTCGAAAAATAATCCATTCTTTTTAAAAATAAAATGAAATAGTTATTTCTGCTTATTATCATGAATTTTAGACGCGATAAATTTTATGCGCACGTGACCTCATTATCTTGAAAAATAATCTTTTTAATAAAAATTGTGATATTTTATCTATGTTAGAAATTTTGAATGCTGTAAATTAGAAAAATAAAATTATTTATTTTTCTTGTCTATTGTTAGAAAAAAATTGTGATAATTCTGCTTTTAGTAAAATTGTGATATTTCTTTCTACTGTTTTGAATATTTAGACATTGAAAAATTCATGTGCAAATGACTGCCGTATTATTTAAAAATTGACATTTTTGCAATTGATTATAGTATTGTTGTAAAGTGTTTATTTGTGAATTGATATTCCATAAATTGTGATAATTCCGTATTCTTGAATTTTTATAAGAGTTTTTCTATACATATTAAATTGGCAATTATGCTAGAATGCCTTTACAAACTGCTACCTTTCTAAATTTGAGCCCAAAATATTTGATCGGTTATTTTTGAAATGTTATAGAGAGTGACTGTTATTAATGGTTTAAGTGAAATTCATATTAATGGTTTCAGTGATATGTTGAGTACATGATATTACTGCTTTCGAATGTTTAAAGAGATTTACAAATAATTTAAGTATGCAAGTGGACTCTCCGGTTCGCCGGTGAGGTATAAGTGGACCTATCCGGGACGCGGGTAGGGATTAAGTGGACTCATCCGGTACGCCGGTGAGGTATAAGTGGACCTGCAGGGATTAAGTAGACCTATCTGGGACTCCGATAGGGATTAAGTGGACCTATCAGGACGCTGATGGGGTATATAGGTGACCTACTTGGGACGCCAGTAGCGTATTTTGTGAAATCCTTTGAATTATGCATTGACGCGTTAAAGTGTTATGTGCATTTCAATTATTCGGATTATACTTAATTATGCATTTTTTTTAAAGTGAACCTGTTAATGTATTTCTGTTAATAGATCTCATTTTGGAAAATATTGATATCTTTCAACCATGATTATTTTTAGGATTATGATGATCACTTACTGAGTAGCCAAACTCATCAAACTATGGTAAACATTTTTCAGGATAACTGCGGTTTCATTTGTGTCCTCGTCAAGATCAACTTTGGGAAGATATTGTAGTTTTGCTTAAACTTTTTTTTGTTACTTTGTAAGACCTCGCCACTGTAAATTTGTCCTATCAATAGATGTATATATGTTTTGTCTGTCACATCTCGGGGTGTGACAAGATGGTTAAGAGATATTTATCTAATTTCAAAAGCATATCCACCTAGGTGAGATAATTGGACTCCAGGGAGAGTTCTAGAGAGGGAATTCAAGGGAAGACTCAATAGACTATCAATATCACATCGTCACGTTATTTTTATTGATGATTTGGATATTTTATTTTGGAAACATATATAGTGAGTTAGTTGACTCATGCACTTGCCCAAGTTTTCAAGACATTTAGGACATAGAGATGCCATCTTGTGACATAGAGATGCCATATATATTATATTTCTAACCCCCTAGATCATCTCTACCAAAAAACCAAACAAAAGTTCAAAAGACATCTTTTTATCTATTTCTTTCTAAACCTCCTTTTGTCTTTTAGTATGTTTCACCCCAAACCTCTTTTTTTTTTTAATATTAAAAACAGATCTTTTGAAAAATATCATTTTTTTAATAATAAAACAAAGCAGAGAGAGATTTGGGGATAAGCATGGAAAGAGAGAGAGATAGAGAGAGAGAGAAGGGGTTTAGAAATAGAAAAATAATGCCATTTGGACGTTTTTTTTAGCTAGGCTAGGGGGTTAAAATATGCTTTGAAATCTTGGGTCTGTTGAGAAATGAAACCTAAAAAGAGGGTGTACAGAGATATTTTCTCATGATATAATGTAACTGTTTTATAATTTATAATTAAACACACCGTAGAAAATCATAATGAGCACTTATCTTATCTTAATTTTTAATCACATACTTAATTCACGATGATGAACAATCTAAAAAAACTAAAATTTGAAAACATGCAATAAAAATGGCTTTTTTTTAAGTTAATGCACATAGGCCATCTATTTGACGGGGAAAAATTGTTTCGTGCACACTGAACCGCATTTCTACATACAGTCCAGAGGTATAAAGCATCCATATTAAAGATGGATGTACATACGGGGTCCATCTAAAAACAATTTTAACTAACGGTCCAAATGTTTTCTTAATATAACTATTATTTCTAGTTATCAAAATTTATTTATTTTTTCATATTTATGATCTCCATATTAAAAAATATATATTCTCTAAAAATTAGGATCAAATTATATTTAAAAGTAAATTTATCACCAAGCCCGCATTTCTACATATGCGGGCTTGGCCACAAATAAACCGTGTCATTTGACCGGAGGATTATATCTAGACCTTAGATGGATTCTTTTTTTAAATTCCAATTTTTTAGGTAGCCTCACAGGCAATGGATGAACAATTCTTTTAAAAAATAAAATAATTTTGAGTTCTTAAAGGCCTAGATCTCAAGGTCCACGAAATGGATGGTCTGGATTCATTGTTGGTGTACGACCCATTTTCACCTTTTGTAGAGGCAAGTTTCAATTTTTTTTTCTTTTTTGGCATTGATTGCTGGGATAAAAAAAATAAAAGCGCAAAATTTGGGATCATAGAATGCCTTGATGCTGATTTTCTAAAGGAACGATTTCATTATTAGTTGGATTCATGGTTGGTGAGCTACTCATTTTCACCTTTTGTAGAGGTAAGTTCCAATTAATTATTATTTTTATTTTTTTTTGGAAATTGATTGCTGGGATAAAAAAAATACAAGTGCAAAATTTGGGATCATACAAATGCCTCTAGGATGAATTTCCAAATAAATGATTTTATTACTATAATACAATAGTGACACAAACACATGTGTATCATACTAATGGTGAACATAAACTTTCATACTCTAAATTTTTTATAACAACTGCCCTTATTATAATTACAACAATGACTTGCTTGAAAAATTTGTGAAGGAATATTTGTAATAAAAAAGTTAAAGAATTTTTTAAAATTTGAAAATGAGATTTGGAAAGGATTATAAAAGAATATCAAAATGCCCTTTCTAAAATAAATGACATATTTGTGGTCAACAATGATTTTCGAATACATATACATGCACACACATTTATTATTCTTGAATGTAATATGCGAAAGGTGAATTTAGAATTTAGTATTTCAAGAGTTTCTACCATAAAATGCCCTTACATGTTCAACAATGATTTTTAATTAAACATTTATTTTGGAAAGCATATTTTGGACTTTTTAGAATATTTCAAAACTCAATTTTCAAATTAAAAAAGATTTCTTTGACTTTTTGAATGATGATTGAACTTTAAAATTTTTAAAATTTTCAAGTCATTGCTCTTGTAACTTTTATATTTCAAAGAGTGTACTCCATAGCTACAAATTGAGTAATGACATTTTTGTCATTAAAAAGGGTATTGTTTATCTTTTCACTAAAAAGTTAATAAGTGTTCTCTAAATTTTGATTAAAAGACAAAGGTATTTCTATTAATAAAATACCTAGATTTTTACTCCATAGTTACTCATCTTTTAAAG